>NC_051070.1:19504511-19834511 GCF_004664715.2 Peromyscus leucopus | reverse complement strand
ACTGTGAAATCACATTAAAGCTGTTTCAGTTACCTCATACTCTTTGTGGAGCAGCTCGAGTCTTGTTCTCCGAAGGTGCTTCCTGACTGTAGGGCTTAGCATAGGTTCACTTTCACCTGTTCCTCCTGGAGGGGAAAAAATCCTCAGTTTTGCTTGCTTTGGGTAAAATAAAAATGAACTTTTCTTTCATATTGTATTATACAACTTCCCAGAAATAAAATCTGAATAGGTAGATTGGAGACTCTGGTCCAGTTAAGGATAATATGAAGCTAATTAAGGTTTAAAAAAGAAAATTAGTGCCACATTAGGGGAGGCAAGAGGAGTTTCAAACAGCAGCTAGAAGAATCACAGGTTCAGAGAGACTCTTGGTGCTTTGTTTTTACTTTAGGGGTAAATTTTTGTTTATCTTCAGTAAACATTGAAAGTGAGCCTATAATTAGCCAGAGGTACACAGCACCTTTCCGGAAACTTAAGTAGTTGTCGTGGTCTAAAGTTAGGGGAAACTGTCTTCAATACTGTTTGTGATGGAAATGGAAAGGAAGATACATGACAGAGAGCAAAAGACTGAGTGGGACTTTGGGATCTTGGGGGGTGGGGTGGTTACCATTAGGCCATTCTTTATTTTAACCCCGAGGGGGGAAAAACATGAACAACACCCAAAGAAATACCTTCAGTGTTGTGTTTACTTACCTAAATATCTTACCATAGCAAAGTCAAGGGAAGAAAGGGTCACACAGGATTAATTTATCAATTTTGAATACCACAAATCTAAAGACAATTGTTAATTAAAACACATCTGGGTACTAGTGGCACAATTCTCACTGAATCTAATGACCCAGTTACAGGTCACTACAGTTACAGGACTGAGGGCCAGCACTAGCTGTGCACCCCAGTTTGTGGGAAATGCACCCACTATGAGTTCTTTCAGAGAGCTCTGAACTAACACTGGGGTTACTGCCTTTGTGTTAGCAACACGATAGCCAAAACAGTTTACAGATGTTCTTTCTCAGACAGTCTATCCAAGCACGAGGATGAATGGACTATTTCATCTCAGAGTTCATTCGTATGATTTAGATAGGAATGAATTGCTGTGGGATAGTGCTTTTGTAGGTTTTTTGCTGGTTTAATAAAACGCTGATTGGCCAGTAGCTAGGCAGGAAGTATAGGCGGGGTGAGCAGACTAAAGAACGCTGGGAAGAGGAAAGGCAGGAGTCGCCAGCCAGATGCAGAGGAAGCAAGATGTAAATGTCTAACTGAGAAAAGGTACCGAGCCACGTGGCTAAACATAGATAAGAATTATGGGTTAATTTAAGTGTAAGAGCTAATCAGTAATAAGTCTGAGCTAATGGCCGAGCAGTTATAATTAATATAAGCCTCTGTGTGTTTACTTGGGGGATATGAGTGGGAGAGATCTGTCCCAACTGTCGGCAGACTGGGACACAAAACTTCCAACTACAAATGGTGCCAAAACGAGGGGCAAGAGTTTCCACTTAAAACCTAAGAAAGCTTTAAAAAAAAGATTCTAAAATGGAGCTAAAAACAGCTTCCTAGTTGTGTCTCTCAGGCAAGCAGTGAGCTACAGTATGTCGGGTTCACAATGGCATGTGGGCTTGAGTGCAACATGACATATTCCCATGGTACACAGAGGCATCTCCAAGCCACACAGTGCACTGCATGGCAGATTTAGCTTTTGCTATAACAAAAAAAAAAAAAAAAAAAAAAAGTTTTTGGGTTACACACTGCCGGATTCTGGGAGGCATAGACCCACTGCCTCCCGGAATCCGGCAGTGAGCATGGTTCTCCCAAAGCTGGCTGTAAATGTAGTTCCGCCATGTGGGGAAGCTGAGGTGGGTGGAGCCAGCAGCCAAAGCTGCTATTTTAGTCCTAGTAAGTCCTTGTAATGCTGGAGTTTAAAGCAATACATTCACAATAAGGCAGATTCAGATGGAATAAGACTTTGAATGGTTTACACTGTGTGTAAAAATGTATGTAGGCTTGAAAGAGAGAAAAA
Source organism: Peromyscus leucopus (assembly GCF_004664715.2). Lineage (NCBI taxonomy): Eukaryota > Metazoa > Chordata > Mammalia > Rodentia > Cricetidae > Peromyscus > Peromyscus leucopus. The sequence goes on along the minus strand of NC_051070.1, from coordinate 19,832,500 downwards.
AGAATATAGACAGTTATATTAAAGAAATAGAAAATTTTAAAAACTAAAGTCTTTTAAAGAGACAGTAAAAGTAATATAAAAATAAGCCACGTAAAGATGGACATCACACACAGAGTCTGGATTATATTGCTTTTTGGATTTTTAACTGGAGAGAGACATTTGATTATAAAGGCTGCTGAATTAAACCAATATGTATATTTTAAAGGTATCTTGACTTCAAAATTTATGTCTAAGGATACGTTGCTTTGGAAAGGAGGCTCTGCTTTTGTTTTCACAGGAAGCAAGAGGCTTCTAGGTTAAGATACATCAGGTTTGAACAACCAAGACCTCCTGAAAGGTCTCCAATTACACCATGGTCGAGATGATCCAATATCCAAAAACAGGTTCAAGGCAACTGGCTCAGAGAATACAGCCTCACAGACTGCTCCAGTCAGGACTTGACCATAATCCTAAAATTTTCTTTGTATCCCCATAAGAATACAGTGCCCTATATCTGCAGGAAGTAGCCTAGAAAACTACACCCACACTCCCAAAAAATAGATTATGTATGTTTGTCTTTGTTTAGGTAGTTGGTTACAAATGGTTATTGGTCATAGTCAATCTCTTTCTAAAAGAAAACAGGGGAACATCATAGAAATATAGGCTATAGATATCATAGGATAAAAGGATAGATTGTTGAACCTACTTTTAAAGAGCAACTTTTTAAAAATGTTTTACATTGATATAGATTTTAGTTTATTGATACAAATTTAAAGTCAATTTTGTTATACTGTATGTATATTTCTACTCTTGTTTAAGGTATTATGTTTGTGCAGCTCATTTAAATTGTAATAGATAATTAAGAAATACAGATTAATAATTAGCCTTCTACGAGAATCAAACTTGTAGTCATGTTAAGTTTTCTAAGTATACATAGATATGTTTCAATTAGATAGGTAATCTTCAAACACTTCAAAGACCTACAGAATATGGCATTTAAAATGTTTTAAAAACAGACTTTCTGGACAGTGAGACATGTCTGCTCCTGGCAGGACCGATTTACTTCAAAGATAAAGATGGGCATCAAAGATACTCCATATGGGGTTTATCTTCTTCTTAGCAAAAATAGGCATTCGGGCAAGAAACTGTTCTTGTCTGGACTGCTTGACAAAATATTGTATCAACTAGACATGCAGGACTCATATGAAGGTGACCACTGAACTTTACAAGATGAGATGGTCCTTCAGGTTCCTGCTTTATAGAAGAGCCTGCCAGACATTCTACAGGACACAGAGAAAAATGACTGAGAGACTCTAGGCCTGAAGAATGAATGCCCCAACATTGCAGAAGAACATTGGGTAACTGTCCAGGTAGTCAGCTGTTTCTGTCATTTCCAGAACTTTTTAAAAATTGGTTACAATGCTCTTCCTGTTTACTTCAGTAATATATCCTTCTGAGGTCTTTGGTGTAGTTGAAGACTAGATAGTTATAATTATTGGTAATGGTTATATTGGTTATGGTTATATTGGTTATGATAAAAGATAAATTAGATATGAAACTTTAGACTCACAAATATAGGATAGAATATTTTCTTTAATTTTGCCAAATACAAATAAACTAGATATTATAACTATAATTCTTGCTTGATAACTGTTCAATTATATGTAATTTTACTATGTTAAGGTTAAAATCTTCCTTTTTGTATAGACAGAAAAGGGGAAATGCTGTGGGATAATGCTTTTGTACACTGGTTTAATAAAAAACTGATTGGCCAGTAGCTAGGCAGGAAGTATAGGTGGGGCAAGCAGACTAAAGGAATGCTGGGAAGAGGAAAAGCAGAGTCAAGAGTCACCAGCCAGATGCAGAGGAATCAAGATGTAAATGTCTAACTGAGAAAAGGTACCAAGCCACGTGACATAAATAAGAATTATGGGTTAATTTAAGTGTAAGAGCTAGTCAGTAATAAGTCTGAGCTAATGGCTGGGCAGTTATAATTAATAGAAGCTTCTATGAGTTTACTTGGGGGATGTGAGTGGGAGAGATTTGTCCTAACCACCGGCAGGCTGGGACACAGAAAAACTTCCAACTACAATGAATAAAGCAGGAAGAGATGCGATAAAAAGCTAAGGAAAAGCATTAAACTACTTTAATTTCAATGCTCTCATCTTACACAAAGACCTGACTCCTTGCTAACATTAAGTGAGTCTAAGTATAGAGAGTTTAACCCATAGACTGCAAAGTAGCAGAGAAGGAGCCTTCTGCAAGACTTCACCCATGGCCATAAAAGAAGTTTTGCAGCCAGCTTGGATCCCAAAGTCCCACTCAGTCTTTTGCTCTCTGTCATGTATCTTCCTTTCCATTTCCATCACAAACAGTATTGAAGACAGTTTTCCCTAACTTTAGACCACTACAACTACTTAAGTTTCCTGAAAGGTGCTGTGTACCTCTGGCTAATTATAGGCTCACTTTTAATGTTTACTGAAGATAAACAAAAATTTACCCCTAAAGTAAAAACAAAGCACCAAGAGTCTCTCTGAACCTGTTATCTCCTAGCTGCTGTTTGAAACTCCTCTTGCCTCTCCTAATGTGGCACTAATTTTCTTTTTTAAACCTTAATTAGCTTCATATTACTCTTTACTGGACCAGAGTCTCCAATCTGACTATCTAAATTTTGTCTAGCCTCTATAGTGCAGGCCACATACCACCACCCAGGCACCATTGCTAAAGCACCCTTGGGGCACACCACTCCCTTGCTCAAAACCTAAATGTCACCAACTTCATCAAGCCTCTCTCAGAGTTCCTCACCTTCTTTCCAACACTCTCTAGCCCTTTATTTGCCCTTCTTAGCACCCGTGACTTTAAACTATTAATATTTCTGTTCACATGCAGTCTCTAATATAAGCTGCATGTGGCCTTTGAGTTATTTCAGATCTTTACGATCCTTTGCACAACATATTATATATAATTACTAAGAAAGCCAATATGATGTTGATCTTTAACAATGGAAACTTATCAGTCTTCCCCCATACAAACACTGTTTATAAATTGTCTTAAATCTATCTTATGCACATATAAAATAGACCCTTACCAATAATCTCTTTGCAAGGATTTTCTGGAGTGATAGGGACTCTGCAAGCTGGACACTGGCTGTTATTCTTCAACCACAAGTCGATACAAATGGAACAAAACACATGGTTGTTGGTGCATACAACTGGTTGACGCACCTTTGAAAAAGAAGAAAAGAGGAAAAAAAAAAGAAACATTACTTTTAGTACAGAGCAACCGCCATAACTGGATTCCCAATATGATTTTGTTTAGAGCAAACAAATCGTCCCTTTCAAGTATGGGGTAGTAAGTAGGGTAAGGAGAGCACACTGAGGAGTGTCAAACAATGCTTCTCTTGACCACGCTGTCCTCCTATGACAGAGATGCTGGATGACAAGAGCTGGTCATGGAGACCGCAACTTTGATCTGAGATGCTTATTATGTATTTAACATTCATGGGCAAAAAGGAAAATACTTCCTATTTAATAATTCTGGGACTTTTTCCCCTCAGCCTATTTTCTACTAAAATTATAGGATAGCAGAATCATCAATGTGAATTCTTCAGTGTATTCCACTATATCATAAAGTACCAACAACCCCCTACTAAGCATTACAAAAAGATATGTAATGATTTTGAAGTGGTTTGTCATGACTTCACTGCCCAATATAATGGATTGGGGTAATATGACCTTTAAGAAAGGTGACTCTGTGTTGGGGGAAGTCAGGTCTTGGTAACAGTGATTAATTCCCACAAGAGTTGGTTGATAAACAAAGACCAAGTCTGGCCCTCTCCCTGGTCTCTTGTTTCCTATCTCACCACATAACTCCCTTTCTTTCTTTTCTCCTTCTTCTCTCCCCTCTTCACATGACTAGAAATTCAGGTCATATTATGTTCATGGATGTTCTAATTTTATCCTGCTGTTCATAAAATTTCTTAAGAGCCCCAGACTTCTAAATACTAGGACGACAGCACCATATTTATCCTATAGTCCCTTCTTCCCAACCACATACTACTGTAGTATTTTTAAAAGTAACTTATACCCCAAGAGTAAGAAGCCCAGTAATGAAGGAAGCCGTTTCCTTAGACTAGTAGCCAGTTTGGAATGGTAATTGAGGTGGTTTGAATAAAAATAGCTCCCATAAGCTCATATATTTTAATGCTCAGTTACCAGGAAGTAGAACTGTGGAAAGGATTCGGAGGCATGGCCTTGTGGGAGCAGGTAGGTAGATTACTGGGCTTTGAGGTTTCAAAAGCCTGAGCCAAGCACAGTCCCACACCCACACCCTGGTCCCTGCCTGCAGATCAGGATGTAGCTCTCAATTACTTCTCCAGTACCATGACTGCCATCCCTCTAAAACTTATGGAAGCCAATATTGAAGACAGAACCATACACATTATATAAGGGACATCAAGATGCTCCACCTTGTAAGAAACTACGTAAAAGCAATCAGGGAAACAATTTAAAAGCAATCAAAATTTTCTATATATTTAGTTAAAGAGATCTTTCAATCTAGAGGACAGTTTTGATTAAATCAAAGTGCCAATGACAGGAGGAACAGTTTTCTATGTAGTGAAAGTCCAGGTCCTATTTTGGTCATGTGACATTTCTTACATCAAACTCAATTTTAAGTGGGTAAGCCTGGGGTAAGAAGCCTTGAGAGTCATTGGGAAAAAGAGAACAGCATCTAAAACCACAGGACGGGTGCAGATTCCTGGCCCAGGCCAAATGGCTGGAGGAAAAGGGCAAGTACAAGAGGAACACCTAGAAAAGGAAGCTGAGAACAGGACCTGCGTGCCAGGAAGGAAAGCACGGCAGTTCTCAACAGGGAGGCAGTCCCCAAGTAAGACGTTGATGAAGCAGAGATGACACTGTGATTAACTGTATGAAATGATTTGCTACTGAAAAGAGTTTCTCAGCAAATGAGGGTTGGGAACAGAAACACAAGAAGGTTGAGAGGCAATGAACGCTGAAGATAGAAAATACAGACAAGTCTCAGATATAAAGGAGAAAGCATACAAATTAGACCATAGTTAGCAAGTCACAGTGATGGAGAGGGTAGGGATAGCACAGCCAGAGACAGCAAAATTCCCAAGAAGCCAAAAGGGGAATGGGATTTGAGCCCCAGGATGATTTTGTCTTACATAGGAGGGAGGAGCCAGCTTCCATAGGAAAACAAACAAAGGGGATGATCTGAGGACTGGAAAGAGAGAGGATCCATGTTCCGGCTTTCTCAGCTTGAACTTACTCTTTAAATAGAAAGCAAAAAGTGAAGAAGGGGATAGCATGTAGATGTGAGAAAAGGAAAGTAACGCAGTTATTCTGGAAAGCAAAAACCAAGTTTATTAGGAGTACTTAGCAGGACTAATTAATTTTGTTTAATTTCTATTTGAGGTCTGTGGTCTTGAACGCAATGTAAGACCAACTCACACAGGGGTGCATTTTTCAGCTGTTGAGCTGCTCAGGTTTAGGCAGGAAACAGATAAAGAGTTTGTTTTACCCAGAGTTGGGGTTTTGCCAAAGAGGAAAGGGGAAGTGGTCACAATGGTCATAAGGCAATGAGCACTTAAATGGCAATCATGACAATGAAGAAGTGACACAGCATCAATGACAGGTTTCAGGAAGCAGAAAGAGCTTAGCAAAAATGGGATCAGAGAGTGAACACATCTGGTCAAGATACCAGGAGAGGCGCGCGCGCACGCAAACACACACACACACACACACACACACACACACACACACACACACACACCAGTATTGCATACCCAAGGGACCAAATACATAAAATGAAGTTAAAGATGCCAGAAACATGGGAAGAAAAACATGTAGGGAAACTACAGACAGTGAGTAGAGCCAGCCCACCTGCATGACTATCTGGACAGTCCCCAGCAGTCTATGGGAAAAGAGCTTCCCAATCGCTAGGGTTATCAAATTCTATAGTGTGTCCAGGATGCCAGGTGTGGAGTACCAGGCTCTAATGTTTGCTTTGTTGGGTTTCAGTCTTACCTTAAAGCTTTCTGTATTCCTATTCCTCCCTTTTAGAAAAGAAATGTTTACCCTATATTATTCCACTTTGCAATTATGTAACTTGGTTTTCCGTTCTTCCCTCCAGTGTTTCACAACTATATGTCTGCCTTGAGTCTCATGAGACTTCAAACAATAACAGAATAGTTAAAATTTTGGGACTCTTGGGGATGGGCTGAAGGTATTTCATCGTTTGAGACGGCCATGTGACTGTGGAGGCCAGGGATACAATGTTACAGTTTAGATCCTGTACATCCCCCAAAGGTCCATGTGTTGAAAGCTTTATCCTCAGCTTGTGGCCTACTGGGAGATAGCAGAACCCTAAGGAAGTTGCTTGTGGTGTGCCCCTGAAGGCTACTGGGACCCAATCTTTCCGCTTCTACTCTTTGCTTCCTAGCTTCCAAGAACAGATTCTCTCACCATGAACTCCTGTTATGATATTCTGTTTCCTGTAAAAAAAAAAAAAAATGTGAACTAAAATAAATATTTCCTGTGTATGATATATTTCATAGTGCAGGAAAGGTTTCTCACACTTTTACAAGGCTACATCTTTGTTTACAGTATGCTCTTTTTTTCCCTTTAATGCTCTTTTTTTTCTACTTTGTGCCTTGCTTAGACAATTGGTTATATTCCACTTTCCCCATTAGAATTAGTCTCAGTGGGGGAAGGGTAGTGTCCTGCTCTTTGTATCTCCTTACTTCACTTGGTAGGTTGCTTTGAAGATGGTGGGATTTAATAAAAGTAAATTTTGACACAGAAAATAAAAAAGTGAGGTGATGTTGCCCAAACTGTCTTCTGAAGCAAAAGATTATGGTCAAACAGTAAGGAAAACATTTTACCTCTCCATTCAGTGTACCAAAATGATAAAAAAAAAAAAAAAAAAAAAAAAAGAACAACTACAGGCAGACAGACTACTTTGCTCTGGCTGCTTAGGGCCATCAACAAAGGCCCACAACAGAATCATTTGTACTGCTGGAACGTCCTATTACTGTCACTGTGTTGGGTTTTAGAAGCTGACTAATCCATTTCTCTGGACAGGCTATGTATCAGATGATGATTTCCAGAGGGCAGTATATCTTTAGCTTAAGATCCTCCAGCTAAGATGGTGGACTAGAAACTGCCTACATGGGACATGTTAAGAAGGACATGTTAAAAATTAGTGCCAGAATGGACTTTACTCCAAAAACAAAAAAGAGCTTCAGAAATGTACATGTGATGATATAATGGCACAGAGCACTAAGAAAAGAATGGGCAATGCATAGAAAAGAAGCAAGGCAAACTTAATACAGCTTCACCCATGGGAATGCCCAGCAAGCAGACAGGAAGCAGAAGTCTTATCTAAAAGGTAAGCTAGAGCCCCTGGAGGAAAGAGACGGCCAGCTACCCTGCAAAGCTAAGTGTGGTTGGCAGATCCACTGCACTTCATAGTTCATCAACTGGGCAGGTCCTCCCATCTTCCCCAAACTCTTCAGACTATATACCCTTCTCTGGGGCAGCAATGTTCAACCTGAGAGGTGTCTCCCAAATGCAGTGGGAGTAAGGAAGCAACCATAACACTGTATGGGCAAAGGATTTGTACTTTCCAAGCCCCCTAAATACTGATCTTACTGCGGAAGGATGTGGACGTCTTATGTGTTTGGCTGGAGCATCAAAGCTTTCTGAATCTACAGAAGTGAAAGGCAAACAGGTGGCCAGGCTCAGGAGTATTAAACTTGCAATTCAGTTGGAAGAAACTGCTATACAACAAAAGGGAATTGGTCAAGAAGATGTAACCATTTCAAGTATATATGTACTAAGTGCCATTGAAGATACTTCAGTTAAACTACATCATCAATCAAATAGAATTAATAAATATCTAGAGAATATTCCATCCAATAGAAACAGAATACACATTCTTCTCCACAGTTCATGTCACCAATTGCTAAAATAGACGACATTCTAGGTCACAGAGCAAATCTTAAACATGCAAGAACAGAAATAATTTTTTGGATCTCGTCAGGCAACAGTGAACTAAAACTAGACATCAAAGACAAGAGAAGCTACAGAAACTACTCAAATACTTAAAGACCGAACAGTTACATTCTTGATGACCAGTGGGTCACTGAAGAATCAAAAATTATTAAAAATTAAAATAATTCTAAAAGAAATAAAAATTAAAAACACAACTTCCTAGAACTTTTGTGATACTAAGGCATTACTAAGTTCAGTTTACAGCTATGAGTGCTTACACTAGAAAAAGATATCTTAAATAAATAACACACTGATACACACTGAGGCCATAAAAATAAGAACAAGAAAAAGATGGCTCTTTGAGAAGATAAAGGAGACTGACAAACTCCTAGAGAAATTAACCAGTTGAGAAAGACCCAACTTAATGAAATTAGAGATGAAGAGAAACTATTATAGCAGATTCCAATGAAATCTAGAGGCTCATTGGGAAGTATTGTGAAATTTACATCCACCAAACCTGCATAATCTGTAAGAAATGTATAAATTAATAGACACACAATCTACTTGTTGCTGGAGAGCTTCTCTCCAGGTTCCACCAATCCCCGCAGTCCCACAATCCACGTATAAAATAATCACTCAGACGCTTATATTACTTATAAACTGTATGGCCGTGGCAGGCTTCTTGCTAACTGTTCTTATATCTTAAATTAACCCATTTCTATAAATCTATACCTTGCCACGTGGCTGGTGGCTTACCAGAGTCTTTACATGCTGCTTGTCCTGGCGGTGGCTGCAGTGTCTCTCCCTCCTTCTTCCTGTTTCCCCAATTCTCCTCTCTCCTTGTCCCGCCTATACTTCCTGTCTAGTCACTGGCCATCAGTGTTTTATTTATATAGAGCAATATCCACAGCAAAAGAGCTAACAGCAATACTTCTCAAACTGTAAAATGGCAATGCTCCTTAAATTGTAGAAGACCAATACTCCTCAAAGTGTAAAACAGTAATACTCCTCAAAGTGTAAAACAGCAATAATCCTAAAATTACACAAGATAAGATGGGAAGGAGCATTACCAAACTCATTCTACGAAGCTAATATTACCACGATAACCAAACCAGATAAATACACAGAAAAAAAGAAAGACAGATGGTAGGACAATTTCGCTGATGAACACAAACAGAAAACTTTTTGACAAAATTTTTGTAAATCTACTTAAGAGCACAGTAAGGGAACTGGAGCAATGGCTCGGTGGCTAAGAGCACTCACTATTCATGCAGAAGACCCAGGTTTGGGTCACAGCAGCTACATCAGTGTTTCTTAACCTGTGGGTTGTGACCCCATTGGGGTCACATGTCAGATATTCTGCATATCAGATATTTACATTATAATTCCTAACAGCAAAATTTCAGTTATGAAGTAGAAAAAAAATAAAACAGCAATTTTATATTTATTTTATTTTTTATATAATAAATAAATAAGTAAATAAATAAAATATATTTATTAAAATTTTATAGTTGGGGGGTCACAACATGAAGAATTGACTGTACTAAAGGATGGATTAGGAAGGTTGGGAACCACTGCTCTACATGATGGATCACAGCTGTCTGTAACTCCAGTTCTAGGGAACCAGACCTCTGTAGGCACAAAGTACACACACAGTGCGTATACAAGTAAAACATTCATACACATAAAATTTAGAAAAAAAATTTTAAAGAACACATGAAAATCATACATCATGACCAAGTTGATTTCAGCCTAGGGAGGCAAAGCTGGATCGATATATACAGTAAATATAAAAAATCAAGTTAAGGACATAAATCACATGATCACATCAGCAGACAGAAAAAAAAATCCTTGACAAAGTTCACTATCCCTTCACAATAAAAGTCATAAGCAGCCGGGTGGTGGTGGTGCACGCCTTTAATCCCAGCACATGGGAAGCAGAGACAGGAGGATCTCTGTGAGTTCGAGGCCAGCCTGGTCTACAGAGCGAGATCCAGGACAGACACCAAACTACACAGAGACACCCTGTCTCTAAAAACAAAAACAAAACAAACAAAAAGTCACAAACAAATTTGGAATAAAAGGAACATATTTCAAGATCATAAGCCTACATCTAATGAACTTATAGGCAATATGTGAAGGTGACAAAAACATACACTGGTGCTGGGAAAATTGGATATCTACATGTAGACGAATCATACTAGACCCATCACTCTACCCTTGCATGCCACAACAATTCGAAGTGAATCAAAGACCTGAAAATTTGAAAATGCTAGAGAAAAACATAAGAAATATATTTAAAATTATATAGGCACAAAGAAAGACTTTCTGAAAAGATCTATAGCACAGGAAATAATCCAAAGAACTGACAAATAGAAATAAGAAACCTCTAGAACAGCAAAGGCAACCATCACCAGCTATACATCAGACAGGCAGTTATACATCAGAGAGGCATTAATATCTAGCATATGTAAAGAACTGGAAAAACTAAACACCAAAATCCAAATCATCCAATCAGAGAATGGGCTAATGAACTGACATGACAGTTCTTAAATAAAAATGGCCAATATATATTTGAAAGTGTTCTACATCCTAAGCCACCAAGGAAATGAAAATTAAAATGGCTCTGAGAATCCATCTCTTATCAGAACAGCATTCACTAAGAGAACAAATGCAGCAAATGCTGGCGATAACTCTTACACTGCTAGTGTAAATGTAAACTGGAGAAGACACCAGAGAAGTCCCTGTGTAGGTTCTTCAAACATTAACATAAGAACTACTTATGATACAGAAATACCACTTCTGAGTACAAATGGACGGATTCTAAGTCAACATCCTATACAGTACTTGAACATCCATATTTACTACTGCAATGTTCACAATAGTTAAGATATGGAACCAATTTAGATGCCCATCAACAGATGAATAGGATACATACACAAAAATGAAGTCATATCTTGCAAGAAAATGTTTGGAACTGGACACCATTATGCTAAGAGAAAGAAGCAAGTCTTGAATATCAAATGTGTTTGTTCATATGTATAATCTAGATTTAATTTTATGTCTGTCTAGGTCATGAAAATAAAAAAAGGAACCCTGAAAAGTAGGGGAAAGGTCTTAATGGGGAAGGGAGGTTATATAATAACATGTGGCACAAAGCAGGAGAGATTATTTGGGAAGAAAAGATTCAACAGGAAAATGGAGAAATATAAATATTGTACTTGGGATGCCGGGTGGTGGTTTGAGAGAGAAATGTCCTCCCTAGGCTCGTGTAATTGGAGACCTTGTCCCTGGTTACTGGCATTGTGTTCAGGGAGGTTATAGAATTTTTAAGAAGTAGAAGAAATACATTATTGGAGGCTGGTTCTGAGAGTTTATAATTGCTTCCTGCTTGCGGCTGAGTATGGGATCTCTGTTTCCTGAGCAGGCCACCTGCTGTCATACCACTTCTGCCATTATAGCCTCTCCCTCTGGAACTCGAAGCCCAAATAAACTCTTCCTTCCACGGGTCACTTGTGTTCATCGTGTTTCAGCAGAGCAACAAAAGGTAGTACAGAAGTTGGTACCTGGAGACACAGGGTACTGCTGTGAAGAACCTGACTTTTTTTTTAAATGTAGAAGACTGGAACTCTGGACTTTTAGGAAAGGAGTAGAATGCTATAAGCAGAGATTAAAGGGCCTTCCTAATGTGAGCCTGGAAGACATTAGTGACAAGAGTAATGTGGACTGCATAAGGCTGGCTCAAGAGAGTTCAGAGAACAAGGTCATTATTAGTAGTAGCTGGGCTAAGAGCATACCTGTGATATTTTGGCCGACTTATAGCTGTCTTCTCCCCATGCCCTAAGAACTTGCCCAAGCCTACATTAAAAAGAAATTTCCTTGGCAGAGGAAATTTCAAGATAGCATAATATTGAGTCTGTGGTACTGTTATTACTAATAATTCATATAATTCTACAATGAAAAGAAACAAGCTTTGTCTTCTTGTGAGACTCCTAACAGTGGGAGAAAGGACTGTCTCTGACTCGTTTGCTGGCTTTTAGGACCCTGTCCCTCATACTGGGGTTGCCTTGTCCAGCTTTAATATGAAGAGAGGTGCCTAGTTTTATTGCAACTTGATATGCCATGTTTCATTGATAACCATGGGAGGTCTACCCTTTTCTGAATAGGAACAGAGGAGCAGATGGGGCTGGGGACTGGGAAGAAAGGAGGGAGGGGAAACTGTGGTCAGGATGTAACACAAAATAATAATAGTAATAAAAACTCATTAAAAAAAGAAAAGGAAGAAGTGGGGCAGAAAGAAATTCTAAAAATATACAGTTTGGAGAGAAAAAGTTACAGCCAAGGCTTGTGTTGAAAGTGAGGCTGCAACTATTAAAGAGATCAGCATTAAGGGGAGGCCTTAAAACAATGGGTAAAGAGCTCTAATGGCAGGATTCTATGAGGCCAAGCTTCCAACATCTAAAGGGAGAAGGCCTGAGGAGTAATTTGCTCATAGAAAACAATTGCTTCAACATACAAAAGTTGTTGCTAAAGTCATCAAGAGGGTAAAGGCTCCATCCAAAGATGGCAGCCAAACTTGGTGGTGTCCTCTATGTGTGCCTTTGGAGGCACAAAGGATGTAAGAGTGACAGAGTCATGAATCCTTCCTCTATGGTTTCTGAGCCACTGAGGCCAGGCAACACATAGTGGGGAAGCTGAGAGGGCTAGATGCCCTGAGCCCATTGTGGGTGAAGACTCCAAGATATCTGCCAAGGAGAACTGCATACAGGGAGTGGTACACCAAGAGAAAGATTTATGTTATAGGCAGGAAAGCCCTTTTGATACCAAACTCTCAGACACTGGACACAGAGCTACAAGATTTTTGTGCCCTGGGTTTTGGGCTAGTATTTTCTCACTATGCCCCATTCCTCCATTCTGGGATGGGAATTTATGGCTGTACCATAGTATATTGAAAAAATGCAATTTTTAAAAATCTTATGGGAGGGTAACAGTTAAGACACCGATGAGTCTTAGACGAGACTTTAGTCTTTTTAACACTGTTGAGATAGCGAAGGACCATGAGGACTTTAAAAGTTGTAGTAAATGCAACTGTGTTATGACATGGCAATGAGCCTATTGGGAGCAGGGAGTGAAATGTGGTTTGAATGAGAAATGTCCCCCATAAACTTGGGTATTTGAATATTTGGACCCAGAATGATGGTACTACTTGGGAGGAGCCTGTAAGTGAGGCCTTGCTGGAGGAAATACATCATCAGCTGAGGGCTTTGAGAATTTATAGCTTAACCTCACTTCCAGCTTACACCACCTCCCTGTTTTCTGCTCCAGCTGCCTACACCCATACCTTCCCCACCATTATGGACTCTCCCTCTGGAACCATAAGCAAAAATAAACTCTTCCATTAGTCCCTGGTGTTTTTTGTTTTTTGTTTTTGTTTTTTTCACCAGACAGGGTTTCTCTTGTGTAGCTTTGCGCCTTTCCTGGAACTCACTTGGTAGCCCAGGCTGGCCTGGAACTCACAGAGATCCGCCTGGCTCTGCCTCCCGAGTGCTGGGATTAAAGGCGTGCGCCACCACCGCCCGGCCCTGGTGGTTTTTTTTTTTTTTTTTTTTTTTTATCATAGCAACAAAAGTAACTAATACAAAAACTAATTTAAAATCAATTCTTTTATTTGACTGTACTCAAAGCAGTAAAATACAGAGAATTTAGTATATCAGTTCTTGTCTACCCATGTTCCTCTACCCAGATCCCACTACACAAAATACCCAAAGAGGCATAGGTTTAGAAGTTCTACAGTATAGAAACGATTATAATTTGCCCATGTCATTAGTCTTCACAATCAACTTTCTCTCAGATGAGATCTCTAGCAATAAAACAGTACTCTTAAAAAATAGAAAGGCTGGATCATAATGGCAAAGGTTAAGTAGCACATAACATCCCTAAGTCTTCAGCGGCACGCATGTTGAAGGAGGAAGCATGGTAAGATGTTTCCAAGATGGTGAAGGACAGGAAGAGAAGAGAGAGTAAAGTGTAATACTGTGCTCTGTACACTGAATGGACAGGAAGGTGAAAGGGAAGTCTCTGGTACAAAGATTAACTCTACAATCCATCGCCTTCCTTCCTTCCTTGTCCCCCCCCCCTTTTTTTGATACAGAGTTTCTCTGTGTAGCTCTGGCTGTCCTTGCTCTGTAGACCAGGCTGGCATTGAACTCAGGGATCCACCATCTCTGCCTTCCAAGTTACAAATTAAAGGCATGTGCAACCACACTCAGCTTGTTTTTCTATTATGGCATTTCACCTCTTGAATGACCAAATCCTTTTCTTTCTTTCTTTTTTTTTTTTTTTTTTTTTTTTTTGGTTTTTTGAGACAGGGTTTCTCTGCGTAGCTTTGCGCCTTTCCTGGAGCTCACTTGGTAGCCCAGGCTGGCCTCGAACTCACAGAGATCCGCCTGGCTCTGCCTCCCGAGTGCTGGGATTAAAGGCGTGCGCCACCACTGCCGCTGGGTTCCAAATCCTTTTCTTAAAACAGCAAATGTATTTGGGAAGACTCGAGTTTGAAGTTCTTCATTAACAGTCCTACTATGTCAGGCTCATTGACCAGGAATTATATATTGGTTCAGGTAGCGGCTTCTCATTCGGGGCACTATCAATATTTTTCTAAACTGAAGCATTTTTGTGTTGTATATCATAAGAAATTTAGCTAGCAGCGGCTCTGGAATCCACCAATCATATGCCATTGGCTTATCCCTGGGAGCAATCAAAAGAAACTACATATTCACAAATGTTCCTGGGGATCAAAAAAATCTATCTCCACTCCACTGAGGACCACACAAATCCTTCCAACAAGTTAATGGGGTTGATAAAATTAAATACATTTTCAGCTGTGGAAACTGAGACATAAGGAAACAATAAAACCTGACAAAGCCTGAATTGTACTCAATTAAAAAATTACACACACACACACACACACACACACACACACGTCTTTCCTCCCTGAAGTAAGTTAAGAAACAATAATCTAGAAGTTAGAAAAAAAAAAAAAGTATGTTTGAAAGAAGCAAAAGGTGGAACTGGTGGAATCTATGGGTATGAAGAAAATATAGTTCAGATTTACCAGTTGGCCAGCTCGAAAACCACCTTTGTGGAAGCCATCCTTCAGCTTGCCAGAGATCAAGCAAGCCATTCTTTCTTACGGAACATGTGCTATTTTACTGGCCTTTTACTCTGACTCTGTCTAGGGTTAGCAGTTGCCTCCAATCCTAACTTGCTTTTATTTACTGAATCGGCAAATCTACGCTGAACCTTCAACTCTTAAAGGCAGGCCATCTTATTGGCTGGCACTCACTTCTTTCTTCCCTGTTAAGCCCGGGGCTGTAAATTGCAGCCTACATTCTCTCGGGCACACTACATACAAAAAGCAATCAGGGTGGAAAAGAATGCATGCCGTTCTTTGCCGTTCTTGAACCACGCGGTAAAGGCACGCTTTTCAAAAGAGCCGAATCGGAGGCACACTCGGAAATGAAAGGGGAACACGAATGCAGGAGAACATTCAAAACTCCGTTTCTGATACCAGACTACTTTCTCCACGCAGTTTCACAAGCCCGTGAGCACCTCTGGCCTCTGGTGACCGATCCCCATCTCGGAGTTAAGACCACGCTTCTCATTCTGCACAGCCCAGAGAGGGGAGTGGGGGCAGGCACCATCATTTACTTGTCAGAATCTTGAACCCATGGCAAAAGCCACCCTCGGGACGAGGGTAAGAAAAGGGAAGGGCTTTAAAAACGGACCTCTGAACAATCATCACGCTGGGTGCAGGGGAGGCTGGCGGCGAACTCGGGCGGGGCTCCCGGGAAAGCCTGCTTTTGAAAGCGCGGCTCGCCGCACCGGCTGCAGAGGAGGATGGAGGCTGCGGCGCTGACGCGCTAACCCGCTCTGCTTGGCAGGCCGGCTCAGGCCGCCGCAGGCCGCCCAGCCCCGGGCCGCAGGCTCGCTCCGGGCGGCGCCAGAGGAGCCCATCGGTCCGCGTCGGCCCCCGCGCCCCCCAGGACCGGCCGCCCGCCGCCGAGGCGCTCGCAGGTCAGCCTCCGCCTCGCCTCCCGGCGGGGCGCCTCACGCCCCGTCCCCGCCCAGCAGCCGGCCTCGCCCGGCTCCCGCGGGCACCGGGCCCTCCGCCCCGGTCTCCCAGCCCGTACCCATTACCTTCCCCAAGCAAATGTGGCACGTGATGGGCAGAGTGAGGGACAATGTCACGTTCTGCACGGTCTGAGCCATGGCAGCGTTCAGAATCCCGCCAACACGGAAGTCCCGCCGACAGCAGCTCCTCGCCACGCTGGGGGACGCGCGAGGCCGGCTACGGCGGCCTGGCAGGGCCACGGCGAGCCGGGCGGGCGAGGGGACGGAAACGCGCTTCTGAGGCGCGCGGTCGCCCCACCGGTTTTTGTTTTTTGTTGTTTTTTTTTTCTTTCCTTATTAAACAATCACTATTATTAATAACAGATTAAAAATCGGTCCCCGGGCCAGGAGCTAAAAAGTGGCTGGGGATGGGGGAGGAAGATGGTTGACTAGAGGGTTCGAGGCTCTTGAAAATGGATGGAAAGTGTAATTAATTCGTGCAAGGAAGGAGAGAGCGAGCTATGGTGTTTCCACCCCCACGTCTTTCTCCAAAGAGTTGAATGGGGGTGGGGAGTTGAGCCACACGTCTAGAGAAAATGGAGCCCTCAAAACATAACGAGAAAAAAAAGTTAACCTATTCATTTAATAGTTTCAAAACAACTGTTCCCTCTCAGTTCCTTCCCTACAGTGTGCTTACAGAAGGCACGGTAATTGACTTAAAAGCAATGGTTTTCTTCATCCAGAACTATCCAGAAGTACCTGGGTAAATTCAATCTCGGTTCTCCTTGAAGGCAAACTTTCACTCACTAGCCCTTCTGTGCTTCCCCACTCAGGGGGTTTAAAGATTCCAGCCAGGGCTCTGATTCACCCTGAGTGAGGAAACTGCACGGTGCTAGGCATACACTTGCACAATGCATTTTAACGACTTCATTTTAGGTACACGTAGGATGTGAGATGAACCACTGGTGTTGTTGAACGCCAGGAGATAATTTGTGAGGTTACAAATTAGCATTGCCCAACAATGACCAAGAAAAGAATCTAAACGCTCCCAACTGAATCTTACCTGTAAAACTTAGGATTTTACAGCAACTTGGTGTAAACGAGAAAGAGCTAATGTGAGAGATGACGCGAACAAACGAAACGTGTGAGATGGGAAATTCAGAATCAAGCGAAATGCCTTTTGCTAATCTCTTTGTAAAAGAGACTCATGGAGAAGACATCCCTGCCTTGGACAACTTCTTAGGTCATGGCCTCAGGCAGCTTATTAAACATCTGCTCCTTAGTGCCTTTCTGCGTGTGTGTGTGTGTGTGTGTGTGTGTGTGTGTGTGTGTGTGTGTGTGTGTCTTGTGTGAAATGAAGGTGGAGGCCAATCATCATGGCTCTAAAATAACCAGGCAAAAATGCAACTGGAGAAGTTGACAACTGGCCTGGAGAACCCCAAGTCCAATTCACAAGTGGCTCACTGGTGGCAGTGAGAATATCCCAAACAGTTCACTATCTGTTTCCTAAGAGTTAGAGGCTATGGCCACCTTGGAATGAGAGAACCTACTGACTCCCTGTGTAATGGACACTTCTTCAGAAGGCCTAGCAGGAGAATAATCTATTTCTAAAACCTTGTGGTTCTTTGAAAGCAAAGCCATATTTATTCCAGGTCCAGAATTCACAAGCCTAGAGAATGTATCTTTCACATTCTGGACTGAAGCCCAGGATTAGAATGAGGAAGTCCCATGGTGTTTCAGGGCCTCCTTCTACAGCCCCCAAGTGAGACAGAGGAGTGGAGATGACCTGCCAGTGACATCTATCCCTGAGATTACTACAACAAGGGACAGATATGTAGAAGACACTTCTATTCCAAAAGAGCTCTACCTCTTACCCATTTGCACGTCTGATAAATCATTTAGATCAGTGGTTCTCAACCTTTCTAATGCTGCGACCCATTAATACCTCATGTTATGGTGTCCCCCAACCATAAAGAATTGTTGACACTTCATAACTGTAATTTTGCTACTGTTTTGAATTGTAATGTAAATATCTGTGTTTTCTGATGGTCTTAGGTGACCCCTGTGAAAGGGTCATTCAATCTCAAAGGGGTCAAGACCCACAAGTTGAAAACCACTGATTTTGATGATTCATATCAATACCTAGTTTCAAAGATAAATTTTACAAATAAAGCCTGGTTTAATTAAAATAATAAGATCTAGCTAGTTCCAACATCTCTTCCTACTTTTGCTATTATTGACGCAGCTTTCCAATGCTCTCTCCATATAGCTGTATCTGTACTGGTTTAATTCTATTATAGTGGATTTTGGGTTTATTTCCTTAACAAATTATGGGAGGTGGTTGTTTGTTATTTTTTCCTTTGTTTTGTTTGGTTTAGAGAGCATCTCACTATGTAGCCTTGACTGGCCTGATACTCACTTTGTACACCAGACTAGCCTGAAACTCATAGAGACCTCTTGCCTCTACCTCCTAAGTACTAAGACTAAAGGCACACAAAACCATGTCCAGTCTCAATGTTTCTTGAGTTTAAGGTCAACATTTAATTTTTCAAGTATATGGTACTAAGTGATTATTCTGCAAATAACAATGTATTTTTTACCTATTAACTGCCTTTTTATAAGTCCAAACCATTTTATTTTAAATAATGTCTTTTGGAATACTTGTAAAAAGAAATCTCTCCCTATATATATATTTTCAGAACTATGAAAATATTAAGGTTCGTTTTAAGAAAATTAAACTATTTAAAATGCACAATATAGTAAGTAAAAGTTCATCTACATTTTCAATACACCTCCCTGTCACTCTTAACACTCTAGGACATATCCTCACAAACATTTTAATGTGTTTATATATCTTTTTTTAAAAAAATATTTATTTGTATGTGCTCAAGTGTGTGTGGAGGTCAGAGAGCAATTTTCAGAAATCTTTTTCTATCTTTCCTTCTACCATGTGGGCTTTGGGGAATGAACAAAGAATCATCAGGCATTGATGACAAGCGCCTTTGCTACTGAGCCATCTCACTGACCCTACACAATATATTCTTAGTGGCCTTACAAGGGACCCTGTGAACTGAGGAGTTCAGTTACAAATGGTACTTGGAAAAGGTAAATTAGGGCCCCTGATTCCTTAGAATTATAAGGCTGTAGTAGTCGAAAGGCTCTTGGAGGTCTTTATAAAGGCCTAGTCTTTCACAGATGAAGGAATTGAGGCTTGGATATGGTAACACAGCAGATAATGGTAGAATTAGTGCTAACTTCTAGCTCACACTTGAGGACTCTCTGAGGTTGTTGGCCCAATGCCTTGGTGAAAGTGCAAGATGTATTATTATTAATAAGTAGTTCAGTAATAAAAAGTCAGTCATAATTGAATTTCTTTGCAAAGAAAACCATCAAGCCCTGGCACACCTTTTACCCCTTGTTTAAATCAGATTCATTTTAATGATAAATAATTTAAAAGCAAGTTTAAAAAAAATAAAATCTTAAGTGCTATTAAAAATTGATTAGGAATGCATTATTCTCTCATTGACCCAGTTTAGATTGTTTTTCTTTAAAAATTTTTTTTTGGTTAAAGCTAATAAATTTGAGTAGATGTTTCAGATAGATGGTTTGTAATCATTGGACCATCAGTCAATTAATCACAACTTCATAAATATTGATTTCAGATTAAATTTAGTTTCCATTCCTAAAAGATCATTTTTTTTGTTTTAAATTTATACACCCCACCTGGATTGTGCTTAAAACTAAGAAAACTCATAAAAATTATATTAAAAATTAATCAGAGGTACTGGCCCAGTTGCATGGGCATCCTATGAGGTAACATCCTATAAAAGACTGGGTATTATGAGTTAAAATATCCCAAGATGAAGGCCAGAAAAAAATGTTTCTTACTGCACCTGAGGAACTGGGGTTTTCTTCTGCAATATCTTTGTGTTTTACTTATGAATGTGTTGATATATGTGGTCCCCTTTCATTGTACAACTTCATTCATGCCTTTGTCATTCAGTGCATGTTGATTAGAAGTATGAAGGAAAGCTCATTCAGATAAAATTCTCTCATAGAGCTTACATTCTGTTGCAAAAGTTATCTGCATTGGCTTGAAGCAAAAATATGGCTTCTTGGGTAACAATATAAAGTGCACACCAAGTTCATATGTAGACACAGCATAATGGTTGGAGAATAAATAAGTGAAAATAATTATTCATTTGTTCACTCCACCAATATTTAAATATTTTTACTACTAGGCATGTGTCCAAGGGCTGGGTGTAAAACTGTGAATCAAACAAACAAGATCCCTGGCTTCATTTATCCACTGAACAAATATATATTGATTATCAATAGTGTGCCAGTCACTGTACTAGAAATGAAGCATTTTATGAATCTAACAACTGAGTCTACCATGTGTATACCACCCAAAAGTAGCCACGTCTTCAGTAGTTTCTCTCCTGGATACTCTTATTGTTGGTTTGCCCCTGGCCATTGTGACAGAGCAGGTTATAATACTAAATATTTTAAAATGTTGCAAATTGGGTGATTGTTTTTAATTATGTCATTTTTAAGAGAATATTTTATCTCCACCTAAGGCGAAATGTTGCTTCATAAATGTTTGTTGAATGGTAGGAGATAAAGGAAGGAAATATCACATCTGGGAATATTGTAACAAGAATTTCCAAGGTTGGTGAGGTTGTGGGGTTTTCCAGAACACTGTAAAGAACAGGAAACCAACCTCTGAACAGCTACTTTCCACATTGAGCTGACCATGCCCGCACACTGTCTTCTTGCCTTGTGTACGGACAGAAGTTCCAAGGTGATGCTCCCCACAGGAACCCCAAAGCCAGGCTACTATAAACAATGTTAATGTTTTTATACTACTTCCTGAGGGTCCACAAATAATTGCCTTCCATTTAAGAACAGCTCTCCCAAAACAGTGTAGTGCACTTGACCATGGGATCCTCAGCAGCTGGCTAGTCTTGTAAAGCTGCTTTTCCTTGAAACAGAGCTCCGTGTTTTTGTTTTTTGTGTGTTTGTTTGTTTTGGTTTTTTGTTTTTTTGGTTTTTTTTTTTTTTTCATGAACTGTGTGTCCAGTCACCTATTCATCAGCCAACAAGGATTGTCATCCTAACAATCGCCAGTTCAGGATCCTCACCTGTCTGATCAGTAATCTTACTTCCTCCCTCCCACCCCACACCAATCATTATGATACTCCTCTAAACATTTGATACACGTTAACAACCTCTGGAAAGCTGAGGAGGTAGAAGACAAGTCCAGCAGTGCTGTTCACCTGCCTCTGTGGCAGATGGTCACTACGTCTCTGTGGGCATTAGTTCTCCAGGCTGTTTGTCTGGACAAAATAACCTCAGAATGATTCCTTAGGTTTAAAACAAGTCATCACTAGACCTAGTTGTTAAATCTAATCATATCACAAAACAACTATCAAACACAGAAATTCACCATATAGTTCTAAGGAAGGGTATGAGTGGCTGAGGCATTTTCTGGGACTTGGGGATCACCTAGGAGACCTTAAAAAAAAAGTCAGAAGCACCAAGGACTGCTGTGGAAAATACCACTTTGAGCACACTCGAGATTATTCTGTGTGGGATGACTCATCCCTCACGGGCTTGAGAGCCAGACAGTCCAAACAAGTAAAAAAGATACTTTCTGAGAGCCAGCCTGGGTCTGCTGATGGTCTTAGCAACAGCAGCTGAAACATGATCTGGAGATGACCTGGACCAATGAGAGACAGCCATGTCACACCAGCTGATGCATATTTATCAGACCTCCCCCAAGGGTGGTGTGGAGGGTATATAAGGCTTGCCTCTTCCTGAATAAACTGAGCTTGTTGTTTGGACATTCTCCCAGAGTCTGTGTGGTTTGACTCTGTGCCTACTTGGCCCCCCACCCCCAAAGGGAACAATAGCAAGGACCCTGCTACAATTCTGATAGCTTACTTCAGATTGGAAAACCCAGGGTTGGTGGTGCATGCTTTTAATCCCAACGCTCTGTGGGCAGAGGCAGGTGTATCTCTGTGACTTCAAGGTCAGCCTGGTCTACAAAGCAAATTCCAGGATGGCCAGTGAGACCCTGACTCTGAAAACCAAAACCAAACCAAGCCAAACCAACAACAGCCAAAGCCCAGCCAGAAACAAGCATATACAAATTCAGTCAGTATTTATCATACTCAACAAACTCACATATGGATGTATAAAGAAGTGAAGATTAATGAATCTATAAAGGAAGGGATCAGTTTTGAGTGACTTGTATCTTTCATTGCTGGGTTAAATTTGGTTGCTGGGACCTGAGGAAATATGTACAAAGAGGAAAGATTTTGCTTTGCCATTTCAGAGGTCTCCTCGGTCTACCGCTTTGGGGCTGTAATGAGGCAGGGCATCACAGCAGGGGCATGCATGCTATGGAGAGAGCTGCTCACCTCACGGTGGTGGGAAGCAGGCTTGGGAGACACTTCCAGGGACAAGATGCATCCTTCCTGGGTATGTCCACAGTGATACACTTCCTCCTCCCTCCAGAGATGCCGCTGTCCGAGTTTGTTCCTGCACCTGTGATCATGACCGTGACAAAAGCGACCTAGGTAGAAGAGGGCTTATTTGGATTATATATTCCAGGTCACAGTCCATCACTGATGGAAGTCGGGGCAGAAACTGGAGGAGTGCTCCTTTCTGGCTTGCTTCCCATGGCCTGCTCAGCCTTCTTTCTTGTACAACCATATAGTGGCAATTAACGAGGCAATTCCAGGTAGTTTATCTCATAGTCAAAAGAGGTTTATTTTGCGTCAACTTCCAGCAAGCAAAGGGGTCGGTTACAGGATCCAGCAGAGTGGTTTTCTGGAGAACTCTGACTTGGTCTGCCATCCAGCATCCAACATCCAGGATCACGAGGTACCCAAGAAAGTGAGCACTTATGCATTTCAGTTCTTAAAGGGTCCCGGTCTCAACCACACCCCAGGTGGGGGCAGGTACCTAGCAGTTATCTGCTGCCTACTGGGGCAGTGCTTCAGGGTAAATCACAGACAACCACCCCTGCACAACCAGGATTGTCTGGCCAGGGGTATCACCACCCACAATGGCCTGGGTCCTTCTACGTCAATCAACAATCAAGAAAATGCCTCACAGGCTTTCTTACAGGCCAATCTAGTGGTGACATTTTCTCATTTGAGGTTCCCTCTTCCCACATAACCCTAGTGTGGTAGTTTTAGTGAGATATCCCTCATAGTCCTGGTATTTAATTAGTTGGTTGCCGTTGGGAGCCAGGCCAATCCATGTCTTTCTCAGAGTCCCTGATGAAAGGACAAAGGGAAGACTCGGTGAGGTTCAGTCTGGGGCTGGTGCCAGGGTCCCAAAGAAGTTAAGGTTTCAGTTCATGAGAATCTGACTTCTCTTCCCTGAAGAGAATAGAGTTATCAGTCCCAAAGCCTCTGTATACCCAGTCTGTGGTGCACTTGAGACATCCTGTGTCCCTTTGTTCGACATTGCTTGGATAGTTTTCTTGTCCCATTATATGATAGCTTTCTGCTGACTCTGTCCCATTCCCCCCCCCCAAAAAAATGTATATAAAATGGCACACTTCTTGGTAAACTTGCTTGGCATAAGACTTAGCTTGTGTAAGATCTCCTGACCCCAATTTCTCCATCTTCTTTATATTCTCATCCCTTGTTCTCTCAGAAATCTCTCACTGAAGAATGACCTGCTGGTCCAGGGAAGGTCCCCAGTAGGTGGATGCTGAGAAAGACTTAGGGATGTGTGGCTTTGCTGGAAGAAATATGTCAATGGGGGTGCACTTCTGACGTTTTAAAAGACCTGCACCATTTTAGGTTCTCCCTCTGTTTCCTCGCTTGCAGTTAGAGATTTGAATCCTCAGCTTTCAGCTTCCATATCTGCCACCTTTCCCCCCTTCCATTAAGGAACTTAATCCCCTGGAACTATAAATGCAAAGTAAACTCTTCCTTCTATAAATTGCCTTTGTTGTGGTGTTTTATCACAGCAATACAAATCCTAAGATATCTCCTGTCTTAGTTACTGTTCTATTGCTCGAAGGAAACATGATCAAGGCATTTTTAAACATTTAATTGGGGCTTGATTATAGTTTTAGAAGGTTAGTCCATGACCATCATGTTAGAGATCATGGCAGTGGGCAGGCTGGCATGGTGCTGAAGTAGTAGCTGAGAGCTCACATGATACACAAGTTGCAGAGAGAGAGAGAGAGAGAGAGAGAGAGAGAGAGAGAGAGAGAGAGAGAGAGAGAGAGAGACTGGCATAGGCTTTTTATCAGCACCATACTCTAACCAACTGAACTAATCAGCTGGCTGTCATAGTCTTTCTAAATCTCAAAGCCCACTCCCAGTGACATACCTCCACCAACAAGGTCACACCTACTCCAACAAAGCTACACCCCTAATCCTTCCCAAAGAGTTCCACTAACTGGGGACTAGGCATTCAACCATATGAGCCTTTGGAGGCCATTCTCATTCAAACCACCACACCTCGTTTGTGTCATGTTGACACAAAGCTAAGCAGCACAGCCATCAAAATTGAAAGCCATCAGTGGCTTAATCTGTTAAGTAGACCAGAGCCCTCATGAAGCAGTGACTACCTAAAAGCCCCATTCATGAGTATTGTATCAGAATTGAGTCTTTAACACATGAGCTTTTGAAGGGAAACTTCATATCCAAACCATAATTCTTGAGTAGCCATTACTTTGACATCAAAAGAAAGTGAACAGCATGGCTTTGAATAAACATATGGGGGGGGAAGAGTTTAATTTTGGTTGTAACTCTTTTCATAGACATGTAACTCCTAAAGAGCTACAAAAGGAAACCTTTGGTAGTATTGTGTTCCCCAAAATATTGTGTACCTTAATAAACTTATCTGGGGTCAGAGAACAGAAAAGCCACTAGGTACTTAGGATAGACATTGGTAGCACACGCCTTTAATCCTAGCATTCCAGAGGCAGAAACCCATCTGTTCAAGGATACAGCCAAGCATGGTAACTCACACCTTTAATCCCAGGGAGTGATGGTAGAAAGCAGAAAGGTATATAAGGCGTGAGGATCAGAAACTAGAAGCATTTGGCTGGTTAAGCATTTGGTTAGTTAAGCTTTTAGGCTTTGAGCAGCACAGTGCAGCTGAAATCCATTCGGATATGAGGACACAGAGGCTTCCAGTCTGAGGAAACAAGATCAGCTGAGAAGTTGGCCAGGTGAGGTTAGCTGTGGCTTGTTCTGTCTCTCTGATCTTCCGGTGTTCACCCCAATACCTGGCCTCAGGTTTGTTTTATTTTTTTTTTTTAAGATTTATTTATTTATTATGTATACAGTGTTCTGCCTGCATATATGACTGCAGGCCAGAAGAGGGCACCAGACCTCATTACAGATGGTTGTGAGCCACCATGTGGTTGCTGGGAATTGAACTCAGGTCCTCTGGAAGAGCAGCCAGTGCTCTTAACCACTGAGCTATCTCTCCAGCCCTGGTATGTTTTATTAATAAGAACTTTGAAGATTCCTGCTACAGAACCCAACAAGAATAGTGAGTTCCAGAGTGTGTAGTATGTGTTTCCTTCAACAACTCTGAAGACTAACTGCCCAGGTCCCTGTTTATAGTTCAGAAAACTGGGCTTCAGGGGAGCAGCACCATGAAGACAGCAAGTGCTGTTGGGCACTCTGATCTGTGTGCCAGTAGCTGTTTATTCCATGGTCAGTTGTCAAGATGGCGTAGTATTTGTTTCCAAAGATCTTGGATCAGTTGATCGAGGTCTAGAGATATAGCTCAGTGGTAGAAATTTGGCTGGCATTTGTGAAACCCAGAGTTCAATCCTCAGAAAAAGTAAATAATAAATAACAAATTTATCAAATGGCGTATGATAATAAGATAATAATAGCCATGACAGCCAGCACCTAGAGAATACTCACTTTGGCTTACATATGCCATAGAATCCTGAGAAGATCCCTTTCAGGCTGGGGATTGTGTAACATTTCCCATCTCTAGGAAATGATAGTCAGAATACACTGTAGCGAACAAGGACAGGGCTCCCAGAACCAACAGGACTGCACGGGCAGAGAAACTGACTTGGCAAGAGGGTGCCTTCTGACATGAGAAAGCACATAAGGGGAAAGAGAGTTGGGATTATTCTAGGAATTTTATTGTGAATAATGGGAGTGGGGCAAGAACATAGGCAATTACTGAATTGGAAGTTCACTGAATACTCAGTATTGTGTTGCATGATCTCATTTACATGGGAAACCAAACATGTCAAACAGGCTGCATGAGAGGGAGATTGCAATGGTGGAGGTGTGGAAAAATGATGAGAGATGTCATCGGCCAAAGGGTGCAAATTTTCAGGCACCAAGAAAGGATGAATTTTTGACTGATGACGTCTTACAAAGCATGATGACTATGATTAATAATAATGTCATATGTGTTTTGAAATTGCTAAGACTGAATTTAAAATGTTCATGCAGCAAAAATATATTGTAGATTATACATGTATTAGCTTATCTTGATTTAATCATCCTAGAATGTTTATATGAAAATATACCATCATTGTTCCCCATAGGAATATGATCAATTTTGGACAATTTAAATAATAATAGTGGTGATGATGAAGATTGAATATTATGGCTTCAGTGTGAATCTTTATATTTCCTGAAAAAAAAAAAAAAAGAACATTTCCCAGCTTGTTAGGTTACCAGTTGCCTTGAGTAACTAAACTGTGGTAAGAACTGAATAAGCTAATAACTTCTGCTTCGCTCATTTATTTTGGAAGAACAAAACCCATCACAGTATGTGTCAATGAAGGATGCCTAACCCTTAAAGGGCAACATGTTATTGGAATAAATAAAAACTTGTGAAGGTACAAAAGTGAAAGTCTCCAAGATTCAAAGCCTGTGCTGAGACTGGGGAGATGGCTCAGTAGTTAAACGCACTTGCTGCTCTTGCTGAACACCCGAGTTCAGTTCCCAGCACCCACATAGTAGCTCACAGCCATCTGTAACTACCGTTCTGGGCAGCTGACACCCTCTTCTGGCCTCTGTGGACATTGTGTGCATGTATGTGGTATATATACGTGTGTGTGTGTGTGTGTGTAAAGGCAGGAAAAACATGCTTACACATTAAAAACAACTGTGCTAAATGGAAAAAAACACTAAAGTTTCAATTGCCTACAGTCTTTCTTAAAATGTTGCAAGTATTTGTTTAGAAGGTATTATGCTTTTTAGGGAAATAATGAAAAGTCATGCTTTAGAAAAGAAAAGCAAGAGTAGAGTGAAGTGTGTGCATTCTGTATTTATACTATATACATGCTGTAATTGTAGACATGCACTTCCTAATTCCTGCCTTCATGTATACATAGCAAATATCTGTGATCTAGAATTTAAGTAAGTAGAAAGCTCAGGTTGCCAATGCTACAGTTAAAATGACTTGTAATTCTGTGACTCTAAAGTATCTTCAGACGCTTTCTGGAAGGCCTAAGCATGTACTAAACTATGTCAAGGTCAATATCATTGTTAATTATACTACATTATATTTTTAAATATCAGTTATCCCTGTGTGTTATTCTTGTTACTTTCATTTCACCTAAACATTTAACTGTGTTTTACTTTGCTATGTGTGAACATTCTGAAAAAGTCCTTACCTAGTACATTTGATTCATTACCTGTCTTTCTGCTGTGTGTGTCAATATTGTATTTAATAAAATACTTCTTCAAAATCAAAGGTCTATTACCTAAATATCACATTTTTGTCTTAATATGCTTCCTTTTTTATTAATAATTTGAGGCATCCTGTTAGAAAAATATTTATTTGGTTTACAAAAGAAATCTGCATAAGATATTGATGTATGGCATCAGCAAAGTTCTAAAATTCATCAATAATGCTTATTTTGTAGGGATGTATGTGGAAATCGATGTTTCCCAGGATGCTTTTTCATATTCTCTCTAAAGTTATCATCCATTTCATATTGGGGAAATTACAAAGGCCACTCCACGTAGTTAAAAGGAAGATTTATTTAGTGGGTGACTTACAAATGAAGGAATAGATAGGTTGCGGGGGTCTGGGGAAGGTGTATTGCAGTCCAGCAGTGTTCTCTGGAGCTCTGCTCAGTCAACCTCCACCATCCAGGGTCCAGGAACAGAGAGAGCACTTGCCCATCCAGGTCTTGGGTCTCCAGACGCCTCCCTTGGCCCTGCCTCGTAGGCGTGACAATTGCCAGAGTCTCAATGGGGGTTGGAACTTCCAGAACCAAGCTGGAATAGCTACCCACTACAATTTCAGCCAAGATTGGGGTTGAGGTTTGGTCCATCCCAGAGGCTTCTCTCCCTCCTAAACTTGAAAAATTATTCTAGATTTGTTTTTAGTAGCAACAGTGGCACTTTTATGGAATTCCATTTTCTGAATGCCAGTCATTACAGAAAACTTAACTAAAAAGAAAACATTAATTTCTAAAACATTAGGAGGCTTCATTTTCAGTTTCTTAGGTTTTATGTTTTACTGTTATCTACACAGCAACCTTCCTGTGATTAATAGTTTATTACTGCATATGTATTTGAAATATATTGTTCAAGCAAATTTATTTAAAATGTATTGTGTGCCAACCACTGATATAGGTTTGAAACACAACAATGATCAAAACAGACACAAAATTGCCAACTTTCTAGATTGCATTTTGGTGAGAGCTGAGAAAGGTATGTTGCAATATAAATACTGTGCAACCTATGATGGGCAGACACAGTGAGCTCCTAACTAGTGTGCTTTGAAAGTGTTTCTTAAGTCAGCCAAGTAAATCTAAATTCTTTGGAACCTTTGGTCAAAATGTCACAGAATCTGTTTTGGCGAATTTGTATTTATGACATGACAACATTATGTTTAGAACTTCTGGAGTCTCCTATAAATTGTTTAGTGGGCAGGGCACAAGACTGAAGTTAGATGTTATGACTGACAATAATATTTGGGACAAGCTCCCAAGTTTCTCCTGCTGTGCAGGTACTGTGTGAGCACATTGAGCTAGACTAATTCTCTGGCAGTTCTATGGACCTGAAAGGTTTAGCTGTAATTGTTTAGTTGTGTAGAAACAAGTGTATCTGCCGGCGTGTAAAGGTGCTAATTGCTCTGTAGTGGACTATAGTCATCAGAGCACTTTCAACACATAGTCTGATTAGCCCATCATCATGGCCCAGTGAGCAGACTGGAAAGATGGGGAAAGTGCTCTTCTTCCAGGTTTACATTTAAGCACACTAAAGCTAAATGACTTGTCCCCAAATGCAGAACTAACCAACATTAGCACAAAGACTCAAAACTTTCCCTTCATTCAAATTCTGGTCCAGCTGTGTCTGCTTAGAAGAAAACACTGACCTTGAAAGAACTTTATTAAGGTTTTATTGTATTCTAGACAGTATGAAGAAAGATACATTGAATATGGACCCAATCTTACTCTTAAGATATTTATAGTATGGCAGAGGCAAGAAATGGTATAGACAGCTAACTCTTAAAAAAAAAATAACATTGGCTAAGAGTCTTCAGAGACTTTAAAATATGTGGCAGTGGGAAATGGGAAGGTTATTTTAAGTGTGAATAAAATAAACTTCATGAAAAAAACATCATTTGAACTGGTCCTATGTAGACATATACAGGAAGGGGCATGCTCTTCTGGGTGGAGGTGATAGCTTATTCTAAATTATGGAAATAATAAAGTGTTAAGAAACAGTCTATGGTTCACTTTAATTGGAGCACACACTGGGTGAAGGTCAGAAGTAGAGAAGCTAGGGAGATAGGCCAAGGCCAGCCATGAAGGTTCTGCACTCTGGACTTTGCAAGTATCAGTATCCAAAGATGTACCTTATAGACACTCTGTGAAATAAAGCCGTGGAATGAAAAAGCAGGTTGTTATGTATGCATGTTGTGAGCTCATAGAACCTACTAAACACTAAGTGTGGTGATGTGTGACCACAAGAGAGGTAGAGCTCCACAGGCAGGAGCAGTAGATTTCCTGGCATAAGGACGGCCTGGTATAGGCTTAGAAGAATAGTCAGAGGGAGATCATAGTAGAGAGGAATGAGCTTCAAGATAAGTGGGGTAACAGCATTCATTCCCATGAGATCCCTCTTCATTTTAGGAATAAAAAGAGAGAATGCTCTTTGGACTGCAAAGTGCATAAACAGGAGAGTTCCCTGTGTGAACTTCAAGCATCAGAAATCTCTAAAAGCAACCCAGGATGACAACATATTGGGTAAATGTACCTCCTGGGCTGCGTAACCTAATCTCAGGGCAAGTTCTGGGCGAGGAGAATACCACCACTGCAGGACCCACAAAAACGTGACTCAACTCTACAGAGAATACCAGGCTTTTAGCGTATTTCTGTAGCACTGAGGCTTGAGCAATCATCATTACGGTAGCAGAGGATAAATAAAAGAAAGCGGGCCGCATGGTTGGACAAACCACATAAGCTCAGCCTGAAGCAATGCAGAGGCCTTGTAAACAGCTGGGCAACAGCTGTACCTGGCAGCCCCCGCTGGCATGCTGCTGTCAGTCACAGACATGCTCAATACCTGGAAAGTGATATTCGATGTTCAAGGCTAAGCACAGGGGTATTGGGCCTTGCATGCTGGGCCTAAGATAGGCATAAATAGACAGGCTTTTTTTTTTTCTCCCCTTGCAAACTGATTGTAAATGACTTTCCCAGCAAAGGCAAAATACAAGCAGGTTCTCCTCAGTTCCAAAAGATGAAGAGGCCCAGACATAGTGGTTAGGAGCCCACACTGCTCTTACGGAGGTCCCGAATTTGGTTCCCAGCATCTCTCAACTGCCAAGAACTCCAGTTCTGATGGCCTCTTCTTGTGTCCCTTGGCACTTCACTATTACGCACACATACACAGACATACTTATAACTAAATATAACACGTATAACTAAAAATAAAAATAAATCTTCAAAGGAAAGACTAATAGGCTCCATTTTCCGTTTCTTGGGTCTTAAATCTTACTGTAACTCACACAGCAGCTCTCCCACAAGTGGAAGCCTTTAGTTGACAAGTTTGTGTGTTAAGAAAATTTGAAAGTGGTGTCCTGAGTGGTATATCACATGGGAACTGGGGATATTGAACTTGACTGAGCTATCTCCCCAGCCCCAACAAAAATCTTCTTAAAGTCCTTATAT
Organism: Peromyscus leucopus; assembly: GCF_004664715.2. Taxonomy (NCBI): domain Eukaryota; kingdom Metazoa; phylum Chordata; class Mammalia; order Rodentia; family Cricetidae; genus Peromyscus; species Peromyscus leucopus. The sequence continues at coordinate 19,801,243 of NC_051070.1, read as the reverse complement.
CCCTTGCAAAAATGTGACTTACTGGAGAAGCCAGGGGAGATTTGAATCTGAGCGACATGGTTGTGGTAAGATTCCAGGTTTTTTTCAAGTGTTGTATGATCCAGATCTGTTCACTCCTTGCTCGAAGCCTCAGAAACAACACTTGGCCTGTGGATTAATCATTTCGTTCCTTCATTGAAATAGAAAGCCAAGGTTATCTCAATTTCAGATATATGCTTTAAAAATGATATTTTATGTTATTTCAAAAACTGTAACTCTAAACTGGTTCCTGTGTCAGAACCACCTACACAAAATAGATGTTTCCCACTGCACACTTACTTTCTAGGCTGTCAAGCTCCATCTTATCCTTATGGAGACTTGCATTTGAGAACCACAGGTAGAAATGTCTTTCTTGAATCTTTTTTCAGTTTTGTAATATGGATGCTGGCTTCTAGTTTGGAGCTAAGAGGTCACAGAACAGAAAAGTTTGTATTCAACCTCTTATGCTTTTATAATCAAGTTTATAGGTTTGTATTCAAAATATCGGGGAAACACAAACTCCTACCTTTGGGACAGAAGGGGTTAACTTGCAGGATGCTAACTAGCTGGGCTGGATTATTACCTGCTCTAGGCAGGAATGCACCTAAGCCTGTTGGCTGCAGGCAATGGAGTCCCCAAGGGGTGTGAGGCATCTGTGGTCATAGGCATTGTTTACTGCCTGTTCTGTGGGGCTGAGAAAAGTGAATGTCATTTTATTGAAGTTAGGGGTGGAAGTGGAACGGCAGAAGTCATTTCCTAGAGGTTTGAAATGATTGCATAGCTACAAAACATGATAAAGAATGGCTTTAAATCATTTTCTAACAAAATTAAAATATTGCGATAATTGTTCCTGGTAGCCAGAACATAAGCACAATATTTAAAGAAGGACAACCATTAATAATTAAATAAGACAAGGCAGGCAAGGAAGACATCTTCACCTACCACTTAAGTGTAAGACCATCCAAGGTGAACAGAACTTCCCAGCCTTATCAGATGTACATTACCATTTCCCTCCTCATCACTATCCTGATTCCCTCTCAACTCCCATCACCATTCTATTGCCTTTTAAAAGACAGACTTAAATACCAAGACCCTTTCTGCTGTCATTTTGTTTGGGAACTTACTGCTTTGTCCATGTTTGAGAGTGCCTCCTCACTTTGCCATACAAACATCTTCTAACATTTGTTCCTATTCATCTCTGAATCTTGCACAGAGTCCGGTATTATATCACAGGCATTCAATAAACGTGATTCTTAACTGGGTAGTGGTTTTATTCCTCAGCATTGAATTGGCAGTTCCTAGAGACACTTTGGGGGGTTATAGACCAGAGGGGTAGATTGTTACTGGCATCTGGTGAGTAGAGGTCAGAGATGTAACTACACATCATAGGAGACACAGGACTGTCCCATGGGAGGAAGAAGTAATTATACAATCCAGGATAGCATAGTGTTAAAGCTGAGACATCTAAGCATACATTGTGATATGACAGTGTTTGCTGCAAACACCTTGAACAATGTACAAGCCATGCTCTTGTCTCTACATTGTTTCTCAGAGAAACTTTTATATATACATTAAAAATTGAGAATAAACTTGTAGTAACAGTGACTTCTGATGTGCAGGTGAAACAGTTGGGTTTCTAAGTGTGATCAATGTTGGGAATTAGAAGTTAAAAGCTTTTGTTCATGCAGAGTTCTTCTGTAGGTTACTCTCAGCTCCCCTATACAACTCTGTGAATTAGTTTCAGGTGAATTTCAAAAGAGCAGACCTTTATATCGAAGATCAATTCCACAGGGATTTAGAATGGCTTCTCCTGGTCATTTATAAACTGAACCAGGGAACTTTGTGAATTTTATGTACTAAATGTACCCATACTCCCACATAAAACTGCAGGGGGAACTGTACTTACGCAGGGGAGACTCTGGTGTGTAACTGCATGGAAACACAGCTTTCAAATGACTCCAACTCACCTACTTAGACCAAAGAGGCTGTCAGTTAATTTAACAAACTATTCCTGTTCCCTGATCTTTGGGCCATAAAAATTGTTCATCTGCTCAGTCACAGGCCATTTAATTTTGGATGCATCGTTGCCAGTTGGTTACAGTAATTAGCATTCCCTGTATTGAAGCAGCTTCCCTGAAGCTATGCTAAGTAGGGTTGCACTTTTGTGTGGAAACATAAGCTGGGTTGTGCAAATGAGCCTGGCCACCCATCTTAGGGACAGAAGCCCTAACTACCATCTTCTTGGCTCGGGGTGCCTTCCAGGCCCACCTGCAGATCTTATTTACTGATTATTAATGACAAAAACTGTAGGCAGCTGTGAAAGGCACAGCATGGCAACTCAAAGCTGCAACTCAAAACTATCCTCTGTGGGACTGTAATTTTCTTGAATGACACCTGACTTCATTTTAATTTCTTTCTTTGCTCCAAATGCACTTGTGCTGGAGAAATGCAATAGAAAGTCAATGAGTTCCAGGTTTAATAGGCAGACTTGCAACATTTGTGGGTGCATCTGTTAGTTTCCTGGCAGAAGTGATGCATTTGGAGAGGAAATATATGTTTGTGTTTGTTCCAGAGCTGGCACACAGCTTGTAAGGCGATGATTCAGCAGAACCCCTGGGGAGATACCAGAGAACAAGGTTACCTGGTGGTTTGCGAGTTGCCAGTCTATGGAGATCACATATTATATAGATTTAAATATCTAATTTGATTAAATAAGTGTTAATCTTCAAACAGCACCAGTGCTTATGCTTGGGAGATCTAGATTTTCAGTTCACTTAGAGGAACACAGTATTCTGCATAAAAGTCTGAAAATGAATGGCCTCATTAGGAATGAAAACTGGATTTAGTTATTTGAAATACCCACATCTGTATTTTAGTTTGTACATCTGTAGTTTTGGTTTCCTGGGAAACCACCATGCAAGGATTTGTAAGAAGGGTTCATCATATATTGCTTTATATCCGTGGAGATTTTATTTCCTTTTTTCTAACACACAGAATGTAGTATTTCACCAGTGGAATTCATTTTGCATGGTTAATTTCCAGATTAATAGGATGAACACCTTGAATATAATTAAAATAAGTTAGGTTGTTTTCTACTATCTGACTGATGCTAATGCAAAGATGGGGCTCTAGCTCACATTCCTTGTCTTCTTGCTTTTATTGCAAGTCTCAATTGTTCAAATGAGTAAAAGCATCTTAAGTTGAAAATTTTTGAGGTGAGGAACTTATAAATTTTATGATGGATTAGCTATTTTGCTGTACTATTTAATCATTATATTCTCTAAGCACAGTGAACTCTGTTAATTAAAAAATGATCTACATAGTCTAGGTAAAATTAATCTTTATTTGCATATGCTTTGAAGTAAAATGAAGTAAACATCAGAAGGAAGGAGAAGAGCCGCTTGCGGTCTTTGTTGGATGTTCATGCACCTGGTAATTGTGATTGACAAGATGAAGAAAAGCAACAAGCCTATTATTATTGCTACTGGATTCTGTATTTCATTATAGGTATCCACAAAGGCTCGTTTGTATAAGTGTAAAGACAATAATAAAAAACAAATAAGAACAATGAACGTTGGGGGACAAAGAGGAAAGCAAAACAACTGGATCCAATACAAGTAATTTCTTGTGTCACTTGTTATTAAAAACAAACAAACAAACAAACAAACAGGAAGAAAGAAAAGAAAGGAAGGAAGTAAAAAAGAAATAACAGAGAAAAGAACCCACAGAATCTACAACAGAATAGCCACAGCAGGAAAAGCAGCGAGAAAAAAAAATCACTTCAGGACCCCATTTTAGAAACTGCTTTAAACCAAATCACAAGAGCTAAAGCAGGAGGAAGAAGGGAGACAACTTTTCATTGTCCTCAATGTATTTTGTTATGGTGTACCTTTTAAAATCTTATCAGGATAGAGAGACTAAGGTCTGCTTCCAATTGCCTGCTACTACTATTCTTCTTCTTCTTTTTTTAAAGTAACAAAACAGTCTTTCTTTTGATAGAGGGGAAGAAAGAATGTAAATACTTGTCTAAGAGTATTGTGGTGAATGGCCTTTGGAAAGCTTTATTGACAAACTCCACCTCAATTATAAATGAAGGGAAAGGCAAAGTGTTTGTCACAGTGTCTTTTTATTGGGGTCTCCCAGCAGGTTACTCTGGTCAATGTCCAGAATGAATCAAGAAAGGGAGGAATTCAGGCCACTAAAATTCTGTACTCCATTTCATCATTCTCAGTGGAGAAGGATGCTGAGGGATAAGAGAGAGAGACACACACACAGAGAGAGACAGACAAACACACAGAGACACAGACAGACAGACAGACAGACAGAAATGTGTACACACACATGCACACAGAGGAAGGAATTTATTAGCTGATGGCAAGGAACTTGTGTATTGGCTAAGTTTTGCTAGGGGAGTCAATAAGATAAAAAAAAAACCCTGTTTTTATATACCAGAGGTTTATTTATTGTATGGAATAAATACACATATTTTACTCAGTCTCATCTGTTATAACAATTCATACCTCCGAATGATAACACAACAAATTATTCTAAAAATCCTAAAACCAATTATTATGAATCTAGGAAAGAGACTGAAAGGAAGGAGAAGGTTGATAAGCATGTGAGGAAGGTCATAGCATGGGAAGGAGGTTACTTATCTGCACTACATATGTGTATAAAACTGTCAAAGAGCACTTAACTAATTTAAAAACAATGGGGGAGGATTGGCGGGAGAGACAGCCAGCTCAGCAGTTAAGTGCACTGGCTGCTCTTCCAGAGAACTCGAGATCAATTTCTAGCACCCACATGGCAGCTCACACCTGTCTACAAGTCCAGTTCCTGGTGATATGACACCCTCTTCTGGCCTCTGTGGTGTAGAGACATACACGCAGGCAAAACACCCATACACACAAAATCAATAAATTCATTTAAAAATTTAAAAAGTAGGGAGTGAATAAAATGATGGTAACAGTGGCAAAATCCAATGTATGCATGCAAAGGTTCTTCACCATTGTCCAAGCGTGAAGAGTAAATTAACAAGAATTAATTTTTTCTCAAGAAAATGCAAAATGGCAGCTGAGCTCTTTATTAGTTCTTTGTATAGTGGTTATGGAGCAAGCTGTTGACAGCAAGAAAGTGAAGGAATGCTTTAAGGACACTGATTCCTCCTTTCAAAATTTCTCCAAGTCAATATCAAAGTCTGAGTTGGGGTGGGCAGGTGCAGGGGGGAATCAGCATCTGTGTGAGCTCTTCAGGAGGAGAGTCAACTCCAGATGTTGTCCTGGGAAGCCAATCAATTTTCCCATCATCCTGGCTATAATAAAGCCCCCTTTATTCACATTTTGCTTTCTGTGGTTTCATTTACCTGTTGTCAACCTCAATTTGAAAATACTAGTATTTATCTTGACTCAAGAAAGATTACACTTATGTAAGTTATATTATATTGTTAATTATTTTTTACTTTTTTAAATATTTTGCTGAGTCTAATTGCAAGTTGAACTTTGTTGGGGGTATGTGTAGTAAACTTTTTGTCAGACTATCTTTGGACCACCAGCCCCCAAATAATGACTCAGAGACTTATTATTAATTACAAAAGCTTGGCCTTAGCTTAGGCTTCTCTCACCGAGCTCTTATAACTTAAATTAACCCATTTATATTAATCTACTTTCTTCCACATGGCGTTACCTCTCTTCCATCTTGCACCTCCTGTTTCCTCTCCATGTCTTGTAGATGTAACCAACCGTCTTATTAAATAAGAAACACAGAAACAATGTAAAAGAGAAAGTCGAGAGGTCAGAGCTCAGAGCTAAATCTCACCCTTCCTTCTGCTGTCCCAGCTTCTCGAAAAGAGACCTACTTCCTGTCGGTTTGTTTTTTTATAGTATGTCGTTCTGCCTTCTCATTGGTTGTAAACCCAAACACATGACTGCCTCGTCACTGTCTGAATGTACAGCCCCCTAGGTCTTAAAGGTATATGTCTCCAATGCTGACTGTATCCCTGAACACACAGAGATCTTATGGGATTAAAGGCGTGTGCCACCACCGCCACACTCTTGCTATGGCTTTAATAGCTCTGACCCTGAACACACAGAGATCTTATGGGATTAAAGGCGTGTGCCACCACCGCCACACTCTTGCTATGGCTCTAATAGCTCTGACCCCCAGACAACTTTATTTATTAACATACAATCAAAATAATATTTCAGTATAATTAGATTACCACCACAATGTCTGGCTGGTGACTCAATCTTTCTTCTTCCCATAGTTCTCTCCCTATCTGGAAGTCCCACTTACACCTCCTGCCTAGTTTTTGGCCATTTACCTTTTTATTACACCAATCACAGCAATACATCTTCACATAGTGTACAGATATTCCACAACAGGTATCTATTATATATAAAAAGAACATAATTGCTACTATGCATAGTTTCAAACATTCACTATGGGTTTTAGGATATATTCTAAACAGAAGGAAGACATGGTATATTTATGTTTAGAACCAAGGTGATTTGGAGTAGAGTGGAGAAATTGTTAACATGCAAGCACATTAATGATAATATTTCATAACCTGCAAGTTTAAGGATGTGATTAGCCCAAACCTAATGTCTATGATGGGTCTGTTTTCCTGACTGGATTAAGAAATATCTGGAGTTTGTCAGGTGTGGTGACACCATAAAGAAGTTTTTACTCATAATTCCTTAGAATCAAGACTATACACAGGGCCCCCTTGGTAAGCATCTGGGGCAGTTAGGAGGCAGCAGAAGGAAGAATAGGACCCCATACTCCATGGTTTCTGTGGTGTATGCTCAGCTAGGCAGAGCAGGGCAAAGACTTCAGGATTTATGCTGTGGGTACTTGGAGTGGGCCATAATGTAAGCTGATCTCTACCTGTTCAGTATCTGACCTTGAGGCAATTGGTTTAGTGTGAGAGTTAGCTAGAGGAGGTGGTTCAGAATTCGCTTTTTGGACTAGTTGGCCATAAAGGTGTTATAAAAAGTAAACTATTTTCCTATCTGTAGAAATTAGCTGAATATGAGAGGACCAGTCTCTTCCCTGATTTTCAAGGTTCTTAAGATTAGGAAGCATCATGAAATAAATAAGAAAAGAAAAGAACCATATCCTATATGACTCTGCTGGACAGTTCCAAACAGCAGGGCTGAACTGTAAAGGTTAAAGTCTTGACATTGACTGGACATTGGTGTTCCATTCAGAAGTAGGACACTGGTTAGCAGAATGAGTCCTTATTTTAAAAGTTTGGCCAAATGTGATGGCAATCATGGCTAGTCATTGATTCATTGCTCTTTGTCTGGCACTGTGGTACACACTTCATACATCCTGCTTGACAACGTCACAATGCAGACACTGTCATCTTCACTGATGGAGGGACAAACAAAATCTCACAAAGGTTTAGCAACTTGATTGGTTAATTCACCAAAACCGAGCAGAGAGATTTAAGTCCAGCCCTGACCATAGAGGGTCAACCTGTGTTCTTTTAACATTCACACCTAGACTTTGAGGTTTCACAAAGGAATATAAATAAAGAAATAAATATAGCATAGATAAAGAGACTGACTTATGATTGCTAGTACTGCAAAGAGAGATAATTTCAGGAAAAGACAGTGTATACTTTCCCAACAACAGAAAGATATTTGAAAGCAGAAAAACTAAGGAAGATATGTTGAAAAATAAACACCTTGTTTCCATGGAAACATAAGCAGTTTTACGCACTCCATTTCAGGCCCTTATGTTTTACCTTTCACTGCCGAAGGTCTCTGGAAAGAGTGGGTTTAAGTGTGGTTCTAGGCAGTCCAGCAGTACTGCATGGTGATGGAGGGAGGACTCTGATGCCCAATAATATAGGTTAGAATCTGGTTTTCAAGCTCTATGGGAGCCTCTCTGTGTTGTGAAGTCAGACACAAGGTTTGAGGTACAAATGAAAGCTATAGTGCTATTTCTAGAAAGATCATTTTCAGATGGCCAAAAAAAAAAAAAAAAAAAAAATAGTCTCAACAAGGGAGTTTGGGGAAATCATGAAGAGAAAGAGGTAGATTTTCACTCTTGTTTGAGAGAAAGGCAACAAGAAAAATGGTTTGTTAATAAGATAAAATTTAGCAAAACCAATGAGGAAAAAAGGTGAGATGATAGAATAAGGACACGGGAGAGAACATGACTGGTAGCCAAATGTTCTACGTCCTCATTAAAGACATAAAGGGGCCAGTGGCTAAAATAGCAGCAGGAAGTCAATCAATCAGACAAAAGAGCACACTGTGACAATAAGGCTTCTGAAATATTGGAACGAAGAGTAAGAAGCCCCATTTTGACTCCTTACCTTCATTAATTCTTTGCTGTTGACCAATCTGAATGATGGAATTCATTTTTCCAACTTTCTCATTGCTATTTAGAGCAGAAGCCAAGTGCTAGGTCAGGTCCTTTCTTCTGGCCACTTTGCATTTTTCACTTTGATGAACTAACTTTTAAAATTTCTTTTTCATTTCAATCTACAAGATTGAAATACCCAACTTTCTTATCTCAAAGTTTGAAATGGCAAATATAGTGTGTTGGAAAAGGAAGTATCCTACCTAGTTATCAATCTAGTCTTTAAAAATGGTAGCAATACCACATCTACAGACAGACAGACTAATACTGATCTACCTATGATATATATATATGTGTGTGTGTGTGTGTGTGTGTGTGTGTGTGTGTGTGTGTGTGTGTGTGTTTAACTCAACAATGTAGGAAATGACTCTGGGTTGGAGATAAATATGAACTTTGTGATAAGATCCCCCAAGTCAAACACAGAGTATGGTAGTCTGGTTGTATTTAGGAGATATAAGCCCTTATTTTCATTTTTTTCTCAAGCTAAAGGAATGTTAGCCTTCTCACTGTACATACGCAGCTTCTTGGACACACACTAGCAAATGATGCTGTTACAAAGATAGCGTGTATACCTTAGGCTCTTTAGAAAAACAAGACTACCATCAGCACATTTGGAAATACAATCTTACCAGGTACTTTATCCTGATGGCAAGCTGACAGAAGAGGTGGAATGTTCTCCAGTTTATAGATGAGATATCTGACACTCAAAGAGATGGGACGACCTGTCTAAAGCCACAGTGTCAGGAGAGGAGCTGGTAACCAACCCAAAGTAGTCTAGTTGTAGGTTTGTTCCGTTTTGCACTTGGACTTTTAAAAGTGGAATGTTAGTTGGGACCTAGGACTTTTTAAAAATTTTTATTTAAAAAAATTTTAATTCATTTTACATACCTATCAAAGGTCCTTCTCTTCTCTCCTCCTGCCTCTCCAGCCTCCCCCTCCCAACCCACCCTCTCTCTTCATTCAAGAAGGTAAGGCCTCCCATAGGGAGGTACATTCAGTAGAGGCAAGTCTAAACCCCTCCCCCTGCCCCAAGGCTATGTGAGGTGTCCCATCATAAGTAGTGGCCTCCAAAAAGCCTGCTCATGCACCAGGGTTAGATTCTCATCCTATTGCCAGGGCCCCTTAAGCAGATCAAGCTACACAACTGTCTCACTATACAGAGGGCCTAGTCCAGTCTTATGCAGGCTCCACGGCTGTTGATCTAAATTTCATGAATTCCCACTAGTTTGGTTTGGTTGTCTCTGTAGGTTTCCCATGATGATCTTGAAGCCCCTTGCTCATAGAATCCCTCTTCTGTCTCTTTGACTGGACTCTTGGAGCTCAGCCTGGTGTTTGGCTGTGGATCTCTGCATCTGCTTCCATCCGTTACTGGAGAAAGGCTGTATGATGACAGTTTACCGGTCTGATCGCTGGGGCAAGCCAGTTCAGTTCAGGCACCCTTTCCACTATTTCCAGTAGTCCAAGTTGGGGTCATCCTTGGGGATTCCAGGCAACTTCCCTAGCACTGGGTTTCTCTCTATCCCCATGATATCTCCCTCTATCATGGTATCTCTTTCATTGCTCTCCCACTCCATCCCTGTTTCAGCTTGACCATCCTGTTCCCTTATGTTCTCATTCCCTATCCCCTACTCTCCATTGCCCATCCCTCACCCCGAGTTTACTCATGGAGATCTCATCTATTTCTCCTTCCCAGGACCATCCATGCATCCCTCTTATTAGCTAGCTTCTCTGGAGCTGTGGGTTGTAGTCTGGTTATTCTTTGCTTTACATCTAACATCCATTTATGAGTGAGTATATATCATGTTTGTCCTTCTGAGTGTGGATTACCGCACTCAGGATATCATCCTGGGATGTTTTTAAACAACAGATACTGATTTATTGACTGCAGGGTAGAATGTGCAGTCCTGCACTTCCAACATGTTTCCAGGTCTGCTCTTGTCTCAGTTCCTGAGCCATAAACACTTCTTCTCTTGTTGGCAAAAACAGCAAGATATTAAGTTGATTTCTTCTTGAACTATGGAGCCACCAAGTGTGCTTTTGAAAACTCCTTTTATCAGTTAGATATATCTCCATCTACTTATGACTCCATGACAAATTTTATCATAATGAGATGTTGGATTTGTTAAGTATTTTTTTCCATATGAATTGATATAAATATGCCTTTAATGTGGAATTTGGCTTTTCAGACATTGAATTAACCTTGAGTAATAGTCGTTGAAAGTATTACTGTTTGCCAGGTGGTGGTGGCACACACCTTTAATCCCAGATCTTGGGAGGCAGATGCAGGCAGATCTCTGTGAGTACAAGACCAGACTGGTCTACAGAGCAAGCTCCAGGACAGCCAAGGCTCCACTGAGAAATCCTGTCTCAAAAAAACACACACACACAAAGAAAATATTACCATTTCTCTTTCAATTCTAGATGTAATAAAATGGATTTCTGTAGAACATTCAGAAGATAAAAAATGGAATTTAAATAAAAATAACCAAATTCTCATTGTTCGGTGAATTTGTTAATACATTGATGGATATCCATTCAGTTTTCAAAAGGCTATTATGAACATTGTAATGTGTCAAGATGGAAATAATGCATGTGTATAATACACATCTTTTTGTGTGATTTTTTTCCATGAGCATTTAAAACTACTAAGTATTACAGGCACACTGCATTTTATGCAGTATTGCAGTTCTTCTTGTCTAGAATGTCTGTTGACAGGCTTTGCTTTCCTCTATGTATTTGTTGTTTGTATTTACCATCATAAAGCAGTAGTATCTTCAGACACACATTGTAACTACAGTTTAAACAAATTATCTGAGATCCATTATCAGAAATAAAATGATAGGTTCTCAGTATATCAACATTGTAATAAATGTATTTCTTCATCGTGCGTGCGTGCGTGCGTGCGTGCGTGCGTGCGTGCGTGCGTGCGTGTGTGCAGATGCACACATTCTGCAGAGGGCTGGGGAGGTCAGAGGACAAGTCTTAGAAGTTGGTTCTCTTCTGCCACCTTGTGGGATCCAGAGATGGAACTCAGGTCATCAGGCCTGTGTGCAAGCTCCTCTACCCACTGGACCATCCTGCCAGTCAACATTTTAAAAGTCTGGGTGTGAAAGGCCTTTTGAATAGCCTCATATGTTTGTTTCCATCAAGTGTTTAGTAAGGGTCTTTTAAGTGTTTACTGTTTTGATGTTGGAGCACATGTGAGCCATGGAGTGACATCTTCAGGGTGGTGGGATTCCTCGTCCACTATCCATAGTGGGTTCTGGGGCTCAAGCTCAGATGACCAGGTTCATGTGTGGCAAGTGTCCTTACCTCTGAGTGCCTCTAAGGCCCAGTTTTGTCATATTTTAGATTAGCACAATTTTTAGAGCATTCCTAGGTTTAGCGCAAAATTGAGTGGAAAGTAGAAAAGGTTCCCATAACCCCCCCTGTCTCTATAACCCTCTCCCTATTGATATCCCATGGGGTATTTGCTCTAACCGTGAACTTGTATTGATCAATCACTGATAGTCCATAGTTTATATTAGCGCTCGTTCTTGCATATCCTATGAATTTTGACAAACCTTATCTTCTAGAATGTGTTTATGAGCCACACTTACTTTATGCATAGCAATACATTTTATATATTAACACTGTAATAGAATGTTTTGATATAGTTTAAAACAGAAGAAAAATGAGTAACATTTTACATTATAAAATCTTTCTCCCCCCCCCCCCCCCCAATTTTTTTTTTTAAATTACATTTTCTAATTGGGTAAGTGCAACAGTTGTGTTCAGTGACTAGTCATGTCTGACTCCTACTGCACTGATGGTCAATAGAATTAAAAAGAAAGCCTGACTTTCACAATCACTGCCTCAAGGGAAGAACACATTTGGATTATTTTGGATGAAAAAAAAAATGGTTCTTACTGATTCAGTACAAAGAAGGGTGAGTTCATGTATCCATTACAGGAAAAAGAATGACAGGCTTGATACTAGAAAAAGTAGCTTCATGTCCTCTTTCAAGGCTCATGAATCCTTTTGTTTATGTTCCATCCTTTGTCATCACCTTATATTACTCTCTGTTGGTCTCTTTTCTGAATTTTAGATTACACTCTCACTTAAAACTGATTACATTTATACATTATAGGTTAGGATCCCCATATGAGGGAAGAACATGTGTGTGTGTGTGTGTGTGTGTGTGTGTGTGTGTGTGTGTGTGTGTGTTTCTTTCTTTCTGAGTTTGGGTCACCTCACTTAATATTTTATTTTCCAGATTCATCCATTTTCCTACAAACTTCACAATTTCATTTTTCTTTACAACTGAATAATACTTTATTTTGTATATGTGCCACATTTTTATTATCCATTAGTCCATTGATGGACATCTACCTTGATTGTATCCTTGCTTTTGGGAATAAGCTGCAATAGGAATAGATGCGCAAATACATCTGTGCTAAGGTATGGAGCTCTTTAGGTATAGGGCCAAGAATTCTATATCTGGGTCACATGGTAGTTCAGTTTTTATCTCTTTGAGGAACCCCCAAACTACTGTCCATATGGCTGTATTGATTTTCATTCCCACTAGCACTGAATAAATGTTCCTCTTCGCCCATGCCATCTCCAACATTTGTTGTAAAATATTTGATCAATTCAGATGTCCTATATTTTAAAATTTATATTTTCGTTTCTATTCAGGAAACAACACCTCCTCCTGTTCTTCCTCCTCTGAGACAAAGTGTCATTATGTAGCCCAAGGGGGCCTCAACCTTGAACCGCTTATTGTCTCAGTATGTGGAGTACTGATCGATTACAGGAGCGTGACACTGGCCTCATCTACAACAGTCTTATGTCTTGCATTGTGTTGTATGTATTTCTTTACATTGTCCATGTTCCCAAGAATCTTCTGTTTATGGTACTGGGTTGTACCTTTTTATGTAATTTATTTGGTTTGGAAATTTAACTGTGGAGTTGGTAGTATACATATCTCCTGGATTTTCACTCAGCAACATACCACTTTACTGAAATACTTTCAGTGGTTTAATGGTTTTCCTATTACTTTCAGAAGATTTTTCTGAATGGCTGATTTCTGATTTCAGTGAGAATGTTCCTGATGCTTTTTGTCTATCACTTTCAGCACCTGGACTCCAGGGTGAATTCCAAGCCATTTACGTGTATTTTCCAAGCATGGCTTAGGATTCTTTTGGGTAGCAGTCACTCAGCTGGACATCTAGACCACAAAAATCCACAGACAAGCTGTGGAAGGCTCTAGATTTTGTTAAAAGTCCATGTACTTATCAGCAGCTCCAGAGAAAACTACTTCTCCCCAAGATCAGATGTGTCTGATCAGACTTTACTACTTATATGAATTTTCCATTAAAATACTTTACATATTTTAAAACTATACATGCATTTTAGGATTAAGGTAGAAGTGGCTATCACAGTCTGACAGGCAAAAGCCATTTTAAAATCAGTTTCTAGTCATAATGTGGAGTAGAAGAGTCCACCTGAGCTGGGCTAGGTGGTACCTGCTCATAACCTCAGCCCTTGGGAGGCTGAGACAGAAGGATCTCAGGTGTGAGAGCATGGTGAGCTATAGATGGGATCCAGTGAATGATACTTACGTAGAAGAAAGACTAGCAATGCAATTACCATATTGTAGAGTGCATTCTGTGTTTCTCACTGTAACCCTTGGCATCACTTACAGTGATGGCAGCCAAGAGGAGTTGACATAAAATGTCTACTGGGGTATAGACCCAGTTTTGTAATCAAATCCGGAGCCTTTCGGCTTAGCACCTGGATGATGGGCCTACATCCCAAAGGGCATCAGTGGTGCTGTTTTGAGAAAGGCCTATGCTCACAAAGTTCCCCAAGTTAATTTTGTTGTTAACTGTTGAAGAACTTCCCTCATTTGCATTGACTCTCAATGACCTACCTTCAGGCAAACCCCGACCTACAGTCAGAGCTGTGGACTAAAATAGAATTGTGTGTTTGAGTGCATAGCAATTTTTCCCTATGGGATTTTGTGATGCTTCATGCTAGCAGCACTATAGGCTGTGTACCTGGACCAACCGGTTTAGGAGGTAGGAGGGATAGTGCCTATGCTAACAGGACCCCAGCTCAGGCCTTGTATATTTTCTGTTGATAAACCTCCCAGTTCATTTCCTTAATGGAATGATGGCCTTTTCAGTTGTTCTTTTGTATGCTCATGGTGACTTGGATTATTAGCACATGCCCTTTGCAACAGGGGAGGCTGACGAGGTGAAAGGAAAACAGCAGGAGAATATGAACTTGCGAAAAGTCAGCTTTTGTGGCAGCCCTGCAGCTTGGAAACAGACATAGATAAATGACAGAGAGAATCGAGACAATATCACAGATAAGTAACGCTATTGTTAATTCGAGGTTTTTCATTTGTTTGTTTTTGTTGTTGATATAATTGCCTGGGCACAGGCAATTCTTAATACAGAAAAATGTCCTACAAAGTTTGTGGAATAAAAGGAAGCTTGAGTTTAGGAAAAACAACTATTTAGCATGGACAGGGATTACTTTTCTTGCTGTATTTCATATGCAAATTTAGTTCATTTTGTAACAGCACTATTATGGCAGGTTCAAGTGATGCCAGTATGGGTGGCACTTTGATTCTCTTCCTCCTCCTCTTCTCCCTTTTCTTTCTCCTCCTCCTCTTTCTCCTCCTCCCCCTTCTTCTTCAAGATAGGGTCTTACTATGTAGCCCCGGCTGACCTAGAACTGGCTATGAATTCATAAGCTAGCTGTGGATTCACAGAGATCCTCCTGCTTCTGCTTCCCAAGTGATGGAACTAAGCATACACCACCACACCTAGCTTGATGTTCAGCTGATTTGAAATTATGAGTAGAAAAATGCAAGAGCATCGTGTAGTGGCTGGCAGTAGACAAAGAGGCAGCAAAAGACTATTGATGTTTTTACATTTGTTTTAAAACTGAAAAAAAGTGTTACAATCCAAATGATGTGACTAGACAAATTATTAAAGTCATAAAGTTCTATATAAGACTTGCTTTTGATAAAGTCCTTTAGACAAGCACACTAATACTGAATGCCATTGTTGTACTAACAAAATGCTTGTGAATTTGGGCATTATTTAAGTTCAACATAAGGAGAAGGAGAGGTTTTGATCTTACATTTGGCTAGTTAAAAGCTATTTTCTTCTAAACCTAATAAAGTTTATTTCAGCCTAAATCATCAATATGTATTGCTTCTTGCCTTCAGCAATCTATTCTAAGGATCTATAGCTATATCATAGAAACATAGTTTACTCAGAAACAGTGATCAAAACTCACATATTCCTTATCTTGTCAAGATATTTTGATGCAGTCATTCAGAATTAAGTATCCATTGTATGCAAATTCTTAGGTTGTGGGAGGATCATAAAGGTATAGAACTTTTGATCCCAAACCTGAAGAGAAAGAGGAAACTACCATTTTCAGGATAGCCGCACTCCAATAAGCTCTCAGTAACTTTCATGTTTACCCAAACAAGGTGTGTAACAAGCCTAGAAGGGGATGTCACTGTCTTTGTTTATAAGTGGGAAAACTGAACTTCAAAAATGTCAGAATTCAATATCATACTGCTTATTAGAGGCAAATTTAGGATTCTCTTATATCTTGCTTTTTCAATTAGAAACAAAGCAATTATTTAGATGTTCTGTGTTATTTCAGCTTGTTATGGTTTGGAGATGAAATTTTCCTTCAAAAGATTCATGTAGTGAAGACTTGTTTTCCAAATCCAAGCAGTGTTAGAAGTGGGGCTTTGTAGAAGGTGACTGGATGATCAATAAGCTAATCAATTGATAGATAGAAAACCTGAGCAGACAGTAGAGACATGGTAGAACTATGAAAGGTGTGGTCTACTTAGTGCAAATTGGTCACTGGTGTTATACCCTAGAAGATGTACCTTGTCCTGGGTCCCAACCTGTCACTTTCTGTGTTTCCTGCTCGTTGTACATGATCCTTGATAACCGCTTCATGTGCTCTGCCTCCTTATGGCAACCAATCTTAACATGGGTCCAGAAGAAATGGAACCAGCTGCTTGGAGTGAAACCTCCACATCAGTGCTCTAAAGCCGGCCTTCCCTTCTCCTTAAGCTGTTTATGTCAGATATTTTGTCTCAGTGACAAGTAAGGTAACTACTACACAGCTTTGTAGACTGAGATATAAACATAGATAAGGTACCAGGCAAATCAAGTTAGTGCTGACGTGGGAATGGTTTTTGAAGAAGGCACTTTAAGAATCTCCTGTGTTACCATCTCCCTCCTCTTCATGGAGATGCTATTATTTTTTATTTATTTATTTTGGTTCTTCGAGACAGCGTTTCTCTGTGTAGCTTTACGCCTTTCCTGGGACTCACTTGGTAGCCCAGGCTGGCCTCGAACTCACAGAGATCCGCCTGGCTCTGCCTCCCGAGTGCTGGGATTAAAGGTGTGTGTCACCACCGCCCGGCTAAGAGATGCTATTAGTTTACTACGACTGTCTTTTGCCTGGTAGAATCTTGTGGTGGCTTGAATGAGAATGACTCCATAGGCTCATATATTTGAATTCTTGGTGGGACTGTTTGTGGAGGACTAGGAGGTGTGGCCTTGTTGGAGTGCGTGTGGCCTTGTTGGAGGAAGTATGTTGGGGGCAGCTTTAAGGTCTCGTATATGCTCAAGCTACATCCAATATGGCACACAGTTCACTTCCTGTTTCCTGAGGCTCAAGGTGTAGAACCTCATCTCTTTCTCCGGCACCATTTCTGCATGCATGCTGCCATGCTTCTTGCCATGACAATAATGGGCCAAACCTCTGAAACTGTAAGCCAGCCCCAATTAGATGTTCCCCTTTAAAAGAGTTGCCATGGTCATGGTATCTCTTCCCAGCAATAGAAACCCTAACTAAGACAGAGGAGAGATGTGTCACTGGGGGGTAGGTTTTGGGGTTTCTTTTCTTCCTTTTTAAAATATTAACTTTATTATTTTATTTATGTAAGTATAAGTACATCTGTACACTACCAGTATGCCTAGTACTTTCAGAAGCCAGCATTGGATCCCCTGGGATTGGAATTAGAGATGGTTATGAGCCACCATGTGGGTGCTGAGAATTGAACCTGGGTCCTCTGAAAGAGCAGCAAGTTCTCTTAACCACTGAGCCATTTCTTTAAGGTTCAAAAGCCCATGCTATTCTCCTTACCTCTCTTTGCCTCATGGTTGTTGTCTCAGCATGTAAGATCTTAGTGACTGCGTCATTGCCAGGCCTGCCTGCCTGCTGCTGGTTCTCTCCATCACGGTAAGCGAGCAGCCTATCATCTCTTTATTCTATAAGTTGCCTGGGTCATAGTGTATCTTTACAGCAACAGAAAAGTAACTAAGACAGATCTTCATGCTAATTTACTAACAAAGTCCAAGCATGACCATTCCCTAAAATTACAGAGATCTGTGGAAAAGCAGCTGGCGTTTCTGGCAGTCTCCATGGAGCTACATTTCCCCATTCCAATTACAACTTAAAAATGTGAATCATTAAGGCAGAAAATCATTAATAAGAAATAGATTATCCACTCTGAAGGGAAAAATGAGTTAGCATTATACTAACTTATATCTAATCCTATTGATATCTCTGTATTACTAGTTTGTCTCTTCCTGGAATACCTCAATCAGCAAATTTAATCGTTTTTCTATACTTCAAAATTGTTCACATAAGCTAACATTTGGACAACACTTTTAAAATACAGACAAAAATATTAGACCCTTTAGTGAATGTTGAAGTTTACTTGGGTAAGATCTCCCATGCTGTCAGTTTTAAAATGATGCTGCTTTCATTTCAGCCTGGTCCGAGATGGACCATGATTCTGTTAGTAATGTGAGTAATAGCATAGAAGATGCTTCATATTCATATAATAGTTGTGTCCTGTTAAATTAAGTAATCCCATCTTTGGCTTATATGAAATATTGAGTTTATTAAGGCAAGCTTTCTGTCCCTATTTAGGGCATGGTCTCCTGCTGGGCAGGAACGAGTTGATTCTAAAGCAACTGACAGTTTGCCTCCTGTAGAATGATTTTAGGGTCTCTAAGCTCTTTGGCTGATTATCTACAACAAGTAATCCATAAATCAATGCTGATATTATGGTATGAAAATGGCTTTATTGTATTTTACATAAGTAAGCTAAGCTTCTGATTTTTTTCCTTGACACAAATTTATCCCTTTGTATTCATAGCATGGATCCTAAGAACATAAAATTATATTTTAAAAAAATCAACATTAAATGATCATCTTTGTTTGAATGAAATGAGAAATAAGCAACCAAGATTGAGTGTCTATTGCTTAGAAAGGATGCTAGACAGATTTGGTATAATGAACAGTAGTATCTAAGCTGCTGTTGTTAGTAAAAGGTGCCTAAGAAGTATTTTAAAGAACTCTTAAATGCAAATGTGTTTTTCTTAAAGACAAGGTGTCTTTCTTTGATCTGGAGCCAGACCACTAATCCAGGAACTGGAAAATCTAGATTTCATTCACAAACCAGTTACTATGGAATCATGAAAACTCGTTATTACAGCCCCAAGGCACCACCCCACTATGGGAATGCTTACCAGATATGTAAGCCAAGTAGTCAGAAATGACTGCTTTTAGAGATGTCCTGGCAGGGTTCATTTCCTGAAACTTTAATTAAAACAGATTTCACATCTACACATTACACAGGGATAATATTACCCTATAATTTTCATTGGCAGTTTTTGTTGTTGTTGTTGTTAACTAGTACTGCTACTTTTCAAACAGCTTTTGCCACCCTGGGGATGCGTCGTTTTTTTACAGTGTGACTCACTGTTTGCAATGTCATTAGCTGTCCTATTCCACTTTGCCCTACAAAGCACTTTATACCTCAAATAAATTTTATTTTATCTATTTTATATATATTGAATATAGGACAGGAAATGAGAAATTCGGAGCACATTGGCTTCAGAAAGGATAAAAAACAATCAAATAAAAAAAATAAAGGAAAACATGGGAAGGGCAGAAAAGACAAGGACACTTCCCAGAGCTTCACCTGCCTTTCCATGACTGGGTTGGCATTTTACAAGTTCTTCTGCAGGTCAGGTGAACCAGGCTATGACTTAGCTGAGGTTTTGTAGCACTCCACAAGTTATTGTAGATGTTACAGAAGGTGGTAACTACTTAATAACCAGTGTCACGTAGTGCTTTCCTGGTTTTATTTTTATCCTTCTGACACTGAATTCCTCCTTTCTTGGTCTGGGAGGGAGCTGTGGTCAGGACAAGAGGGACACTATATGTGCTGGTTAGTTGTTGGCTTTGTTTGTTTGTTTGTTTGTTTTTGTCAACTTGACACAAGCTATAGTCATCTGAGAAGAGGAACTTCAATCAGAAAATGCCTCTGTAAGATTGGCCTGTGGGCCATGACTATAGGGCATTTTCTTGATTGATGGTTGACGTGAGAGGGCAGGTGATCCTGGGTTTTAAAGGGAAAATAGATAAGTTAGCCAAGAGTAACAAGCCAGAAAGTAGTGTTCTTCCATGGTCTTCCCTTCAGTTCTCGCCTCCGAGTTTCTGTTTTGTGTTTCTGCCTTGGTATCCCTCAATGACAGGCTGTGATCTGGAAGCGCAAGCCAAACAAGCCCTTTCCTCCCAAATGGCTTTTCAGTGGTAGCATTCGTCACAGCAATAGAAAGAGAACGAGACAGTATGCCTGAACTACTTTCTTCTGCAGGTGTCACACATTTTGAAATGTCAAGGAAAAGAACCACAAGCCTACAGGAGTGCTGGGAGCAGGAACTGAAAGAGAAGTCACGGAGGAACACGGCCAACTGGCTTGCTTTTCTACACAATGCAGGACAGGCTCCCCATTGGTGGCAACACTCACAATGGGCTGGGTCCTCCCACATCAATCATTAATCTGCAAGATGACACACAGACATGTCTACAGGCCAATCTTATGAAGGCACTGTCTCAATTTAAGGTTCTCTCTTCCCACATGATCCTAGTTTGTGTCAAGTTGACAAAAAACTAAACAGTCTAAGGTATATACTTGTTCATGTATTCTTCTGTTAATGAATATTTGAGTTGTTTTTTTTTTTCTTTAGATTAGGGATATTATGAATGAAGCTACCATAAACATAAGCAACATCTTTGCTCCCTAATTTCTGGGACTCCTATTTTATTTTCATTTCTGTTTTGTTCACTGTGGCAATGTTACATAGGTTCAATCACAGTTTTCATAATTTGCTGGGATAGTCCATTTTCACTTACCATGACTTTCAGGATATTTATTCAAATTTTTGTATATATCAATCATCATTTTTTTACTTGTTGAGTAGTATTTTATGGTATGTGTATTCTATAATTTGTTTAGCCATTCACTAAGACATCTGGGTTGATTCCAATGTAGGCCACAATAAATAAGAATTCTGTGAACAATTATGCATAGGTTTAGTGTGAGCACAGGTTTTCATTAATTGGGGTCAAATACTCAAGAGGAAAATTTCCATGTTATGTGATAATTGCATTGCTATTCAGTTTTGTAAGAAATTACCCAGCTGTTTCCCTGACTGGCTCTATCATATTCCAATCCCACTATCAGCATGTGAATAATCCAGACTGTCCACATCATCATCAGCATTTGGTATTGTCAACTTTGTTTATTTATTCCAATAGTTATATTTCCTCTGGATCTAACTAAAAGTTCATTGTTGTTGAAATTTTTGTGTTTGTTTGCAAACCATGTAATATTTTCCTTAAAATGTTTATTTGTATATTTTGTCCATATTTAACTGGGTTGGCTGTAATTTTGCTGTTGAGTTATGATAGTTCCTCATGTAGTCTAGATACTACTTTTTTTTAAAGAGTTTGTATTTTGCAAAGATATCCTCATTGTTGGCTGCTTATCTTTCATTATTTTATGAATAAAAGTGTCTTTCACAGAGTAAAGCTTTTATGTTTTTGTTTTTCTTATTTTTTTTTTTTTTTTGATAATCTTACTTTGCAGCCAAGGCTGGATTTAGGCTATTAGTAACCTTCTTGGTTAAGCTCCTCAAGTGCTGGAATTATAGGAAGGAAGCCACCATGGCTAACTAAAGTTTGAAGATTCTTCTTTCTTTAAAAATTGTATCTATGTGCATGTGTGTGTGTGCATACATGCATACATGCATACATGCATACATACATGCGTGTGTGTGCGCCCACAGAGGTCAGAGAAAGTATCAGACTCCTGGAAATGGAGTTACAGGATGCCCAATGAGGGTACTGGTAACAGAACTCAGGTCCTCAGTAAGAGACGTATGTACTTTTAACAACCGAGCCATCTCTCCAGCCCCAACATTGTTTTGTTTTTGATATTAATTTATAATGAAATTTGAAATATATGTCAACATATAGTATGAAAGAATTATTCCTTATGTGTAGCTTGTTTTCTCTGTGCAGAATTTAAGAATTTCATTCCTTCTTCAGTATTTGATGATATTTGCCTTTGGGTATGTCTTCAGTCAGTTTGGGCTGCTATAACCATAGGTGTTATGGCTTAAAAACCAAACTTCTTTTTCACGGTTCTAAAGATGGAAATATGGAGTTTAGGTACCACCGTGGGATGTAGAAGTGACCTCTTGCAGGTTGCACACTGCTAATTTCTCATTGCGTCCTTACAGGGTGTAGAGAAGGATCCCCTTCATGAGGACCTTTTTTCTAGCTCAAATGTAGGTGAAATTTCAGCATATAAATTTGGGAAGGACACAAATATTCAATTTATAACATTACGGGATAACTTTTATAGGATATATATATATATATATATATATATAATTCTTTAAGAAGTGGCTACTCAATTTTATTAGTCCTTTTAACTTATATCTAAAGAAGTATAAATATAAAGAAGACAAATATAATATAATTGTCCTCTTCTACTATGTAGATATTAATAATGATTAACTTTTAAATTGTGTGACAAAGTAGTTTTAGTGATTTTTTTTCTATACTACTGTGTTATTGATAGGACAACTGTCACAACATTTTCTGAAAAATCCATTAATTTATGTTTTTTAAATGAACTTTAAAATCATTTTATTAAGTTCCTACAAAAATTCATGGAGAAGCTCTTTGAATTGCATTGAATCCTAATTTAAGTTTTCAACTAAGAAACATATTTTCTTATCTCCTCCTTTTATCTCTCAACAGGCTTTCAGTTTTTTTACCCATATACATATCAAACAATTTGAGTGGGATCGTATCATGGTACTTAATGAGGATTTAAAATTTGTACTTTCATTTGCTCTTCTGTGGAGTGGAGATGTTAGCAATGCCCTCTACATGTAAACACTGTGAGGACAGTGCAGGCTTGTGCCTAGGGCCATGCAAGCTGTCCTTGGAGCAGTGTCTAGTGATGGTGAGCTGTTATAGTCCTATGACTCTTAATTTTTTTTCTGATTGCATCAAAGTGATTGTTGCTGATGCAGTTCGTTCTTTTTACATTGGATTTGGGTTGGAGCATTTAGATACTTTATCTAAATCAAATGATGAAATGGAAATAGATTCTCACCCAATCATTTCCTTTATTTATTATGCATACAACGTATGTGTAGATACAGGTTTGTGTTTATATACGTGCATGTAAGTATGTATGCACATGTCTACGTATGGGTGTGGAGGTCAGGGCTCAATGTCAGGTATCTTCTTCCATTGGTATCAACCATAATTAAAAACAGTCTTTCTTTTGAGATTAAAATATATTCTATCTTAACTCTTCAGACAAGATCTCTCGCTGAGCCCAGAACTCATGGATTAGCTAGAGTGGCTGACCAGCAAGCTTTAGGGACCCACCTTTCTCTTCCCTGCATCCCACTCCCAGTGGTAAGGTTACAGATATGCCTCACCATCATAGGATCTTTACCTGGATGCTGGTGATCCTAACTCAGGTCCCCATGCTTGGGTGTAGGTATTTTATAGACTGAGCCATCTCCCAGTCCACAGCTGTATATTTTTACTGAAAGAACACCTTATATTAAAGATATATAGTTATCTTTCATTCTGTAGCTCACCAATGAGTCGAAAATGTACTGATGGAAACTAGAATACAAAATCAGATGCTGCAAAAATATTATTTTTGTATTCAAGGCACATTTAAAACCAATAAAAAATCAACTCTAAGACACATGCTATTAATTAAAAAACAATAAAAGATCAGCTCAATTATTTTGCAATAGTGACTCCTCACAGACCTCTGTGGAGTGAATAACTGAATTCTAGATGAGCTAGTCTAGATCTCCCATTTGATGTTGCCCACTCAGCCTCTTTTTTGGCTGCTGCGCTTTTTATCACTCCTGCTTATCTTTATTCTGGCTTCTAGATGCCTGTGGCTGTGTATTCACCAATGTTAAATAAACAGTCTACATCCTCCAGCTGGATGCCCTGCTTTTTGAGAAATGTCTGTGGTTTTATTGCAACAAGTACTAATGAAAGTTGGTCCAATTACATAAACTTATTAAATATTATATGAATCACGTTGCTCCCACCACTGATGTATGTTGTGATTCATTCCCAATTTAATGACAATAAATAGTCATTCCCCTAGACAGGGAAGCTTTTGCAGATGGCTACCTCTGCTCCTCAGCTGGCTGGCTGCTGTTCCCTCAGAAAGCTGACTTGGCTCCACAGCCGTGGAAACTACAGTCTAACCAGGATGCTGATGAAGAGCAAGCCTGAAGCAGCGCAGAAAGGGAGTCATTTATCACAGGACAGAATTTCTTCCCATCTGTAGGTGTAGGCAGGAAATGCAGGATAATGTCATGAGCAAAGTTCAGATGGCAGCTTTATTTCCCTTAAAAGTACATGTACTACAACTTATGCCACCAGAGTCCATCCTTGAACATCAACAGCCATGCCTAGAATTTACATGATTTTCTGTTTTCTTTTTTTAGATTTTTTATTGATTAAATTCATCCTTTGAAAATGTCATATATAATTCTCTTTCTATATATATATATATAACACACACACACACACACACACACACATATATATATATATATATGTATATAATTCTGTTTATTTTCATCCCAGCCTCTCCTGTCTCCCTCCTTCATTGTCTTCCTGCCCCTTCTCTTCCCTACTGGTCCCCTTCCCACATCATGTCTTTTTGTTTGGTGATGCACTGAGCTGTCTGCGTAACTGCAGTTTATAAACTAATGGCTGGAGCTTGGTAGGCTCCTCGGTGTTTACACAACCGAAGGAAATGTCTGACCTTCCCCCAGAATCCAACAGTCACTGATAATTTGGGGAGAGGTAGGGCCCCACGAGCCTTTCCTGATCCATGATTGGCTGTTGACAGGTTCAGTCTTGTTCAGAACCCTGTACAGGTAACAACAGCTGCTCAATGGCTGTATCATGCCCTGAAGACAGCATTTCCCAGCCTGTATCCCCAATTCATTCTCTTTCTGTCTGTCTCTGTCTCTGTCTCTGTCTCTGTCTCTCTCTCTCTCTCCCTCCCTCTCCCTCCCTCCTTCCCTCCCTTCCTCCCTCCCTTCCTCCTTCCCCCTCTCTCTCTGCATGTGTGTGTGTGTGTGTGTGTGTGTGTGTGTGTGTGTGAGAGAGAGAGAGAGAGAGAGAGAGAGACAGACAGACAGACAGACAGACAGACAGACAGCTGTATATGCACAGGAGTAGATGTGCCCCTGGAGGCCATTGGCATTGTAGCTCTCTGGAGGTTCAGTCTTTGTGAGCTGCCCATGTGGGTATTGGGGTCTGGTCTATAGGCACCCTTAACTATTGTGAACCATCTTTCCAGCCCCATGGCTCCTACATTGTTTCCACTCCCTTTCAGAGATGCTCTCTGAACAGTAACAGGAATAGTATAAATCTCCTATTTAGGCAGAGGACTCAACTTATTCCCTTGAACAACCATGGGTCTCTGCATTCACTGCAGCACACAGCAAAGAGACCCATCTGTAAGTAAGGATGAGAATAACATTTGTTTATGAGTTTAAACATAGCATTTACAAGGCATTTGACACTGTTAGTTTTGCTAAACAACTGTAGGGAGTTTCCTCTTAGGCCCTATGACCTCTCCAGCCCTATGTTTTTCAGGACCTGCCTTCATTAGATGACTTTACACATTTTCAGTGGAGCCTACTCTTGCTCCTTTTAAGACAGCCTTTACTTCTAAGTTTGAAACAAAATCCACTGGATAAAACTTAATTGAGTGGGGGTAATGAAGGGCAAGGGTTGAGGGAAAGAGAGCTTAGGGGAGTGGGAGATCCAAGCTGGATCAAGAATAGAGAGGGAGAACAAGGAATAAGAGACCATGATAAATGAAGACCACATGAGAATAGGAAGAAGCAAAGTGCTAGAGAGGTCCACAGAAATCCACAAAGATATCTCCACAATAGACTACTGGCAATGGTCAAGAGACAGCCCGAACTGACCTACTCTGGTGATAGGATGGCCAAACACCCTAATTGTCATGCTAGAAACCCCATCCAATGACTGAGGGAACTGGATGCAGAGATCCACGGCCAGGCCCCAGGTGGAGCTCCAGGAGTCCAATTGGCGAGAAAGAGGAGGGTTTGTATGAGCGAAAATTGTTGAGACCAAGGTTGGAAAAAGCACAGGGACAAATAGCCAAACTAATGGAAACACATGAACTATAAACCAATGGCTGAGGAGCCCCCAACTGGATCAGGCCCTCTGGATAAGTGAGACAGTTGATTAGCTTGATCTGTTTGGGAGGCATCCAGGCAGTGGGACCAGAACCTGTCCTCAGTGCACGTGCTGGCTCTTTGGAACCTGGGGCTTATACAGGGGCACTTGGCTCAGCCTGGGAGGAGGGGACTGGACCTGCCTGGACTGAATCTACCAGGTTGAACTCAATCCTCAGGGGAGTCTTTGCCATGGAGGAGATGGCAATGAGGGGTGGGCTTGGGGGAAGGCGGGGGCGGGGGAGGGGTGAGGGAGGGGGGGAAACAAGGGAATCTGTGGCTGATATGTAAAATTAAATTAAATTATAAAATAAAAAAAAAAAAGAAATAGAAGCTGGGTGTGGTGGAGCACACCACACCCTTAATCCCAGTGCTCTGGTGTGGTGGTGCTCACCTTTAATCCTAGCTCTGGGAAAGCAGAGCCAGGCAGATCTCTGAGTTCGAGGCCTGGTCTACAGGGTGAATTCTAAGACAGACAGGGCTGCACAGAGAAACCCTGTCTCAACCCTACCCCGAAAAAAAAAAGATATCTGATAATGTGATTATAAAGTGATAAAATCAAACTGCCCCAGTTCTCACTCCTCCCTTCCTCCCTCCCCTCTTCCTCCTCTTCCTCTTCCTCTTTCTCTCCCTGCCTCCTCCTCCTTCTTACTTTTCTTCTCTTTGTACTCCTTCTCATTGGTTTTGTGAGATGTGGTCTTGCCAGGGAACAGGGTTGCCTCCAAATGATGCTCCTCATACCTCAGCGTGCACTGTGCTCGTGCTGCAGTTATGGGCATGTGCACCATGCCCAGCTTAAAATTGATTTTTATTTGGATTTGGAAATGGCTTTCATGACTGAGGAGTTAAACATAATGGGAGCCTCATTGGCTTATAATTCCTGACCTTGCTTTTTATAAGGTCAAAACTCATTTGTAGGAATATATTCTAGGTTGCCTAGTTAAATGTCAATCATATTATCTGAATTCCTTTTTCATGTCTTGTCAGGAAATTGTGGGATTAACCAGAGCCCCACAATATCCCTTTGCTGCCAAATTCAGATCATCTCTCGTTTAGTTTGTTCTTTAGCCAAGGGGCTGATAGAACCTATTTATAACGTGGGCTCACCCAGTTACTGATGGAAAAGACAAGCTCTGAGCTGAGAATAAGTGATTAATTCCTGGACCAGCTGGCCATGAGTGTGTGTGTGTGTGCGTGTTTTCCAGAAAAATCTCTGCTATTTTTCTCACTTTGTTATAGTTTGATGAAATCCAAATTAAATTTAGTCTTTCAGCTGATACTGTCTTATTCTTATTCCTAACAAACCTGGAACTTTAAGAAATAAATTTGGTCTTATGTTAAAGAGTTCTCAGCTCCTCTTTAAAAGAAAAGGCAGTCGCTGTTCTCACATTACATGATTCAGTGATCCAGTGTACTAGCAGGGCAAGTAAGAGGTCCTTAAAAGGAGGAGGATGGAATGGATCAAAATGACTAAAGAATGAGTTCTGGGAGGACCAGCAGGAACATGGCTGCCAGTGCACACTGAATGCACCGTGTGTGTTGTGCATGATACATATGTTGTATTACCTCATTCAGTTCTGGCCGTTAGTGTATTGGTAGCTATTTTTCTACTGCACTGTGTGAACATTACATGAGAGTCCACACAGCAGTAAGTAGTATAACTTGGCTTCCAACCACATCAAAGTGCAAATCCCTTTCTTTTAATGCTCTTCTCTATCTATACATTGACTAGGGCTTTGTCGGATGTGTTGGCTGTTATATCAGAGGAATGAAAAGGGGCTTTCTTTTCTTTAACTCTTAGAGCTGCGTCGGAATTTAATTAAAGATGTAAAAGTGATATGAGACATAATATTGTAATCAAAAACTAGTCTTGGGTCCCTGGAAAAGTCAGTTTTTAAAGAAAGACAAAATTTGCTAGTCACCTACCTATTTTCAAGGAGAGAGTTTCCTCATTACAGAATGAAAGCATTTTGTGTAACCTAGAAGGCACAAGGGGGATTAACCTCGCACAGACCATAACAATTTGCTGTCTCTATTCACACTGCCATTTTGACTTTCTGATATCAACATTTACTGTATAATCTATCTCACTCTGTGGGTTTTTTCCAGATCAAAAATGCTGGAGTAGCATGCTTTACTTTTGGTCTATGTGTTGCTACTTCTCTCAGAGACAGAAATATTTGCTTTTTGTGGCAAGGTCACTATGAGATCAGCTCTATGTAGAGAATTTAAAATACAGCCTTTGTACTCTGTTTTTCTCAGCTAATTTACGTGTTCTTGCTGTATCACTGGTTTCCTGTGAAAGAGCATGCAAACCTCTGACTGGAGCTGGAAGTTTGCTGTTGCCCAATGGCAATGGCTGAGATATTGACAGCAGATGCAGGCTTGAACGAAGGGTTTATTACAAGGCTCCTATCCCCTCTTTCTTTTTGACACAGATTTTGGAACCATCAAGGAGTCTTTGTTTTGTATGATCTCTCATGATAATTTTGTTTATTTTCTTTCCTATTCTTTCAGGGATGGCTTCGTTTGTGCTCACAGTAGTTTGTTTTTTTAAGTTTCTCATTTTACTGTTGATCTCCTCAACCAGACTGCGAGCCTTCTCTGTCTTGTTCAAAATTGTACACTCAGCATATAGCCACACTCTTGACACTCATGATCTGTTTGTAGAGTTGATTAATGAATGTTAATTATGTGGTTAGTTTCAGTAGTTTGCAGGTACTTTTCACTTAATATTCAACCAGATCATTATGTTATAAAAGCATGATATTATTGCAATACAAAAGATAAATACTTCAAAATGTTTTGTGAAGAATTTATGAGAAGTTGGGGAAATGAAGGAGCCGAGAGCTTCCCCATCAGGCTTCTCTTGCTTGTATCTTTTTCTTGCCCTTATTTCAAATCTTTTGTTTTGTAGAAAATGAAAGAATGCTGAAAACTTAGAAACATTGATATAGTATTTTATTCTTGCTCAGAAGTAATATAAACTGTCCACTTACAGTAAAAGACTAATATGGATGCATTAGTCTATTTCAGGTCAAGTTCATTCTTCAATCCATTATAATATGGGCCCAGCATTATGATATGGGTCCATTTAAATCAATCCAACACAAATTTATCGACCATTTTTATGGGTGATGAAATGTATGTGACTCATTTAAATAAAATAAATATTGAAACGAAACTAAATATGAGCCTTTTCCCCAGCCACATACACATACACCAAAGAACACATCACAATTGCAGGTAACAAATCTTTAAAAATATGTAGGTAGAAAACTGAGACTTTTTATGGGAATAATCATCTCTTCTGCTCCTCTTCCTCATTCTCTCTCTTTATGGAGCTTGTATCTGTCTTTCTGAGTTGCTGGGCTGAAGCCATAAGATGATAACCAATGAAATAACCGAAAAGTAACTCAAATATTAAAATTGCAAATAAGAGGTTACTCCATCGATGTCTTTGAGTAAGTGATTATTCTTTTGTTGCCAACTCTACTGGTAATCTTTTCTTTCTGGAAATATTGGAGGAAGGAGTTCAGATTTTTTTTTAAGAAATGAAAATAAACATAAATTTTCCTAGAGAATTAAGGCAGTAATTTCCTGAAGATTTATTAGGAAAGTGGTCAGAAGAAAAGTGATAATAAATGCTAGCTTTGTTTCCTACTTAAAAGGCAAAATTAAACAAAACAAAAACAACTCAAATGTTCATTGTTCAGAGAAAATGAAAGGAAGCTACACAGAGGAAAATTTCGGCTCCTGAGTATCCTATAGTTTATGATGTCTATATTTGACTTATTAGGGCAGGAAGATGGCTCAGTGGGTAAGATGCACACCGAGCAAGCGTACAGATCTGAATTTAGATTCCCATGCCTGTGTACAAAGCTGTGTATGGTGGCACATGACTATAGCCAGATCTCTAAGAAGGCAGAAACAAGAGATAACCTGTGGATTGATGGTCTGCTAGCTCAGCCAAATTGGTAAGCTCTAGGTTCAGCAAGAGACTATTTCAGAAAATAAGGTGGGACACTTATATAAGATATGGGTCAGCAGTAACACTCACTTGTTGCTCTTGCAGAGGACCCACACTCAATTCCCAGCACCCACATGATGTCTCACATCCTTAGCTCTATCCATAACTCCGGATTCATCCATAATCTTAGTTTCAGGGGATCCAGCATGACGCACATGCAAACATGAGGACAAAATATTCAAATATCCATATACAAAAATAAATCAGGGAAGAAACAAAAGAGAAGGTGGCGAATGATCAAGACATTGAAGACACTGGATATTGATTTCTTGGCTACGCATATGCACACATTTATTGCACACCTGTATACACACACATTGCCTACTCATATGAAGTAACATTGTGCAAGGAATGGTAGCTCATACTTGTAGTCTCAGCACTCAGAACACCAAGGCATAGGAATTACTGTGGGTTCAAGGCTAACCTGAACTACACAACAGGTGCCAGGGTGGGTAAGGGAGAGAGAGAACCTGTCTCAAAACAAACAGAATGTGAGCATTCTGCCCATGTTTATTGTGACATTATTCATTAAATTAAAACAACCTATCAACTCATAAATTGAAATAAGAAATGTAGTATGTAATTATATATTATATATTATGTATATTTATTGTGATATATACATAGAGATGTGGTATATATATACACACACACACACAAATGCAGTATGTATATACATGCATGCAACACACATAGAATAGAAAATTATTCAACTTGAAAACAAGAGGATATGGATGAATCTGGAAACCATTACATTAAGTTTAGAAAGTTAAAGGAAAATACTTCATGTTCTCACTTAATGTAGAGTCTAAAATAGACTGGCAGAAGTAGAAAGTAGAAAGGTGATTGTCAAATGTCGAAGGGAGAGGAAATGGGTATCAAATTTTAAAGAATACTAAGTTAAGTGACAGAGGATACATCAGTTCTATGTCTAACATTGTGAGTGTGTGTTTGTGTGTGTGTGTGTGTGTGTGTGTGTGTGTGTGTGTGAGAGAGAGAGAGAGAGAGAGAGAGAGAGAGAGAGAGAGAGAGAGAGAGAGAGAGAGAGAGAATTGGTAACTATATAGCTAATAGTAATAGTAATCATTTCATAATGTATCCACTGTGTGTATCTCAAAATATTAAGTTGTGTGTCATAAAATTATGTAATGTTTGTTTCTTTGTTTTTTGAGACAGTGTCACACTGCGTATCTCTGGCTAGCCTGGAACTCACTTTGTAGACCACATTGGCCCCTAACTCACAGAGATGTGCCTACCTCTGTCTTCTGAGTGCTGAGATTAAAGACATGCACCTCCATGCCTGGTATATATATACACATATATATACACATACATATAAATACATATATATATGTTAGTCTATTTAATAAAGCTGTTAAAATGTGAATATTATAATTTAATAAAGATCTAAGTTAACACCCAGTGTGACTGGTGACTTTGCCCCCAGCAAGAAATGTTTCTTGAGTGCTTGTATTTGCCAGATGTTTTCCAGGATCCAATTCAGTGGTGGAGACCTTCATGCTTCACAGAGCTGGTGACAAAAAAGTCATGACCTTCAGCAGAACAGGAGGCCATGAGAACAGATACAGTTAGCTGAGGATATAGAATGTGTACATCCAGCTAGAAGTGAGAGACCTTTGAGATTGTAACTTCCTTCCATTGGGTTGTGTTGCTGCATTTCCTTTGTCAGAATCTTATCTGTATATGGTATATTGTGATCACACACCTCCCTACCTTCTCTTCATCCTCCTCCCATACCTGTTGATCCCTTCTCAACTCATTCCACTTCTATGTTCATGTCTCCTTTTTTATCCTACAAGTCCTATGTAGGTGGGGTGGTCACAGCTCTGTGTTTTTCCTGATTGCCAAAGCCATATCATATCTAGAACTCAGATGTTGTTTTCTGCATTACCCTTTTGTGTCTCTATCTGTATGCTCTCCTACAACTTTGGTCAATATTTGTGGCCCTCATGTTTATGCCAATGTCTCTTGCCTTTGACTAACAGTGCTATTTATTTTCTGTAGAGTTCTGTTCCCATGTCCAGTGACCTATTTCCTAGTTATGTAGAAAGGGCTACATTACTCTAGCTCACTTGGCGTAACACAAAGCACACAATTTCTCCAGTCAACATTTACCTAACTGCCACATGTCATTCACTGAAGATGTTCAACTCCACAAGATGAAGACACTAATACAGAGGAGGACAAATTTCCTTCAAGTTCCTTTGCATGGGAATCATATCTATGCTTTTGTCAATAAAATTTGTTCTCTAAGATTTTTATACATGTACTTACTTTCTTGTGCTTTCTTTCTTAGCTGAAAATAATCCTTGTAAGTTTCCTTACTAAGCAAGGGAGAGACTTTGGCTAATTCCCTACTTATAATCACACACACACACACACACACACACACACACACACACACACACACACACACTGCTTTCTATAAGCTAGTCTTGTTTTTCTGTTGGAATCCAAGGTGGACATCTCTAAGAAAGGCATCTGGGTTTAGAGCTCCTGGCATCATCAAGCCCAGTACTGTCTGATGGCATGTGCTGAACCTCAGCGCACTTCTCCTTGGTCATGCAGAATAGGTTAGGTTATGTTTTTCAATCTCAGCTACTAGTTGCAGAGGTGCCCTTCTTGTACCTTTATGCTAGTGTGAATCTGAGTCAATTCATCAAAATAGGTGGATCATCTATGGTGTAAAGGCGCTGTGCTAAGTGTCAGAGATTATATCTGAAAGTGGTGGCATGATTATTTATATAATGGGGACAGGGTAAGAATTTTGAATCTTCGACTCATTATTGGGTACTTTCTGGGATCCTGTTCAGTTTTACTGAGTAGAGAAGACTAATTCATTTCCTAGTTTCATTGTAGGAAGGTTTCTTCTGGCCACTCTTTCCAGAATTGAAGCCTCCTCTTCATACACACTATTTGTCCCTTTTCTCTACCAAACTTAAGTATTAATCATCATTCAGTACAGTGTATGTTGTACTTATTTTTCTTACCTATTATCTATCTTCTGTGCCATGAGGCTAAGCTTTAGTCATGGCTCTTGACCCAGAAACTTAGTAAATGTAAAATATAGTGAATGAATGAATGATTGAGCATACAAATAAACTCATTCTTTTAAATGAATGCTTAATCTATGGCATGCATTAGATATAAGAGACTTAATAAAATTGCTTGAATTCATAAGCAAAACAAAATTGAACAATCCTGCCATCATGTATTTTATATTTGGTGGGAGATATTGATTGTTAAAATAGTCCTATAAATATGTGACTTCAAATAATATTTGTACATTTTGTCTCCATAAGTAGCCAATAACTATCAATGACTCATCATATTGTGAACGTCAGAGGAGATTTCTCCTCAATAGATTTATGAGTCAGTAAACCTGAACATTTCTTGTTAGTGTTTAAGAATAAAGAACACTATACCACCCTGTTCCAGTCTGCCTAACATCTGACAAATGTAATGGAAAATTTTAATGGCCTAGGCTAATAATGCCATTTTCTTTGCTGTTTAGAATTTTTACCCAGTGGGGTACTATTCAGATTAAAGTTGTTAGTGTAAAACACTCAACTCATTTGTTTTCAATGTAGTGGTGTTTACATCAACAAAAATGAAGTTTGGAAACTTAATTCTGTGACACATATATCAGATTTCTCTGCATTATTGTGAATTATCTAAGCCTATTGATTTTCATTGTCTTTTGAAATAAAATACAGTCTCACCTGAACATTCAGTTTCAGGTCACACACATTTTAATCAAAAAGTATTTTCAGTGTAAAGACTCCATTTTCAGGGTCGGGGCAAGCATTTTCCATGTGTGTGGAATCATTTTTAAAGTATATCAGACAACAATTGCTCATTTTCCTCTTACGTACATCTGCAAAGTATTACCAATAGTATTTGTCTGAAAGTTTCATCCTTGGTTAAACTCAGTGCTATGACACTATTTCTTCCAGCTCAGTCCCTACAATAAGCAATCTTCCAAGTGGCGGTTGGTGAATAAAGTTGTCATATATACTGACAGTAATAAGTGAACTACCACTACCCACAGGCCCTCCTCCCTTCCCCAAATTTTGTAATTTGCATATAAGATTTTTTTAAAGCTCTGGGTACATACCAGCTGCAGTCTTTAAAGTCTCATATCATTTTGTTAGCACAATGCCTGCCTACGTGAGCAAAAACATGGGAACTGCATCCTAATGCCATTGACAAGATTTTTTATTTTCATGATTACTTCTCTGCCTTATTTTTTTTTTTTTTTTTTTTTTTTTTGCCTGCAGGCAAAGGTTGGCATACATGTCAAGAGAATGTTCTCCAGCTGGGGCCTGCAGTACAGAGAATTGTATATACCAGGGGGCTCATGGGACTCTAGGCAGATTATTATGGTAATATTGGAGGCTGCTGTCCTCTCCCTCCCACAGCTGGGCCGCCTCTCTCATTGTAAGTATTGAAGCAATATGTTTTGCAAATTATACGTTGGGAACAACAGGGACCCAGTAAAGTGAGGAAAAAGAGAAACATTGCAAAATGTTGCCTTTAATATTATATTTTTCTTGTTCATCAAGCAAAATAAATTAAAGCTTTAATTTTTTTAAAAATTAAATGAGGATCATATATTGAAAAAGAGCTATAAGAGTAAAAACTTAATATTGATTTTATTGAGTGAGAATTTTAAGAAAATATCATTACAGAGAAATTAGACAGTAGCCTGATTCAAGAGAATCATGGTAAGATTACATAATAGCCTTTATTATGGATTTCAAAAATCCTTTTGAGTCCAATGAAGCTGGGTTAGCAAAAACTGCACAAAAAATATCATTTTAATTAGTGCTAATGTGATCTCGTCATGGTCCAGCTGTTTCACACAGGATGCAAATGCGTGTTACTTTATTAGTAATGCATCTTAAGAAAAAAATGTCACTTCTGATTTCAAACATTTGTCATTAAAATACATTTTAATACAATAGGAGAATAACATGATTGATTTAGCCAAATGAGGCATCACCAAAATCCAGGCAAAAAAGACTTAAAAGCCTTCTTAATTGAAAAGAAAATTTTGTCTCTCTGTCTGGACTTCCTTTCTAGAAACATTAATAACAAAACAAGAGTTAGATTTCTACTGAGAATTTGGAGGACATTTGGTATAAGAGGAAGTTAATGTCTCAATAATTCACAAATTGATATTTTTTCCTTCATAGAACTCAAAGTTCACTCCTCCCAAATTGAAAATTCTAGGTGATTTTTAACAAATGCTGTGCTATTTCAGCTTGCAATAATGAATTTAAATTTATTCATCAGCAAACACTTCCATGTCTCTCTCAATCAAGAATCCACAACTCATTCTTTGGCATTCAGCTTTCATTATTTGAGCCAGCATTAAACTCTTCACTGACATATGAAATCCTGCACCCACACGAAGGGAACTACATTCTGATTCCAAAACTTAGGAATATGGCTTAAATACTTCCCTGAAATTCTTACTTGTTTTTAGCAAGATTGAGCTTTCTCACATGGGACAATAATCTTAAGTACAGTACATTTATTTGTAACACTGCTTCTGTGCTTTTACCACAGACCTATAAAACCGCTCACCATGAGCAGTCTTGTGCCAAACTAATATATTTATCCACTCTATTTATTTGATATCATGCTAATATATTTTAGCTTGCTATTGATAGGACTATCCACATACAATTTACTCCCCTCAGCTAGATATTCACTGAGGAGGAATTTAGCAAATAAAAGGCTGGTAGGAAGTTGTGTTCAGCATAAATGCCACCCTCCATGATCTTTTACTGAATTATAGCTATCTTTTGAAAGTGATGATAATGAGAGAAAGACAGAAATTCACTATTGTCTGTTTTCAGCATTGTTTCTCATTATTCCAATCATTGCCTCAGTGTGTAGTCAACAAACAAACAAACAAAAACAACAACAACAACAACAAAAACCCAGCTCAACTTGCTTGATTTCTCCAGGATACTCATTTTTTCTGTTTTAAGACTTTACTGTGTGATGTAGGATAGCATAGCTCCATATTGTTGTATTTTGAACTCTTCTTCTTGCCAATTTGCTTTTTTTTTTTTTTTTTTTTTTTTTTTTTTTTTTTTTTTTTTTTTTTTTTGAGGCAGGGTTTCTCCATGAAGTTTTGGTGCCTGTCCTGGATCTTTCTCTGTAGGCCAAGTTTGCCCTTTTTAGAGGCTGAGAGACCCAACAAAAAAACAACTTTGGATTTTATAAAATAGAGACTTTTCTTAGATTTCTGCCTTTATTTTCTTGGCATATAAGAGACTTCATTGACAAAAAGAATTTATAGTAAACTTGGTTAGGCTAGTAGGTAACCAAATGATCATTTTAAAATAAAAGTGAACAAATGCTCAAAATATCTACACACATAATGTCACAATGTAGTAAGTAATCCTAGTAGATGGAGAATGTAAGTATGTGAAGTCATGAAATGACTAGGCCTTGTTCCCCCATGTCCTTAGGCTATACTTATTCTCAAATTGTATAACTAGTATGTATTTTACTAATTATGAGTGAGTTAAATAACAACGCTAGTGTACTCCTATTTTTACTTTGAGTTTTTGGTAACACTGAACATTTTCTTGGTGTTTAGTTTCCGTTGTTGAAAGCAAATGTATCTTCTGCCCGCTTACTGGTGTCACCATACTGTACCTACTAGGAGAAAATCCATCAGAATCAAAGACCAACACTAGCTATGGGATTCTTTTTCTATTTTCTCCATCACTTAGAGGGATGATGATTAAAATATGTTCAGGCCCAAGTCTGGGTTACTGTCATACAAAAGATGAAAGCCCTATAAAGCTAAAATGACATCCAGAACCTAGATGACGATGGACAGCGTCAAACTGGCTCTAGGTGTCCGTAAAATGGATGACAGCTATGTGGGCCACCACTTAGTGCGTGGTAGTTTTCAAGAACAACACGGCGTGTTGAAAGATAATCATAAAATTTGGAATGTGCAGCTTTATTTTATCGATTGTCTGTTGTGTGCATGGCTAGCTATCATCAGGGTTCCAGTGAAATTGAAGATAGAGTTTCTGCCTCAGAAGAGCATACAATTTCATTAGAAGGGTACATTAAAGTGTAGGGTTAAAAAAAATGCCATATAATGACTGAGCAGCACAAACATTGTGAACTCACTGTGAACAAAGCTATCTAACCAGATTTCAGATAGAAGAGAGAGCTGGATCGAAATGTTGACTTCTGGAATGAAATTGTTATGTGACCCTGTTTTGGGGAAACAAGAACAAATGTCTACCTACACAAGATGAAGAATCAGTCACAGACCAAAGCATGGATACCACCAGCCACCAACATCCAATGGGCTTTATTGGTGTTACTTAC
Organism: Peromyscus leucopus; assembly: GCF_004664715.2. Classification (NCBI taxonomy): domain Eukaryota; kingdom Metazoa; phylum Chordata; class Mammalia; order Rodentia; family Cricetidae; genus Peromyscus; species Peromyscus leucopus. Next base: position 19,763,752 of record NC_051070.1, on the reverse strand, counting down.
AGGACCAGAAATGACTCAAAGACAGCTGCATCACCAAAGCTCACTCCATCATGGGTGACAGCTAATGGAAGCTGGGAACCTGGAACTGTAAGACTTTCAGACAACTCAGGTGTTTGGAGAGTGTCTCTTCCAGGCCACTTAGTGGGTCTCTGATGCCTTTTCTGGGCAGCTGGCTTGGGACTCTCCTAAGTGGCTCTATTTGTCTGAGAGTCTCTTTCAGCAGTCTTTGCCATTACAGCTTAGATATATTTTGGGGAGGGAGAGTGTCTAGTGAATCTGGTCAGTTTCAGGGACTTCCTGAAGCTAATGGCTTGATTATTTACAAAGTTTTGAGAGGCTTCCCTGCAGGATAGAACATGTCCTTTTAGAGCATCCTGTGTTTTAAGGAGCTTCTCTCCAAGAAGTAATGTTTCATCTTGGAGAAAATGATGAAAGTGACCATGCAGCAGGACTGAATGAAGACAGTGAAGTGAATGTGGGGGTATGATAGATATATTTTGTGGAATTTCTTAGTGTTAAATGAAAACACTTCAGTCACTTAAATGATAACATAATTATATGTTTTCCTGGGCACATTCTCTCAGAATACTGTTTCTGACACAGTATTGAATAGCTGCAAGTGGACCTGAAGCTAATATCCTAGTTTCATGCAACTGAAATCTAAATCGTTTTGACTCTTTTAGTGATTGACAACTGGTGAGAAAGACAGAGACAGAGAGCATAGAGTGTTCACAGTGCTTTTCCAGCCAGACTGAATGAAAGCACAAATCTTTTGTCTTATAGGCTTTCTGAATCTGAGTTTCTATGAATATATCTTAGAGAATCTGCATGTTTAATTTCCTCAGTCGTGTTAATATACAGTTAAATTTCAGTTCCACTGTAAAAGTTTTCACAGTTGCAAGTGGAGATTGGTCCGCTAACGTAACCAAATATTGCACAGGATCAGATTAGAATCCATGAAATTCCAGCTAACATACACACAGTCTTATTAGAAACCAGGTATAGTACTGTGTTATTTCAAATTTGTTATCCTTTGAGTTCCCATAATACTGTTATAGAAATAGATGTCTGTTTTTCTATTATGTAGGTGGTGGGTAAGTCAACACAAAGAGGTTTATGACTATGTAATTTCTAGGGAATTAAATGACATATTTGAGGTTTAACTATTTTATTCTAGCTAGCTCTTGTATACTCCATAGTTGTTTTTCTCTGCTGCCCGGGGAGATCTTTGTACAGTTTCCTTATTGAACAGCTGTGTGGCTGAAAGGAATAAAATTCATTTTCCAATAACATAAGGCAGGAAAAGTCCACTACTGCTAACACTGAGCAATTCACTCAAATTCTGTCTTTGGAATTGTTTCTGCTTAAGTAAGGTTTAGTGAGTGTGTGCTAAAAAATCTATTTAGAAAAAAATAATACCATGTTAAAGATCTGAAACTGAAATTACGTCTAGTTTATGAAAAACCATAACAGTACAAAGGTCACGGTGAAGTATGTAGTGATCAGTGATATCAACATTTTACTCATTCAGGCTTTTCAATGAAACATTAATTTACAATAGTCATCATGGATAGGGACAGTAACTCTGGAGTCGAGTTACCTAGGTATAAATCATCTCTTTTCTCCTTCTTCTTCTTCTTCTTCTTCTTCTTCTTCTTCTTCTTCTTCTTCTTCTTCTTCTTCTTCTTCTTCTTCTTCTTCTTCTTCCTCTTCCTTTCTTCTTCCCCTTCCTTTCTTCTTCCTCTTCCTTTCTTCTTCCTCTTCCTTTCTTCTTCCTCTTCTTCTGTGCTGGTAATTGATCTCAGGGCCTTAGATATGCCAGGCACACACTCTGCTACTGAGCTATATGAGCAATATTCCCAGTCCCAAATCTGACTTTTGTGACCAAGAGATGTGTGACATTCAACGAGCTACTTATATTTCCTGGGTCTTATTTTTTCCCCATCTGTAAAGTAGAATAATAGTAGGCTCATTCTTGTTGGATTGTTGTAATTGTTAAGTAGGATGGTTCATGGAGAGCTTCTAGAACAATACTTGGTACTCATTAGTGTGCTTCAAATATGTCAGTTTGTTAAGTGAAAATCCTGTTTAGTGATGGACATTCTGGTTCTAAAAGATGTTGAATAGAAGGGAGCTCCTCATTTCTCTGCCTTCAAGGTCGTTTGTCTTGATAGTCTACCTCATTTTTATTCTCCACCTGTTGAAAGACGGGCCCAGTTTTAGTCATTTCCATAGGCAGAAGTTTGAAGAGTCTGGAGAGGTCCTGTATTGTACTTAAGGACTTTGGTATTTGGAAATGAGAGGTTAGGTTACAGGAAGGAAAAGGAGGAGTTCAAGGTCCCCTTAAGTCATAGTTTTAATGCCTGGGCATGGACAGGCCCATCCTACTCACCCTCCTCAACCCCCACGCCACCACTGCTCTCACTTCTGTGTGTTCCTTTTGCTTCAGGCCACCCAGATGCTGAGGACATTGCATTATCTTCTGCCTTCTAATTCTGTCTGCCTAAGATTTCAGCTCACTGTGGGCTCAGTCCTGCCTTAGCCACCTCCTCCAGTGTATGTGGGCTGCTTTTCCCTTGAAATGGCCCTGGGCAGGGAGGAGAATCCTTCAACTTTTCAAAACCAAAGTGTAAATAAACTAATTGAACTGAAGTTGCAAAGTGGGCAGTAACGTGGGACGACAATTTGTATATAAGTAGCTGAAATCACAAACTTGAGGAGAACTGGTTGATGTTTGGGTGCACATCAGAACCCACACACAGAGCCTATCAAACCATGTAGCTTTTGGCCACTGGAACTCCAACAAAGCTTTCCCTCTCTCCCACTGCAGAAAACCAACACTGAAGGATTAATACAGAGAAATGATGGCACATGTGCTCGTGCATTTTAAAAACAAATATTTTCAGTTGTCATGAATTGTTAAAGATGAGATGTTTTTAACTCTTTGAATATATTTAGCTTTGTGCTTTTGGGTTTTGCTTATATCAGAGGATATTTTGCAAAAAAATAATAGTAGTAGACTAATTTCAATTTTAGAATTATATCTTAAAATTGACAATTAATATATTTGGATATTTTTCCTGTGGTAGTGAAAGAAAAAATGCACTTTGTTCTTTCACATTCATGAAATTTTTTGAGAAGAATCAGCATGGGATTAAATAAAAGAAGCTCTCTAACGGCTCCTGAATTCCTGTTATATGTGCTCTATGAAAAGGTTTCTTGAGGGACTTTTATTTGCTGATTCTTTATCAATTTTATTTCTCTCTGTGTAATGTGGTACATTGTTGCTGTTACTATTGTTTATCTCCACATCACTACTGAAGGCAGCATTGTATTTTCCTTGGCTAGGTTTCCTTGTCCCCCTTTTAAATCTAATATGAGGAGCATCAAAGTTTAAATATTTATAGTAGAGATCATTTTAAGAGGTACTTTTCTGTTCTTTCTAACCACTTCTAACAGAAGGTATTATAACAGAACAATATGAGGAAGTTCAGAGAATGTTTGTCTTTTTTGGTGTTTTCATGCTGTTTTCTAGTTGATTTATCTCATTATTTAATGCCAAAATGTGAGACCTGATAAAATAATAATGCAAAATGTTGTATGCTTGCTTGGTTTTTATTGTGTCAATTTGTATTGAAAATACATAAAATATTTAAAAAATAATAATGCAAAAATTAATTAGGTCTGATGAACACTGGGGTGTTTGTCTTGACAGGCTTTGAATAACTGTGTTTTTGTTCTCAGGAGTGCATAACATTGATTTAGAAGAAATGGAGACATGGCTGGAGGAAGACTAAAATATCATCTGTTGCCACTGGCCCCCAAGTGCTTTAATTTTCTCCAAGAGCCCCACAGAGGCTTTATAGGTTGTCAAAAGGCACGGATTAATCAACTAACATTTATTGGTGGAAGCATTAAGGCAACTCCATGTAGTTAAAAGGGAGGTTTATTTTGTGGGGTAACTTACAAGTAAAGGGATAGGTTACAGGGTCTGGGAAAGGTGGAGTGCTGTTCAGTGGTGTTCTCTGGAGAACTCTGCTTGGTCTACCTCCAGCATCCAGGATCCAGGAACCAAGAGCCCTGGCACATCAGGATCTCGGGTCTTAAGGGCTCCTCTCTCGGCCCTGCCTTGTAGGCATGACAGTCACCGGAAGCCTCAATGGGGGTAGTACTTCCAGGTCAAAGCTAGAACAGCTACCCACTACAAACATTTCCTGCAGGCAATTTACCAAGTAATCTCTACCTGTGTATCCAATCCAACCTCCTGCCTAGCTCTGTAGTTGGAACCTCACCTTGCCTTGAAATGACAAGTTGACTCTCTCTCCATTTAAGAACAGAGCCTAGCCCATTTATGATTCTGACATGTGTCCTCCTACCGGGCAGCAGGGCCTATGCTAAGTGTTTTACGAATGTTCTCTATGCTTCCCACACTAATTCCTTTAAATAGTACTGCTTATTTAGAGGTGATCAATCAAAATGTATGGAGGTCCAGAGCCTTGTCCAGGACTGAGTGGGTAAAGTTGCTCACCACCAAGCCTGAGGACCTAAGTTCAATCCCTGAGACCCACATGGCAAAAGGAGAGACCTGACTCCTTCAAGTTATCCTCTGGCCTCCACATGTATGCGGTGGCCCATGTGCCCCTCTACCCCTAAAAATAAATTTGTGTGTCACTACCTCCCCTCCTCACAATTGTGTGCATGCCCAGGAAGTTCAGGGGTACATGGCAGGCAGCTATAGAGATGGAGAGGAGGAGGGGGTCTCAGGCAGGCCAGGTGGACTAGCCGCAGGCCATCAGGTTCAGGTCATGTTGGACACCACTTGTACCGAGATCTTCAATGGTGTGTGTGTGTGTGTGTGTGTGTGTGTGTGTGTGTGTGTGTTTATCAACTTATTAAGGGGTTCTGTGGGGAAAACAGACTCACTGATATAGGATAAGGTAAATCCAGTTGCAGAGTCTTTGGAAAGCTGGGGACCAATCCCACGCTGCTTCATACCACCTGATCTGGTCTTTTCCCTGACTCTGCCCTTCTTCTCCATGCCTCTCTGCTTGGACTTCCCACCTGGCTCTTATCCTGCCTTACCATAGGCCAGAGCAGCTTCTTTATTAACTAATGGTAGCAACACATACTCACAGTGTACAGAAAGACCATCCCACAGCACTAATGCTATGGGATAATGCTCTTGTACACTATAAAGATTTGTCACTCCTATTGGTTTAATAAAACACTGATTGGCCAGTAGCCAGGCAGGAACTGTAGGCGGGGTGACCAGACTAGGATTAGGCTGGGAAGAGGAAAGGCAGAGATGGAATCACCAGCTAGATGCAGAGGAAGTAAAATGAGAATGTTGAACTGAGAAAAGGCACCAAGCCACATGGCTAAACACAGATAAGAATTATGGGTTAATTTAAGTGTAAGAGCTAGTTAGTTATAAGCCTAAGCAGTAGGCCAAACAGTTTATAAGTACTATAAGCCTCTCTGTGTTTATTTGGAACTGAACAGCTATGGGACTAGGTGGGACAGAAACTTCTTTCTACATAAATTATCTATTTTTTAATTGTGAAAAGCAAACAAAACCTTGTTTGGTGTCTTAGTTAGGGTTTCTATTGCTGTAAAGAGACATCATGACTACAGCAACTTTTACAAATAAAAACATTTAATTGGGGCTGTTCACTTACAGTTCAGAGCTTGAGTCCATTATTGACATGGCAGAATATGGCAGCATGCAGGCAGACATGGTGCTGTAGCTGAGGGTCCTACATTATGATAGGCAGGCAAGTGGAAGTTGTCTGAGACACTGGGTGGTATCTTGAACCTATATGAGACCTCAGAGCTCACCACCACAGTGACACATTTCTTCAAACAAGACCACACCCACTCCAATAAAACCACACCTCCTAATAGTGCTACTTCCTCTAGGGGCTGTTTTCTTTCAGTCCACCAGTCAGTGCTGCACAACTCGTGAAGAACATTGATTCTGAGGTCTGCATTAGTGCTCTATGCTGCCTTAGTGTCCCTGGTACTGGCTGCCTAAAAAAACTTCAACACGTGGTACCCATGCTTAATACTTCCAACCAACCATTATTGACCAACATTTCCCAGCATGGAATCAAGAGCTATTAATGGTATATGAGCTATCACCTATACTTTCATATGCTTTGAAAAGGAACCAGATAGGACCATTATGTTGCTTCTTAAAAAATGCAAAACAGATAATTCCTCCAATATCTACAACAGAGCTCAGCCTATAATTCCATCTACTTAAAAGGCTGAGGCAGAAGCATCACAAGTTCAAAACCAGCCATGTCAGTTTTTTAAGACCTTGTCTCAAAATAAAAGTAAATGTGTGTGTGTGTGTGTGTGTGTGTGTAGCTATAGCTCAATGGTAGAGTACTTACCTAGCTTGTATGCATGAGGCCTTAGGTTTCTTTTTCATTTTTCTTTTTTTAAAAAAAAATTTAAATACTTTTATTTATTAAGAGATTTCCTATTCATTTTACATACTAACCACAGAATCCCTCCTCCTCCTTCCCCCCAGCCTTCCCCCTCAAACCACTCCCCATTCCCACCTCCAAGGCAAGGTCTCCCCTGGGGAGTCAGCAGAACCTGGTACATTCAGTTGAGGCAGGTCCAAGCCCCTTCTTCTTGCACCAAGGCTGCGCAAAGTGTCTCACCATAGGCACTAGGTTCCAAAGAACCGACTCATGAACTAGAGACAGGTTCTGGTCCCACTGTCTGGGGGTCCCCTAAGAAGTTCAAGCTGAACAACTGTCTCACTTATCCAGAGGGCCTAGTCCAGTACCAATAGCCGAGGAGCCCCCATGGTACTGGATGAGGTCTTTGGTTTCAATTCCCAGAAAGAAAAACATATATATATATATATAGTAGTGAGTACATTACTTCAATTAAAGTAGAAGACAGACTTAGACTGTGAGAAAGTAAATCAGTAATTACCACCATTTATCCTGCTTCTGCATGATATAAGCAGGGGACAATGGAATCGTAAGTGAAGAATGCCAGACAAAATTCTTGTCTTTGTCGCTGTAAGAATCCAGCTGAGTAGACCAAATCTACAAATCCCTTCCCTCTGTGTCCCACACCCCAGGAAACGTCCTGCCCTGATGTGGGCACTTTGTATTTGCCTCTCCTTGCTGTCATTTAACCACATGACTCTATCTAACATATACTTCTGCTTTTAGCTGATGAACCCTACATTGTAACAGGAGTCAGGTCACTTTCATGTACGAAAACACATAACCAAGATAAAATGTTTAACGGACAGGACAAAATGTTGTGCACCCCAATATTATGTCTGCTAGTGACTAGAGAGGAATTCAGGCCGTGATCTGGAAAGAACTCAGGCTTTACCTGGCAAATTCCATGAACTGAACCAACAAAGCTGGGGAGACAACAGCAGCAGGAGCTGACAAATGCAGAGTGTGAGACAGAACCCTGGGAGTTTGCAGAACCTCCCAAGTCGAGGGTTTGCTGATGGTGGCATGCCTGTGATGAAACTACCAACACCTGAATCAAGGACCACCTGAAAAGATGAACAAAGAGTGCCTTCAACTTGTGTTGTGCCAGAAATACTGCCTATGTCTGCTAGCCCAACTGGAAGACACTATAATTTATGGAATGATAGGCAGGTTACTCAGAGGGATTTACCTTTGTGGTGGGAACAATTAGCAACTGGCTTTCCACTAAACATAGCTCTGACTAACCAGAAAGTATCAAAAGCCTGACCTGGGAGAAGCAGACTGCATCCCGGGGCAAAGCTCAAAAGTGTTTGATAATATATCCAGCAATATATCCGATTAAGTAAAATTCATAACACCTGGTGTCCAATCAAGGCACACAAGATGTGCAAAGAATGAGGAACATATGACCATTAAGGAGAAGAAAAAAATCCATGCATGCAAAACAATGAAGAACTCACACAAATGTTAGAACAGACAAGGCCATTGATAAGATTTATTGTGGCATTTTACATGTTCAAAAGGTAAAATAGGACCAAGGAATATACTAAATTGAACTTCAGGAGATGAAAACAAGAATGTGTGAGATTAGAAATATACTGGACTGGATTAATGGAAAATTAGACATTGCAAAAGAAAAGACTGGTGAGTCTATAATATTAGGAATTATAGTAAAGGAAATCTAAAGAGAAAATAAATTTTCAAAATTAAAATTATTATTAGGAATCAGTAGAAAATTTTGGTGGCCTAATAAATATCTGAAGTTCTCCAAAATAAAAAAGGAATTGGCACAGGGTAGTGGTGGCTCATTCCTTTTAATCCTAGCACTCAGGAGGCAGAGGCAAGTGGATCTTAGTGAGTTCAAGGTCAGCCTGGCCTATAGAATGAGTTCCAGGACAGCCAGGACTGTTACACAGAGAAACTCTGTCTTAAAAACCCAAAGGGAAAAAAAAGGGAATTGGCTAGAAGAAACTAAGGCTAATTTTCTTTCCCAAATCTGCTATAAAATTTAAACCCACAAATCCAGTAAGTTCTATAAATACCAGGCATGAGAAACAGAAAGGAATTATACCAAGATACATCATAATCAAGTTCCTAAAAACAGGTAGGATTATTTTTTTTAATCTCTTAATATCACCTAACCTGGTAGAGATGAAAGAGATGCATAGTATATAAAAGAGCAAAGAATAAAAATAACAGCAGTGTTCATTTGCAAAAGAATACAAATAAGGTTATGGAAACATATGGTTATCATTCTGGAAAGAAAAAAATACCTAGTGAAATAACTTGTAGGAAGGAAAGAGAAATGAAGCCCTGTTCAGATATATAAATACTGACAAGAAACAGTCACTGAGAGACGTCTACTGCAAGAAATCGTAAAAGAGGTCCTGTGTAGAAGAAAAATGATACCAAATACATCAGCAACATTAGAAAAAAGAACAATGGACTACTTCTGTGGAAGAGCTTTTCACCTGCATTATCCAATACAGTTTTCACTTCAGTTCTGTGAAATGATAACTGAACTTTGAAGGAAAATCAATGAACCGTAAGCTACATATCTAGCTAGGAAAGTACTACTATGTGAATGAGGAAACAAAAAAAGCAATAGGAAAACATCAAGATGAATGCAGAAAATGATTTAAACTTTAGGAAATTAAAATTTGATCATGAAAAGACTGGTAAAATCTTTTAATGATTGGACTGTAGCATCCACCATGCTGTGATGTCAAATCTCAATTTAGACTTGATAAAGATCTAGATCACCTTGGAGATAGGCCTCTGAGCATGCTTTCAAGGGATTATCTTGTGATTAGGTTTATTGAGATGGGAGGATCTGTTTACTCTGAGTAGCCTCAGTCCTTGGGCTGGGATCCTGGACTGCATAAAAAGGAGAAAATGAGCTGGGCATAAGTATTCACTTCCTGTTTCTTGACCATGTATGCAATGAGACTGTGTGACTCAAGTTTATTCTTCTGTTACTTCCGTGCCATGATGGATGGTAATCTCAAACTGTGAGCCAAAATAAGCCCTTTGTGCCTTACATTGCTTTTGTCAGGGTGGAACTGTTCCTGGGATAAACCTGATTATGTAGTTCTTGGGTCTTTGAAACTACTGCTTTTCTGTGAGAGGAATATAGAGGAATTTGGAACTTTGAGAACCAAAAGAAAAAAAAAAAAACTCTTGAATGGTGAAAGTAGAACTTTTTAATGGACCAGTCTGGTAGCAGCTTAGAAAAAAAGCATGCTGAAGGAAATATGGACTTGGCTCATAAGATTTCAGAGGGAATCATGGATTTTGTAATTGCTATATGGGCCATTCATGGTGTTGTTCTATTCATATCCTGAGAATTTCAATGAAATTAAAGGAAAGAACTAATTTTTTTGGGGGGGCAGAGGAAAATTAAATACAAGAGAGAACTTAGGTTAATGCAGAGACAGGCACAATAGTCATTAAAGACATCACAATAATGAAGAGAAACTGCCCGGGCAACACTGGGTCAATAGGAAAGGTATCCTGAGGACAAAACTCCACCCATTGGCAGCTACATCTTGTGGAAATGGAATTAATTTCAAGGAAGAAAGCCTAAATTGAAGAAAATTGCATAGAGAAGTGTCAGCACACAGAAGCTAGTGAAACTCTGGTCCAAGAGGGCCAGGTGACCTCTTAAGCTGGCAACAGAACTTGGCAGTGCATCCACATGGTACTAGTTTTGTAGGCAGTCAAGATGCAAGATTGAAGGATCATGGAATCATGTTCTATGGTTTCAGGAGTATCTGAGGACAAATAGTGTGTGTGGTAAGGTCAGAGTTCTGGGCAGAAGTCCCTGAGAGGCCATTGTGTAAAGTTGTGATGGTGAATCCTACATTGCAATAGAGGTCCAGGATATTGGAAATGCCAGGACAATGGGATATTGAGAGGTTACCCACAATCTTGGGAATTGAATACTTCATCCCTAGTTGTTGGCATTGTTTGGGTAGGTTTAGGAGATGTGGCCTTGTTGAGAGACATACGTCACTAGAGGTGGGATTTGAGAGTTAAAAGACTCATGTCATTTCAAGTTCACTCTGCTTTGTGCTTGTGGATCAATATGTGAGCCTTCAGCATCCTGCTCCTGTCTTATGCCTTCACTCTGTCATCATGGACTCTAATACTCTAAAATTGTAAACCCCAAAAACCTCTTTCTTCTATGCATTGGCTTGGACATGGTCTTTTATCAGAGCAATAGAAAAGTAATCAATACAGATGCCTATCAAGCAATGCTGCAGTGAAGCTGGCCTTAGAAACAATTATGGTATAGGTGGCAGAAGAGATCTGGAGGGATGTTCTATATGAGCTCTTTGTAACTCAGCCAGTTTCATTATGAGCCCCATGTACTCTAAGCGGAACTACAGGATTTGGTGTTTTCCCTGCTAAATTTTGGTATTGCTTTGGTGGGGTCATTTTTTACTGTCTTAGTTAGGGTTTTACTGCTGTGAAGAGATACCATGACCACAGCAACACTTATAAAAGAAAAACTCTTAAAAAAACATTTAATTGGTGGGTGGCTTACATTTTCAGAGGTTTAGTACGTTGTCATTATGGTGGTACATGATGGCATGCAGGCAGATATGGTGCTGGAACCGAGAGTCCTATGTATTGATAGGTAAGCAACAGGAAGTGGTCTGAGATACTGGATGGTATCTTGAGCATATATGAGACCTAAACGCTCATCTCTACAGTGACACCTCTACAGGACAGTCTCCAACATGACCAAACCTACTCCAACAAGGCCATATCATATAATAGTGCCACTTCCTTTGGGGGCATTTTCTTCTAAACCACTACATTCCATTCCCTGGCTCCCAAAGACTTGTAACCATATCTTAACGCAAAAATGCATTCAGTCCAACTTCAAAATCCCCATAATATATAGCAGTCTCACACTTACTTAAAAGCCTAACGTTCAAAGTCTCTCCTGAGATTCATACCATCTCTTAACTGTAATCCCCTGTAAAATTAAAATAAAAAAAGCAGAGCACATACTTCCAACATAATGGTACAGGATATATGTTACCATTCCAAAAATGTAGGGAAGGAGCATAGTGAGGAAACACTGGACAAAAGCAAGACCAGCTGGGAAAACTCCAAACTCTGCATCTACATGGCTCATGTCAAAGTGTTCTTCATATCTCCACGCCCGTTCAGCTTTGTTGACTGCAATACACTTCTTTCTCTTGGGCTGGTTCCACTTCCTGCTAGCAGCTTTCCTTGGTAGATATCCCATGACTCTGGCATCTCTAACATCTTGGATTCGCTAAGGCAGATTTCAACTTCATAGCTTCATGCAACGGCCTCTCTATTAGGTCTTCATTCAGTGACACCCATGAAACATGCCTGGCATCAGCAGCTTTCTTAAGGTATAGAGGCAAATTCCACAACCTATTTCTTCTATCCTTAACTCTAAACCCAGAACCATGCAGCCAAAGTTGCCAAGTTGTGCTGCTTATTGGTGCTGGGACATGGCCCCTCATTCAAATACATCTTCAATGATTTTCTGTCCTTCACTGCCCAAGCTTGGTTATCCTGAAACTGGATCTCTATTAGCTGGGCAGATCTTGCCCTGAGGTCACCACACCTTTTATTCCATTTCTTAATCTGTTTATCTCCTTGAATACAGGACTTAGCTCTCTTCCACTAATGGTGCTCCTTTTCTCCTCAAATATTTTTCCTTGCTCAACTTGTTCCTTTTCATTATATATCTTCATTAGCGTTAACACTTGTAACCACATAACAGAGTCTATACTAGACTGTTTTGACATTTCCTCTGCCAATAGAATTAATCTGAAATTTCACTTTAGCCTCAGGCAGACTCCTCAGACAAGGGCAAAAAGCAGTCATACTCTTCACCAAAATATCAAAAGAATGATTTCTAGGCAACATACTAAAATTCTTCTCTTAAACCTCTTCAACTAGCCACTCACAGTTCAAACACACTCAGCACCACTGTCTTCCATGCTCCTACTAGTATGGCCCATTAAGCAGCACTTAAAGCATTCCACTGCTTTCCTAACACAAACTCTCCAAGTCCAAATTCCTCCAAACAAAAGCATGGTCAGGCCTTTTACAGAAATACCCTAGTCCCTGATACCAACTTCTAATTTAGTTACAGTTTCTATTGCTGTGAAGAGACACCATGGCCACAGCAACTCTTATAAAGGAAAGACATTTAATTGGGGCAGCTCACTTACAGTTCAGAGGTTTAGTCCATTATCACCATGGCAGGACATGGCAGCATCTAGGTAGATGTGGTGTTGGAGCTGAGAGTCCTACATCTTGATAGGCATGCAACAGGAAGTAGTCTGAGGCACTGGACAGTATCTTAAGCATATATGAGACCTCAAAGCCCACCTCCAGAAAGATACACTTCCTCTAACAAAGCCATACCTCCTAATAGTGCTACTCCCTTTGGGGGTCATTTTTTTTCAAACTATCATACTTACCATGCCATTTTTTTCTCTTATGGAATAAAATGCTTTATTCTGTGCTATTCCATGTTGAAAATATGTAATGTAACTAAGTTTTGTTATTTGTTTATTGCTGTTGTTATTTTGTGGGTACTCACAGCAGAGATTGCCTTGGGTCTTAGATGAGTTTTGAACTTGTTTTTTTTTCCTCCTGTAATCTTTTTTTAATTATTAAATTTTTAAAATTTATTTTACATACCAGCCACAGTTTCCCCTCCCTCCTCTCCTCCCATTCCTTCTGTCTACCTCCTTCCTACCCCTCCCATCCACTCCTCAGAAAGGGTAAGTCCTCCCATGGGAGTCAACAAAACATGGCATATCAAGTTGAGGAAGGACCAATCTTCCCTCCATCCCCTACCCCACCCCTACCCCTACCCCCACCCCCAAATTGGGTTTTAAAAGATGTTGGAATTGTTAAAGCACACGAAGACTTCTGAAGTTCATCTCAATGTTTATTTTTGTTTGTTTGTTTGTTTTGTTTTGTTGTTTTGCATTATAAGATGGTCATGGGGTTATGGGAACAAAAAAGTAAAAGATTATGGCTGAGCAATGATTATGGCTTGAGTGTTACATTGAAAAGGGATAGCATTTTGTGTTTAATCTCAGTTTTCAACTTCATAAGATCTACTCACCTGAGAGACAGACCTTTTGGCTTGTCTATGGAGGATTGCCTTGATTTTGCTAATTGGAGTGGAGAAACTTACCCATTTTTGGTGGCCTGTATAGAAAGGATCCTGGACTGTCGAGAAAGGAGAAAGTGAATTTAGCACAAACATTCATTGTTTCGTGTTTCTTGACTTCTTGACTCTGGAATAGATAATAATACCTGCCTTAGGGTTTTTTTTTTTTTACTGCTATGAAGAGACACCATGTCCATGACAACTCTTACAAATAAAAACATTTAATTGAGATGGCTCGCTTTCAGAGGTTCAGTTCATTATCATCAGGATGGGGAGCATGGCAGCATGCAGGCAGATGTGGTACTAGAGCTGAGAGTCCTACATGTTGACTCAGAGGCAAAAAGAAGTCGACTGTCACACTGGGTGAAGCTTGAGGAAAGAGACCTCAAAGCTTGTCTCCACTGAGACACACTTCCTCCAACAAGGCCACACCTCCTAATAGTGCCACTCTCTTTGGGGGCCATTTTCTTTCAAACCACCACGATGGCCTATCAAAAATATAAAATATATAAAAATAAATGTTACAAAATATATAAAACTTGTATAATAAAAACTATAAATCATTGTTGAGACCAGTTGAAAATCTAAATAAATGCAGAGACAAGGTAAGCCTTTCAAGAATGATAAATATGATGGTTTAAATGTAAATGGTTCCCATAGACTCATAGGGAGTGTCACCATTAGGAGGTGTGGCCTTGTTGGAGTAGATATTGCATTCATGGAGGAAATGTGTCACAAGAGGTGTGTTTTGAGATTTTAGATGCTTAAGCCAGGCCCGGTGTGACTCTTTTTTCTTGCTGTCTTCAAATCTGGATGTAGAGCTCTCAGCTACCTCTTCACCACCATGTCTACCTGCATGTTGCCATGCTTCCCACCATGATGATAGTGGACTAAACTTCTGAACTATAAACCAGCCTTAATTAAATGTTATATGTTTCCATATAAGAGTTACCAGAGTCATGGCATCTATTCACAGCTATAGAAACCCTAAGACAGTAAGACTCTCTAGGAGTTCAAGCTGAAGTATAAAACTCCTTATTGATTAGCCAACTATACTTCATAAATTAAATCTGACCAGGCCTAATTTTATAAAGTTTTATAAAATATGAGTATGTGTGTATATATTTAGATAACAACTATGATCACTTTTTGTTTATGATGATGACTGACACAGGATCCAGTGGCTTGGAAAACATCAAATGTTTTCAGTTTTCACCTTAACTGAAATTCAGCTGGTTCCTTCTTAATTTGCTAGACTGTCAAGTCACTCCAAAGTGTCCTATCAACTTAATATTGTAAGCAAGATCCTAACATTTTTTTTTACAGAAATCTACAAACTCATTTCTAAAGTCTCTATAGACATACAAAGGACCTAACATCCAGAATAGGATTAATAGAAAAGAAACAAAATTTTCAGATTTGAAGTGCTAACATTTTCTGATTTCAAGACATAATATATATTTACAGTACTGGGCACATGTGTTTATTATCCATACCAAGACAATTAAATATATCAATGAAATAGAGTCAATAAATAGATACACATTAATTTTTCACAAAAGGTAGGACAGTCAACAAATGATGCTAGAACAAATGCCTATCGGTATCCAATACAAACCAGAAAACAAAAAGTTCATTGCCCCATACACAAAAATTAACTTGAGAAGTTGTAAATGGATGTTTCCTGTCCTGAATACCAGGTCCCAAATAACTGACTCATAGGCTGAATATGAATTACAAATTCTTGGTTCATAGCTCAGGCTTGTTACTAGCTAACTCATACATTTAAATTAACCTATATTTCTATTTATGTTTTGCCATATGGCAGCACCTTTATTAGCTTGGCATGTTTATCTCCTGTTTTCTCTACATCTGGCTGGTAACTCCTGACTCTGCCCTTCTCCTTCCCATCATCTTTAGTTTGGTTGTCCCACCTATACTTCCTGCCTGACTACTGGTCAGTCAATGTTTTATTAATTCAAGTGATAAATCTTTACAGTATACAAGAGTATTATTCTACAGCAAGAAGTCATGAGTCAAAATATGAAATCTAAATCTCTACAACTTCTTGCAGAATAGTCAAGAAAAAAATATGATCTTGAGTTAGGAAAAGGTTTCTTAGACATGACTCCAAAAATATGATCCATAAAAAGACAAAGCAATAACATTCATTGAACTTAAAACTTTAGCTCTTCAAACATTAAGAAAATGAAAAGACAAGCACAACTTGGGACATATTTCCAAAGCTTGAATTTCCTAAAATCTTTTATATCTGAAGTAGGTAATGATATTCAAAACTATGAAGAAAGTATTTGGTTCATTAAAACTTGGGTAAAGCACCCACAGACTCTTCACAAAATAAGATATATGGAAAGTAAGTAAGCCTGAGGGAGACTGAACTGACATCTTCAGTTACTAGGGAAAAGTAAACTAAAAACATGAGTTAGCCATAGCCACCTCTTAGAATGACAAAATTTGAAGAAACCACACCAAGTGCAGTGAGGATGTAGAATAGAAAGTTGTACATTGCTGTTTAGAATATAAAATGGTTTGATGATTTTGGAGTAGCTTGGCAGTTTCTAAAAACATATATACTTTTCATATGATATAGGTATTCACCTTCTATACATTCATCTAAGAAAACAATACCTGTGCAAAGACTTGAATATAAATGTTCACATCAGCATTATTTGTAATAAAACATTTGTTTGGTTTGAATTTGAAATGTCCATGACAAGGTCCCAGCTGGTGGTGCTATGATGAGAGGCTGTGGAACCTTTAGGAGGAATGACTAAGCTGGCAAGGGTAAGCCACAAAGGACAGGCTTTTGAAGGTAATAGTTAGACCCTCCAGGTCTCACTGCTTTCTGCTTTGACATGCTAAGAGTCTCTGACACATGCAAAGGATTACCTTGTCTGTCCCTTGTTGATCTACATTCCTTAGTTTGATGTTTACCTTTACCACACCTCCTGCATAATCCAGAATGGAGGGGCATTCTGTTGCCATTTTCCTTGAATAAACAAACATTGTTTCTAGGAACGCCCTGTTTACACTCTCTTTTCAGATGACCTTGTTTACCGCAATTAAAACATGTTATTTTTCCTCAAAGCTTTTGATATCATCTCTCCTATACACATATCATCATGGTCATGAGACTCAATATTAATTGTGTCCATGATCCAATCCTCCAGGGGTGTTGATCTTGCCTTTAACAGCCTGACTTTTCTTTGGCATGATGCATTTGCATTCTCAAAAGCCACAGATTCAATTATTATCTGTCTAGCTTCTGAATTTTGTATCATTCTATTTACTGCTGAAGACAGCCTTTGTAAAAAATCCATGAAGGATTCTCTGGGGTCTTTGATGTAGTTGAAGCCTAGATTGTTATAATTATAATTTTCCTTGGTTATGATAAAAGATAAGTTAGATATGAAACCTTAGACTCACAAATATAGGATAGATAGAATATTTAATTTTGCCAAATACAGATAGACTACATATTGTAACTGTAATTCTTGCTTGATAACTGTTCTATTACATTAATTTTACTATGTTAAAGTTAAACCCTTCCTTTTTGATTAGACAGAAAAGGGGAAGTGCTGTAGGATGTTGTTCTGTATGCTGTGAATATGTGTTGCTCTGATTGGTTGATAAATAAAACACTGATTGGCCAATAGCCAGGCAGAAAGTATAGGCAGGATAAGCAGACAAGGAGAATTCTGGGAAGAGGAAGGTTGAGAAGAGGAGTCACCAGCCACTGCCAGGAGAAGCAAGATGCAAAAGTACCAGTAAGCCATGGCCACGTGGCAACTTATAGATTGATAGAAATGGGTTAAGTTGTAGGAGCTAGCTAGTGAGAAGCCTGAACTATGAGGTCATACAGTTTGAAAGTAATATAATCCTCTGTGTGTTGACTTGGGATCAAACGGCTGCAAGACACATGAGGGAGAGATTTGTCTGGACTGCAGGGCCAGGCAGGACTGGAGAAAACTTCTAACTATACCCTAGTGCCATGGACTGAGCTGCTCAGCTATGCCCTCTCTGTCACAACAGACTAAAGCTTTCTGAAACCAGAAACCAAACAAACCTTTTCTTCTTCAGTGTTTTTGTTCAGTATTTTAGTCACAGTGAAGCAAAATTACTTATATACCTGGAACAATTGCCAAAGCTCTTTGGCAAATGAATAGGCAGGCAAGTTGTGGTTGTCCCCTGCAGTCAACATGCAGGACTGGTTCCAGAATCCTTCAAAGATACTCAGCTCTGAAGATGTCTCTGTGCTTACATAACATGGCATGGTGTTTGCACATAACCTATGCATATCCTAGAGCACACTTTAAATCACCTTTAAATTACTTATAATATCTAATACAATATAAATGCTATGTATATAGTTTTAATATTTTATTGTCCTGGGAATAATGACAAGAAAAATTCTGTCATATCCAGTAAAGACAATCATTTTTAAATATTTTTGATCTTCAGTTGGTTGACTCTGATGCAACACAAGTGCACAGAAAGAGCCAATAGAACATTTACATAATAGACTTGTATTCAACAAAGACTAGAAATAAGCTGCTCAGATACACCAAACATTTGGTGAATTTTACAATGAATGAAAGAAGCTAAACAATAATAGAAATAATCCAAGTGTTTATGAATCCATGTAGTGAACATCTACTACTTGATTCCACTTTGTTTTTTAACTTTTGAAAACACAAGCTGTGCTCACTTCAGCAGCACATACACTAAAATTGGAACCATACAGAGATTAGTATGGCCCCTGTACAAGAATGGCATGCAAATTAATGAATTGTTTTGTAGTTTTATAAAAAGAAACTGTATACTGATTGATACCAATAGAAACCACATTAGTGGTTGCCCTCCACCTATGTGATACTTGCCTCTTGTTTAATTTTCTGCTTTTGGGTCCCTACTGATGAGGTTCATCCTTCTTCTCATTTCTAGAAATGGTTGAAACTTGGCCTACACTCACTCTCTATATTCAGGTGAATATTGTCTGGCCCTGGAGGTGTGGATGTGGGAGAGCTGACCTCACTCCTTTCCAGGGTGGAGTGGGAGAGCTGGTCCTGCCCCTCACTCAGTAGAGTGAGCACCACTCCTCATCTGGGCAGCTTGGTAGAGCTAGCCCTGGTGGCATAGGCACAGGAGAGCTGACCCCAGTGGTGCTGGAGAGATGGCCTCAGCCCTTGCCAGCTCCTGCAGGTAGGAGAGCTGACCATGCCCCTTGACTGGGTAAAGCAGGAGAGCTGGCCCTGGTGGCACTGATGCAGAGTGGTGGGCTGCACAACTCAGCTGCCACCCAAGCCTGGAACCAGGGCTATGAATTAGCCCACCCCAACATCCACCTCATCTGTGACCTGCTATAGCATGTGAAGGGCCTGGTCCTTCAGAATCAAAGCTGCAGGATTGTCATGACACAGGACAACAGCAGGATACTGAGAGGAGTCCCAGGGAGGATCCAGTATTGATAGTGTAGCAGAAGCCAAAAACCTCGAGCCAGTCCAATGACTCACTTCAATGAATATTTGCAAGTAAAGCTGATCAGGTAGAACTTTTTAAGCAAAAGGATATTCTGTGTGACACTCTGTGACACCCTGCAGCTACCATAGCAAGATTTAAAAAAAATATTTTTTTTTTCTTTTGAGAGGAAGGTTGCAAGGGCAGAAGGCAAATATGGAGGGATGGGTTAAGGAGTGGGATTGGGATACATGATGTGAAATTTACAAAGAATCAATAAAAAAGCTAAAAATAAAGATTTGTGTATCGATGATAATGACAAACCAAATTTTTACATTATAAGCTTCTAGAATTTTAGGAACTTTGAATGCTTGAGCATTTGTATTATATAGGATGTGTTCAATATGTACAGTCATTGTTAAATCATTTATACTAGTAAATGTTTGATGGACATTAAAAACTCTACATGCATTACTTAAGGGAATGAAAGACCAATAGAAAGCAAGTAGAAATAAGATTGGTTTCAGAGTCTTGAATATATGCATGAAAAGAAATAAATTTTTTTAAATTAAAATGATAATTTTAAGCAATGTTTATCAAATATGGCTTTGTTCAAAATACATCAAGAAGACCTTTAAAACCACCTGCTAGTATCTGAGCTCTAAAGTCTACTAGAAGACTTCAAATATTTGGAGATCAGGGTCTTTGATGGTACTTAAAATAATTTCTCCCATATGATCCGAATTGCTATCTGTTCTAATAACTATACATACAGTTGTAAGATCATGAGTATTGGAATAGAAAGACTTTCCTCTGTCATTTTCATGATGAATGGCCCTGGGTAAGGCATCAAAAAGCAGTACTCAGTTGGGCTGACTGAACACTGGAGTTATTGGATGCTACTGCCTGAATCCCACCTGCTTTAATTCTTATTTAGTGGTTACAGAGCAGCTCAGGGGCAGAGCTATATTTAAGCAATGCATCAAATTTTCTAATGTGCAGCCAAGATTATGAACCTGTGTTCTAAGATGAACTATCTCATCTATAGCACAGGGGCAGTACTTGAAGGTGTTTTAGTGTGTGTCGATTTTGTTAATGCTTTAATGGTGTGTGTGTAAGTGTGTGTTGTGTGTGCGCGCGCGTGCGTGCGTGCATGCTCACATGAATGCATGCGAAAAGTAGTCGTACAGCTCCATCTTTTAAGGTGAACATTTCATAAAAGCTGTAATCATGGTTCTCATGTTTTCTGGAAAACTCGATCTATAAAAGAGAACTTTAAAACCAAGGTTTTGCCAAACTAAAAACAAACAACAATAGCAACTAATGGGCTGCGCCTTGGGCTGTGTTGATGTCTGTGGCTCCTGTTAACCACTGAAGGCGGAGAGGATAGGGCTATACAGAGTTGGACCTGCACCTACTGGCTACAACACTAGGAAGAACTGGTCCTACCCACCCCTGATGCAGTACTGGAAAGAGTGGGTCCCTGCATCTTGCTTGAGCAGCATGACAGAGCTGACTCTCGGCAGGGATGTGGGTGAGCTAGCACCGAGAGCATGGGAATGGGAGAGCTAGTCCCGCCCCCTTGTCTAACATGTGGTGGTGTGGGTGAGGGAAAGATGCCCCTTGCCCTTGTCTCTCGCCCCTTGCCACCTGTGGCAGGTGGGAAAGTTGACCCAGCCCCTCACCAACTGCAACACTTGGGAGAGCTGGTCCTGCACCTTACCTGGGCACCACGGGGATGCTGACCCAGGGGGCAGGGGCACACGTGAGCCTGCCCTGAGGTTATGCGATTGGGAGAGCTGGCCTCACACGCCTTGTCTAACGTGGTGTCGAGGGTGAGGGAAAAATGCCCTCCCTCCTCACCTTTTTGCAACCCATGGTGGATGAAAGAGCCGACGCTGCCCCTCACCAGACGCAGCACTCACGAGTGCAGGCCCCAGACACCTGTCCTGGACAACACAGCAGAGCTGACCCTGCTGATGGGGCGCAGGTGAGCAGTCCTGAGAACATGAGCATGAGAGGTCTGGTTCCTACCCTCATCTGCCATATGGTGGTGTGAGCAGGGAGGTGATGCCCACTCCACCTCTCCGCCCTTTACCACCTGTAGCAGGTGGGAGAGCTGGCCCCTTGGTTGTGAGAGAGGAAGAGCTGGGCCTGGCCCTCACCAGCTGCAGCACTCAAAAGGACAGGCCCTGTTCCTCTTTTAGGCAGCATAGTAGTGCTGAGCTTGCTGGTGGAGTCTTAGGTAAGCCTGCCCTGAGATCCTGAGAGTGGAAGAACTGGCCCTGACCCCCTTGTCTGCCGTGTGGTTGTGAGGGTGAGGGAAAGATGCCCTTCCCCTTTGCCCCTTGAGATCTACGGCAGACGAGAGAGCTATCTTGCCCCTTACCAGATACACTGCTTAGGAAAGCGGTCCCTGCACCTTGCCTGGGCAGCACAGTAGAGCTGACCCAGTTGACGAGGCTCAGGTGAGCCAGCCCCCAGAACATGCAGGAAGGAGAACTGGCCACGGTCCTTGCTGCTTACTACTACACAGGGTGAGCTAGCCAGGGCCGTGGTGCTGGAGAGCTCATCCTGGTGTTTCACCCTGGCGATGAGGAGGAGGGAGCTGGAGGGCTGACCAACTCAGCAACCACCCAGACCCAGAACCAGGGCTCTGCGTTGGTCCGTGCCATCATCCACCCCATCTATGATTCGTTGGAACATGCGAAGGGGCCAGACCTGCGGACCAAAAGTTTCAGGATCTCCATGACACAGGACAACAACAGGATATCCAAGAGGAGTCCCAGTGAGAGCCCAAGATCTATGAAAAGGTAGTGGGTCGATGGGGAGATGAGTTGGATCAAGATGCATGATGTGAAAATCCACAAAGAATCAATAAAAAAGTTAAATTGGAAAAAAGTCAGATTCACTCTTTATTTTAAGAAGTCTAAACTATTGAAGGACTGTGTAATGGGCTATCGTCTTAAAATGAACAGGGCTAAGGTGAAAGGAGGCATTGTCAGGGTCTCTAAATTAACCTTCTTCCTTTAAAGAAGACCTTATCTTATAAGAAAAGCATTGGCTTGAGATAATATGGACATAAAGGCCAAGGGGCCTCAAATGGGATTGTGTTGTCTCCCTTTTGTTCAAGAACTAATTGAAATGGACTAGTTGATGGGGAACAAACTCATTTTTAAAAAGTAAGCCTTCTTCCAGGTAAATGCTTTTAGTTTGGCTGTTAAGTGTGATCTTTTTCTATAGCGAAGTAAGGGTCACTAAAAGCAAAGATGATGATGAGTGTCTCATAAACACCCAATTTGAGTGTGTAAATACAAGCCCGTGCCAAGTCTCCCTGGGACTGACTCAGGGTGGCTACGGTGAAACTCTAATATAAATAGACATGTGCTTTTAGTCAGACTGTTATCATTTATGAGCCAGACCTTCACTACTGCTTAATAAATAAGTTCCCGCACTTCCGATACTATCCACCTCTCTGGTCAAGACTGCTCTGTCATTCTCGAGAGCACACATCAGCTTTTAAGTCTGATCAAGTAAACTTTCCACTTTGAAGTGCCAGCCCAACCAACCTGCAACCCTTTCATCAAACTGTGCCGCACTGTAGCAGGCTCCAATCCAGCTCACTGTACCTGCATCTTTATGAGCATTGCCCCTTTGTGCCTAGGAAGGCATCTGGAGTCTCTGGAGCCCTTATTCTGTTCTGCCACCATGTCGCATTCATGTTGCTGTGATAAACACTGTGACCAAAAGCAGCTTGGTACTATCACAATGGGGTGTAGATTTCAACATAGGAGTTTTGTGGGATGAAAGCATTTAGTCCACAGCAGCATGGTATTTTTACATGCAAGTGAATAATGAGAATATTAAGGCTCAGCAATATAGTAAATAATTAGGACCGGGGCGAACAGCTAGTAAGTTGAAGAACTGAAGTTAATATACCTGGATTTGATGACAAAGTCTAGGCTTTCCCTGGGTATATTATATACTGAAGGTGTTCCCTCACAGAACACCATGACCTGTGGATGCTATTTGTTTTATACTTCTCTGATAAAGTCTAATTGTGGTCATTTTAACCATTATATAGTTGGAACAGTCTCTTTTATTTCAGCTTTCTAGATTTCTAAATACATTAATTAGAATTTCCAATATATTTTTATGGATCAAGGATGATCTTTATGCTGTTATAATTTCTTTTTTAAAGAGATATATTTTTATGTATATGAGGTTCTGCCTGCCTGTCTTTATGTGTACCACACACATATCTAGTGCCTGTGGGGGACAGAAGTGGGAGTTGGACCCCCTGGAACTGGAGTTATAGAAGGCTATAAGCTGCCATACTCATTCTGGGAATGTAACCCGGTCCTCTACCAGAGCAGCAAGTGCTCTTAACAACTGGGCCATCACTCCAGCTGCTTATCATATATATTTAAGTCTTATATATTGGCATCTGTCTCAAGGAGAGGTACTATTCCATTTCTCTTCACAGAGCTTGGTAAACATTTTGCAGCAAATATATGCCCATTATCTTAAAAGCAATCTATTGTCAGTAAATATAAGGCTACTTCTCAAATCCAATAAAATACAATCAGTAATGCCCCCAATGTTCTATGAGCATGTAGTATCTAAATGATGAAGAAGTCTACCTTCAAAGGTTTTCGTGTCTTTGTTTTGGTTTTGGTTTTGGTTTTTTGAGAAAGGGTTACTCTGTGTAGCCCTGACTATCCTGAAACTCACTCTGTAGACCAGGTTGGCCTTGAACTCAAAGATGGGCCTGCCTCTGCCTCCTGAATGCTGGGATGAAAGGCACCACCACTGTCTGCCAAACGTTTTATAATTTAGTGTTAACAAGAACATATTGAAGTCAGTTGAGGGGATAGACACTTGAAATCCCAGCCCTCAGGAAGCTGAGGCAGGAGCATTGAGAGTTTGGACTTCATAGTGAATTTCAGGCCAGTCTGGGCTTCACAGAAAGATTTTGTCTCAACAAAACAAAACAAAAGAACACATTAAAAATTACAATGATAAATTTCTTTAAGTAAATTGAACTACGATACTTAGGTATATAATAGGGAAAGTTTCTTTTAATTTCTCCATTGGGAAACACAAGCCACAAAGAGAGGTAGCTGCTTCAGTTTCCTGGTGGAACAGCCACAGAACCCCTTCTGCTGAGGCCTTTTCTTCCCTGCAAAGCTGTAAAAAATTAAGCTGTCCTGGTGTGTCCAACCATATCTCCGTCATGAGTGAGATCTTGGTGAAGATTGTGAAATTTTAATTCCAGAGGGTGTTTATTGAAGATCGATGACTCCTTGAGAATTTTCACAGTTTGATTCTTAGAAAAACGGAACACAGAAAATTCAGTAAATATTTAAATGAGTTCCAGTGGCATAGACCAACCAACTCAGTTACCACCCAGTCTACATCCTGAGTCTTGGGTTGGCCCACCTTAACATCTACCTCATCTATGACTTGCTGGAGTGTATGAAGGGACTGGTCCTGCAGAAAGTTAACCATAGGGTCTCCATGACTCAAGGAAATGGCAGGATGTCTAAGAGGAGTTTCAGTGAGGGTCCGGTGATGATGATGAGCCAGAAGCCTTGAGCCAGACCAATGTCTCATTGCAATGAAAATGTTGTGGATAGGGCTAAATGGGCAAAAGGATATACTGCTTGACACAATGCTGCTCCCAATGCCACTAGGATGAATGAAATGAAGAGGTTTTGGAAAGACAGAGGAGTGAGACTGTTTTTTGTTTGTTTGTTTGTTTTTGTTTATAATTAATTTGGGGGTTTTCTTTTGGGGGGCATACTGTAGGGGTCAGGTGTGGATATGGATGAACTGGGAGGTGAGTGGGGTTGGTGTACATGATGTGAAATTCCTAAAGAATTAATACAAAATAAATAAGTAAATAAATAAACAAACAAACGAATGAATGAATAAATAAATATGCTTTATGGACTGACAGCTGAAAGGAGAAAGGAACCAGCCCTGTGATGGTTCTAGGCAGATTCTTCTAGGCATTCAAGGCAGCAAGTGTCAAGCCTCTGTTGCAAGAATATGTATGTGTAACATACATGTTATTGTGGCTGGACCTGTGTGAGGGGAGAGTAGGAGAAGAAAGGAAAGGGGGTGCATTCATGAGGATTTTATGAGGAATTTAGTTCTTTCAGTGAAATAAAGAATAAAATTTGGTAGAGGAGTGTTCTGTGTTCTGTTCTGAGAATAGTTACCTGCTGAGAAATTATAGTTGGATCAAGGGTAGTAAGGATATAACATCCATCATGCAGTAGACTGCTGAAACAGTTCAGGAGGAGGAGAGAAGTGGTTTAATGTGACATGCAACTGTATGGAGACTGTGTTGGAGCCTGGATGCATCACAGTAATTTCTTGATGTAACAGAAAGAAGTGTGAAGGATGATACTGAGATGTCTGGCTTGAACAATCAGCTTGGCATGGCTGTTGCGCTAACCTTTTTTTGTACATTGTGGGAAGATATGTCTCTGTCCCTCCTTGCTTACCTAAAGCACCTACTGATTGATTTAATAAAGAGCTGAATGTCCAATAGCTAGGCAGGAGAGGATAGGTGGGACTTCTGGGCAGGGATAGGAACTCTGGGAAAGAATCAGAGGTGGGAGATTGGCCAGTAAGACACAGAAGAATTTGGACTATGGTACTGGGGAGAAGTAATGAGCCAAATGGCAGAACATAGAGATTAATATAAACAGTTTAATTTGAGCTTTAAGAGCTAGCTTGGAATCAGCCTAAGCTAAGGCCAAGCTTTCATATTTAATAAAAATTTCTGTGTAATTTGGGAGCTGGTGGTCCAAAGAAAGACCTGTGACATTTGGCTTCCAATGTGGAGGCATGTTTATCAAAGTACAGGGCCTGAGAAACCTGTGAGCTCTAGTCAAGGAGTCCAATACGGCTTCCTAGCAACAGCAGTCTCTCAGGCAGTCCCAGTGCTCATGATGTACAGAAGCATGGCTTCTGGGAAGTGCCCATGGGCATGAGGCTCTGCTCTCCTAGACCTGAAGTGGGGCAGAGCCAGACACCAGTGCCGTGTGCTAAGCAGCACCATAGGAGGAGCCTGCAGATGCACAGAAGGGATATGCAACATTTTCCTAAAGTTACATTGTTCAGAAAGCCAGGTCCAGAGCCAGGAAACCTCTGAACTGGTACAGTATGCTTGAAAATATGCTTAGGTGTTGAAGAAAGAAAAGAAAATGGGTATAGACACTCATAGAAAAAATACTTTGAAAGTAATAAAGTCAAATTTTTAAAGAGAGTGTAAAGTAATATAAAAAGAACAAGCCATGTGAGGATGGAAAATACCATAACACAGAGTGTTTGAATCTTATATAGTGATTTATTAACTTTAAATTTTTAAAGAATTTTCTCTCTATATCTCTCTTTTTCTTTCTTTCTTCCTTCCTTCTTTTCTTTCTTTCTTTCTTTCTTTCTTTCTTTCTTTCTTTCTTTCTTTCTTTCTGTCTTTCTTTCTCTTTCCTCTTTCCTTCTTTCTCTATAATCTAGTGTCGGGGGGATGAAAAGAAAAAAGGGAGAATATAAGAATGATAGAATAAAGGGTAGATTATTGAATCTACTCTTAAACTAAAAAGCAACAACCAGTCTCAAATGTTTTATACTGGTATGGATTTTGTGTATTAATACAAATTTAAGGTTATTTTTGTTACAATATACTCTTATATGTTTCTACTCTTATTTAAGGTATTGTACCTATGCAACTCATTAAAAATGTTATGTAAAGTTCTAGTCCTTGAAAGCTACTATTACAAAATGCATTTCTTAATAATATGCTGAACTTTGCTAAGACAAGGTAGGACAGTCCTTCAAAATTCTGTCAGATATTCTGGGCCTGTAGGCCAAAGATAGATGCTCCAATGTTGCAGAGGAACCTTGGGTGACTGGCCAGACAACCAGATGTTTCTATCATTTCTATAGCTTTGGAAGCTGCTTGCTCTGCATATTCTCTTTACTCAGGTAATATTTTTCCTTTTCAGGTCTCTGATGGGGTTCAAGATAGTTACAATTTCACTATTTTCCTTTTTACTGAATTCATAAAAGAAACTCACAAAAGAGATGTAAATTTTATAAAGATTGAGAGACATAAAAGCTTAAGTTGTTTATCTAAGAAAATGTTTTAAGGTCTAAAAAGGTATTTTTAGATTGGTAATACAAGTTATGACAGAAAGTAGTTAGGTACAAAACTTTGTGCTCACCAAGATAGGGTAGATTAATAGAGTACTTTCTTTAAAGTTGCCAAATGCAAAAGGACTGGACATTGTGATTCATTCTTACCTGATGATTGTTCTTATTTTATATAGTTTATTGATGCTAAAATATTGATGCTAGAGAAAGAGCCTCTAATTGGACTAAAAGAGGGAGATGTTGGTATAATCCTTTTGTCCACTGTGTGAAGATGTGTCTCTGTTCTTCATTGCTTGCCTAAGGCACCTTCTGACTGGCTTAATAAAGAGCTGAACAGACAACAGCTAGGCAGGAGAGGATGGGTGGGACTTCCACAGAGAGATACGAACTCTGCGAAAGAATCAGAGGTGTAAAAGATTTGCCAGCAAGGCCTGGAGGAAGTAGGATTTATGGTAATAAGGAGAGCCAACGAGCCACATGGAAGAATGTAGATTAATATAAACAGGTTATTTTAAGTCTTAAAAGCTAGTTGGGAACAAGTCTAAGCTAAGGCCAAGCTTTCACATCTACTAAGAAGTGTTATTATTCTGGAGCTGGCAGTCCAAAGAAAGACCCGTTACACATGGCCCTTGCTAGGACTGGGGAGACTTTGAGGAGAACACTGTGGAGGAGCATCAGGATTCAGTTTTTGGTGTGTGAAGGAAAGGTGTCCAAGTGGACCATGATATCATGTTTAGAGCTGGGGAATGATAGATCTCTCCTAGTGACACACATCTGGCATGGAGAAGAAGGTGATATTCAAAGCTAGGAGACTCAGCAAGCTCTTCATGACATGCCAGGTCCTGGGAAAGACGTGTAAGATACAGGGAGACCTCTCTCTCCAGCATGTGTCCAGGAAGATGTTTCATTTGATTTCATTCTTTTTATTTATTTTTTCTAGTTTTTGGTAGATGACAGTATTCATTTATCCCTGAAACTCTGTGTATCACTAATACCAGGATTAGTAAATGATTTTAGGTCATTGTGTCCCATTGGTGGATTTTGAAGAATCTTCTAAATTGAATAAGACAAATGTCTAATGTTTAGTAGAGCAAAGAACCTCCTTCCCTATGTTGTTAATGCAATGTTTTTAAATGAGCAGAATCTAGAAGTAAAAGCAATTCTGCCACACCATGCTTTCTGTGGCTTTGGAATTAGTTTTTTGTCTTTTTTCAAAGATAGAAATCTAGAATTTCAAGTTGTACTATTTACAAGTCAAAGTCTTGAGTGTTCTGGTCCATTGACTTTTGTTCTTTCAGAAATCTGTGAAGATGTGAATTATCTCCATCTCACTCTTAGATGGCAGTGGGAGGGGCAGATATGAAGTGAAGGCAAGAGGCTCAAATTTCCCAGCTGAAACTGGGAAGAGACTTGTCTTTTTTCTTCAAGCCTTCGTTTTAGAAAACTTTTTTTAATGCTCTTTGTCTTTCAAATGTATATAACACTAAAGTCTAGATTTAAAGACTAGATTTTCACTTTGCCATTTTTATGACCCAGCAGTGCTTTCCCAAGAACCAGGAGCCATGTTTTTGGAGTATAACCACCAAGGGAGCCGTCTCCAGTTCCTGCATGAGAGCACAGGCTGGAGGGAGGGGACAGGTGAAGCTGATTTTTTTCTCTGAATAAACCATCTAGCTATTCCATTGTATGAAAGAGAGCTCTTAATTTCTTTGAAACCTCTTCCAGATAACCTGTGATATTCATTTCTTTCACTACTACCTTTATGAATGGATGTTTAGATTGGGGGAAGATTGTTTTTATGATTAATGTCTCCTAACATTACTTTCTGATAGTTAAAGCAAATTCCACATTATTGACAGACTTTGGCCCTTTTTAAGCCCCTTTCATTCAAGACTGTTTTTGTTTGGATATGAAATACCTCCTGCTATCCCCCAAAAGCTCGTGTGTGTGTGTGTGTGTGTGTGTGTGTGTGTGTGTGTGTGTGTGTGTGTGTGTGTGACTTCTTCCCAGGCAGTCATGTTCAGAGAGGAGGATTTGGAAACTGATTGGATTATGGGTCTCTGACCTTATTAATGGACGATTCCCTTGGTATGTTCTTTAGTGATGGTGTTGTGAAGTAGTGGAAACTAGGATGTGGGTCCTCAGTGCTACTGAGGATGAGTCTGCAAGAGAGAACTTGACCTTGGACTTTTCCTGTTACTCCTCTCCCTTCACTATCTGCCAAGAGATGGGCAGTTAAACCCACCACATGTTTTCACAATGATGTTCTGATTCACATTGAGCCCCAGGGAATGAACTTTGGACTGAAATCTTTGAAATCCGTCCTTTCTTAAGTAGATTTCTCAAGTATTTCTCCCAACAATAAGCAAAACAATGACTGAGTCATTTTGGTTGGCTCTTATAACCAGTGTACTTTTCTTTCAAACATAGAATTGGCATTTAAAGACTTTTAGATACAATTCCAGTTGATCACTGCATTTATGGCAATTAATTGTCAGTTCTTCTAACATGATGTATTCACTTTTAAATTTAAACTCTTAAAAGAATTAGGGTCCTAGTAAGCATATTTTGTTGGCATATATATTTGCTTGCTAGTCCCATAATAAATTATCATGAGCAGGTTTAAAAATCAGGAATTGAATTTGTCATAATCTAGAGGCTTGAAATCCAAAGTCCAGGTATCAGCAGGCTTGCCTTCACCTGAGCACCATCTCCTTGGTGTATGAATGCCATTTCTTAGTGTCTTCATACAGTCTTCCTTGCACACATCTCTCAGGACCTCTCCTTCTTACAAGGACTCTAGTCTCTCATTTGGACCTGGACTCACTTGATTGTCTCATTTTAGCTCAATTACCCCTTCTAGGACTCTGTCTCCAAAACAGAGTCACATTCTAAACTTTCAACAAGTTAAGGTTAAGGCTTCAGCATGCACATTTTTGACAAGCACAATTCAGCTTACATCAATGCACATACTCAAGCTGCTATTCACATGCATGCAGGGGTAGGTTTATCAAACTGTCCTCAACTGAGCAGGATGTTATTCATTTAAAATCCAGTATTTTACTTCTCTGGATGAATGTCTCTGAAGGATGCCTTAGATTTTGTTTACTTGCTCCTGAGAACATAAGATTGTGTTAGAATAACAGTATATGATGTTGATGTTTTCCTTCAAAGAAAAAGTAAAGCAGGCATATTATGGAAGATAAATAGTCTTAAAATGCATCCAAACACATTCCAAGGCTTTTACTGCAACCCTAAGCTAGCCTCGTAAGTTTTTTCTTAAATATGACAGAATAAAATATCTGTGTTGGAAATTCTGCCCTAAATCACATGCATGTGAAGCCCCCAAATAGTACTTATGGCCCTAATTAAAACTCAATTCTCTTGGTGTTCACTATCATATGTATGGAGGAGGAGATAACAGATGCACACATCTCCCGACCTCTGCATACACTTGCATTCATTAAGAAAACAGTGCTTTCCCCAAAGCAAGAAATGGCTTGCCACCAACCCCGAGCCTCACAAAAGGAGGAGGAGGATAAAGAAATGTTGAAAGGTGGACATATTTTCTCCTTAGACATTATATTTGTCTCCTTCTATTAGATTTATTTTTGGCACAGAGAAGAGCACATCCATATGGGGAACACTTTAGAATTGCTTGTGAAGAGCAGGCACATTTCCAAGAGGAAATGTAACCATGCGTTCATCTGGTGGAGCAGATCAATGCACTGTAAAAGATCATGTTCAGTTACCTCATTTTTTTTGAATTAGAATTAATGGCTCATTAGTCTTGATCATATCAATATTATAACACCACTTACATTTGGTAGAAGAGGGAAGGAGGCTGATGGAGTGCACTTACTCCCTTTTACTCTGAGTGAGTAGACTGTGTGCCAGCCTCAGGGAAAAGCAGCGAGATCTCTGAGGTGGCCCTTTGCAAACAGGCTCCATTTAGGGAAAATGTGGACTCTTGTGTGGGGCATTTGGAAAAAGAGTTAAAAGGTTCTCAGGGTTTGGCTCAGTTGGGACATAGATGAGCATTTCTTCCACTTTAGGCAGCTGGCTAGAGCAGGGGAACCAGACACCCTCAGCATGTCTTTGGCCACATGTTGGACCATATGTTGAAAGCTGAAAAAAAAAAAGAAAGAAAGAAAGAAAGAAAGAAAAATCCAGACATTAAGTATCTCTTGAACATCTCTCCCATGGGAAATTCCATTTACAAAGGAGCATATACTTATGCAGGGTTCAAAGAAAGATGTAGGTTGAGACTATTAAACTACAAGTAAGAAATTTGGTCAGGCACATAGTAACCCTATTAAACAGGTTCTTCCATTCACAGATACTAGATTTGACACAAGAGAAATGGCAACCAGTAAGGCTCTAAAATTAAAGCAATACCTAATTTTATTGGATAAAATGCTAGACGACGCAGAGTGAGAACTCTAAATCCATATTGATTTTGACACCAGCCAACCATGTGATACTGGGAATCACTTATTACTGTCTACTTCTTTCTTCTTTGGTTTCTACAACTCCTCACATCTCTCTTTCTATTAGTGACTTTCTCATTGTTGCGACCAAATGCCTATCAAGAAGTGAGATACAGAAGGAAGGGTTTATTATTTTCCCTAACAGTTTAGGAAGAAGTATAATCCTTCACATTAGAGAGAGAGTCGTGGCAGAAGGATGAAGTAATTGGAGTGTGACAGCCACTCGCACTGTGCCCGTAGTCAGAAAGTAGAGAAAGCACTGGAGATCTGTCCACCCTAAAAAAAAAAAAAAAAAAAAAAAAAAAAAAAAACCAGGTGCACCCCCAGTGAACCACTCCCTTCAGTGAAGTGCAATCTTCCAAAATTCCACAACTCTCCAAAACAATGTCTCCAGCTGGGGACCAAGTAAGTGTTCAACACAGGAACCAACAGGACACATTTCACGTTCAAACCATAGCATGCACCTTATTGGGCCGTACATCTGCAGCAAGTGGGTTGGTATTGTAGTTCCATGGCCATGGCTACTGGCTTAAAGATGAATCGCCATCATACCAGTTGTGGTCCATGAGTGTCTTCCATAAGATATTCCTAGAACTATTAGGAATGAGGCACTCCCTTTTCCATGGGATTATGAAGTGATAATCCAAACTGGTAGCTGCTGGTCTCCATCTTTGCTGCAGAAGAGCCTGTGGAAGGCAGGCCTGTGAAACAGACAGAGATGAGCTGAACAACACATTTTAAGACTTAGGCCTCAGTAGGCCTGGAGTTGGTCACCCTGGAAGTAACATTGGGCAATACATTCTTCTAGTTCCAGCTGTGACTTTGCTGTTCGGAACTCATCATTTCACTTTGGATATTTAATTTAATATCTCAGAGGTTCTCCTTCCTCATTTGTGAAGGAACAACCCATTGAGTGAACCCCTAAGTCTCTTTTCATCTCTGAGTGTTCCAACAGCTTAAATCTAAATATTGTGGCACATGTCACAGAAGAATTTACTGTAATGATGTTCAGCCTCCAAAAGAAAATGAATCTCAGAAAGTTCTGAATTTTCTCTCAAAATTTCCTTCAAGTATTTGAAATGTACATTTATATGTTGGATTAAATTTATCTTTATTTTAACAATGAATGGTGTGTGATGAAAAAATTAATAGCATAAACAAGATTAGAGTGCAGGCTTTCAAACTCTTTTAAAAATGCAAACAATTGAAGAGAGAGGAAAGCATGTTGAAAATCTAATGTCTATTCATTAAATTATGCCTAAGTGTTAAATATAGCTCTTAAGTCTTCTTGAAAGCAATAAAATTTAATATTTTTCTTAAAGATTGATTAATAATTAAGACTAAGCAATCCCTTTGTAATAATCAACATAAAGTCAGTGTTCTGCTGTAAAAACGCTGTCCACAAATGCTGTCTTTTATCCTTCTGCATCATGAGTATATGCTGGCAAAGAAAAAGAATGTGAATGGAGACCACATCATCTACCTTGAGAACAGACACTCAGGAACTGGAAGATTTAAGATCGTGATTTAAAAGCTGATGTGTCCAAACTTCAGTTCCTTTTTGTTGTCACTTACCCAGTTTTCTTAAACTTAGGGAGAATGATGAAAATTTTAATATAAATTTTCTTTCTTTTCTCACCCATGAGGAAGACTACACAAGTTTAATAAGTTAACTTTTAGATGAAATTTATTATGAATAGAAATCTCAGGTTGACAGTGTTGAAATATGACTCACTGCAAAACAGGCTCAAAAGAAGAGCAGCACTTAGCATCCACACCATTTGAAAGCTACTTACTAGCATACTTAGCATCCATTCCTGACATAGGAATATGGATGATAAAATTCATTGATAATGATAATCAGAGTTGGGAAATGAGGCTTGAGCAAGCTCCAGCAATTAAAAAACCCATAGCTGTTGATGCTTTCGTAGCTGCTTCCCAGTTTTCAGAATGGACCACCAGCTCTCTGTGGGGAGGAGCCTAATACTTCCCTCCTTTCATGTTCCCTGGAGCAATCACTCCTACAAGCACTGTATTGGGGCCTGACTGCTGTGTGATGCTCTGTGAGTGCTTTGGCTGAGGGTTTGGAACAACGGTCTTGTTTTAGTGGTAGGGTCTCTAATGTATTCTCAGAAGCAAGAGGGAAAAACAGACAATCCATTTTCTAATGCAGAGTAACTTAGGAAATCCCTGATGGGAAAGTTCATCTCTGTCTATTTTTGAAAGTGTTTTCCAGCACTAATTTACAAGAGTAGATTCTGCGGTTTGTGCCTGTGTATAAGATATCAGAGATGAATCGTCTAAGGAGTGAATGGATATTTGTGCATCATCAGCTTCGTGAGTCTCTAGAAAGGCATTTTTAAAAAAAGCAATACAAGTTCAATTCTTAACAACGTGTGTGGTAGGCTTCCTCCTCATAAGCAGAGAATAAATGTATCCAGGAAGCATTTGTGAAGTTTTGTGGATATATAGTCCCTATGTAGGTTAGTGCTTTTCAAACTTTGGTCTTCATAAGAATCACTTGGTGAATTTAAGCTACTGGGTTTTAGGTACTGAGCCAGCAGAGTTGGGGAAGACTTATAAAATCTGTTTTCCATTTGAGAGATTTAGAAACAACCTTGATTTCTTAACACCACTGTTTTAAAGCAATACCAGTATCAATTTGTCATGGATAGTTGCTCAGTGTTCATGTTCAGAGGAAGCCTAGTGTTCTACAAATTTCTAATACATAATGCCCCTTGCCCTGCCTCCAGAAGGAGAGAGGGATATTGCTTAGGGATATACAGAACAATTACATGAAGGGGTTTTATAGAACATTAGAAAAATAACCAGAACTTTAAGGAAAGTCACATGTGATTTAACCGTTCTGTTTTTTCCATGTGAGGAAAATCCAAAAGAGACAGAGATATTAAATGCCTGACCTATGATTATCCATTTAAAAGTTGGGAATGGGGTCTGGAAATATCTGTGATTGAATGCAACTACTGCACAAAAAGATACACAGATAAATATCCTATTAAAATGCATGGGGAAAATATAATGATAGGGATAAATAACAATGTAATTTCTAGATTACAGTTGGCAAAACAGAGATCTGTCAGTAATGGTCAGTGGTTAATGTACCATATAGGAAATAGTTGTATTCCAGGATTCTGGAGATCCATCACTCAATATAATATATGAATAGTATTATATTAGCTAATAATTACTGGGTGATATTTACATGAATACATTCATTTAATCTTTCGAAAAACAACTTTACAAATTAGGAAATGTTACTTCTAATTTCATATATGAAAATAGCCTTGTCATGGTTTGCACATGTAGGAAATGGTAAATGTAGATACTAACAGACACTGTCTGCAATTACAGCCCTCTCAAAGCCAGCACTCTGGAGAGACCTCGGAACACTCAGTCCTAAATGGGATGTCTCCATCTAATCTCTCCCCCATGGGGCTTAAGGGACCATGCACACGGGGAGGCAGAGAGATGGTAGGACCCAGGGAAGATGGGAAACACCAAGGAAACCATGCCTTCCAGACACAACATGACTGACATATGAGCTCATAGAGACTGTGACTGCATGCACAGTGCCTATACAGGTCAAGGCCAGACAGGGTGCCAGTGTTAAGAGGGGAAGTGGACATGGGCCCCTATCACTAACCAAGAAGCATTCCCCAATTGACAACCATTCACAAAGGAAATATTTAGTTTTCTCCTCTGGAGATTCACTGGGGATATAAACCACATTGAAAGGTAGGCCCCATACCCAGCAGTAAATGTGAATATAAAACAATCTCAATGGGTTTTTTTAGTAGGTTTTTTTTTTTTTTTTTTTTTTTTTTTTGTCTCATATTGCTTCATTTGGGCACTTTAGAAAAAGTCTTACTGGATTTTTGTTTGTATAATAAGGTTTCTGGTTTTATATTTTTATGGGTTTTGTGTGTGTGTTCCTCTTGCTTTTTTATTTTTTTGTTTTTGTTTTTTGATTTTTTGGTTTTTCGAGACAGGGTTTCTCTGTGTAGCTCTGTGGATCTCACTCTGTAAACCAGGCTGGCCTCGAACTCACAGAGATCCACCTGGCTCTGCCTCCCAAGTGCTGGGATTAAAGGCGTGCACCACCACTGCCTGGCCCTCTTGCTTTTTTAAAATCCTAGTCTGATTTTGTTGTTTGTTTGGCTTTTTGGGGGAGGGAGAGGGCATTGTTTTCTAAACAGATAGGAAAAGAAGGCTTGGAGTTGGGTGGGTGGGAGGGGGCATCTGAGAGCAGATGAGGGAGGGGAAACTGTGATCACAATATATTGTATGAAAAAATATTTTCAAGAAACAAAACACAGCACTTTTGACAATGCTTTTTCTCAGCATGATGACTTCATGCTTCAAGAAATAGTCACATGCTTGAAGACATGATCAGGATCTTGAAAGGGTCCTGGAACACTGAAAATAAAATAATTTAAGGATACAGATGAGACTGTATGTTTAAGTTACAAAAACAGATGTATATCTGTGAGGATGTTAGCTTAATAATAATCCATGTGAAAATGACTGAGCGATTTCAGTTGTGTATACACACCACACACACACACACACACACACACACACACACACACACACACACACGTTAGCATAAATTAACTGCCAAAAAGCTTCTGCAATTTTAGTTATAAGTTACAGGATATGAGTTTTAGATATTTTAGGTCATAGTTGGGACAACTTGGAAACATTTAAAGGAGACACAGACCAAGCTGAAGTCAAAGGAGGAAAGTAGAAATTTGAGGTTGTAGGTAGTGGAATATATAAATTTACGTACTGTTCTCTGCTAGTCTCATTCTCTCTCTCTCCCTCTCTCTTCTCTTCCTTCTCTCTTCTCTCCATCTCCCTTTCCTCTTCTCTACCTTAATTTTTCTATTAATTTACTTTCCTGATTTCATTCTTTGTCACTCTAGTGAAACCGTAAGTCACAGTGTTCTTGGGTTCTAGCCACCATTTCTGACTCCTGGCCAAGAGACAGTCCATGACATTAACTAGGCAATCTCTCACATTTTGTTGATTTCTGTTTCTTTTTTTTAAAGGTGCATTTACTTTTTATTTGAAGATTTATTTATTTATTGTGTATACAGCATATAACTGCAGGCCAGAAGAGGGCACCAGATCTCATTACAGATGGTTGTGAGCCACCATGTGGTTGCTGGGAATTGAACTCAGGACCTCTGGAAGAGCAGTCAGTGCTCTTAACCTCTGAGCCACCTCTCCAGCCCCTGATTTCTATTCCTAACAATGATATATGAAACAGTATGGATCAGAATGTTTGTGATATAGCATCTTCAGGAGACTGTGTCTGTGTACCTTACCCCCCTGATTTCTGTATGCTGCCATGATTCTCCTTCCTTCCTTCCTTCCTCCCTTCCTCCCTCCCTCCCTCCCTCCCTTCCTCCCTCCCTTCCTTCCTTCCTTCCTTCCTTCCTTCCTCCCTTCCTTCCTTTCTTCCTTCCTTTTCTCCTTCCTTCCCTCCTTCCCTCCCTTCCTCCTTCCTTCCTTCTTTACTTTCTTTCTTTTTGAATCAATAGCTCAAAAAACTCCAAGACATTTTAAAGTATTTATTTTTAGTTTATGTGTTTGAGTGTTTACCTGCCTATATGTATGTGTACCATGTACTTGAGGAGGACAGAAGGGGACATTGTATCACCTGGAACTGGAGTAACAAATTCCAGTTGTGAGCTGGAATGTGGGTTCTGGGAACAGAACCTGGGTCCTTTACAAGAGCAGACAGTCCTTTCAACCACTGAGAATTCTCTCCATCCCCCAAACCCAGGCGTTGGTGCTTAGGTCTTTATCAACTTGTTCATCCAGGTGACAGTGACCCTTAGGGGAAATCCTGCAAAGACTGACCCTCCCCTTCCTTCTCACCCCATCATCTTCCTTGATTCCCTTTATTACTTGGAGAAATTATAGATACTGAATGTACAAAAGATGGAATGTTAACGTGGCAAGTAATGTATTCTTAGCAAATTTAGTGAGGCAGAACTGTTTCTGAATTATTTCAGGTATAGAGGTTACATGTTTAGCATCAGATGTGCAATGGAGCCAATGGAAAAAAAAAATATGACATTCCTTCTAATTGAAGAAAGAAAGAGAAATTTATCAAGGCAGACACAGAACTTTGGGTAGAAAAAAAGCATCCTAATTTAGAAAGGAACAATAGGTAATTCACAGTAAGAGAAGTAGGAAAAGATGACAGTACTTATTGATGGTGTGAGTCTTTGAAATTGCCAGTCACTTTGCAGATTTTCTTTCTTGCTCCCATGAACTCTACAGCAAGCTTTACTCCTGTTTTTCAGGCAAAGACACAGAAGTCTAGACAGTTTGACTTGCACAAGTCCTAGAGCTGTGTGATTAATATGAGCATGTCATCAGTGCTATTTTCCAATTCTCCCTCGTCTCTTCATCCCAAACTTCCTTCCCCATCCTACTGTCCATGTGGTTTGGAAATTCTAAGGAAATAAAATTGTTGAGGAAGGCTTTGAAGAGAGGACTCAGCTAGTAAAATTCCTGCTGTGTAAATGTGAGGACTGAGTTTGGATCACCAGCACTCACATTAAAGAGCTGCATAGGTACAGTCACATGTGCCTGTAACTCCACACCATTGGAAGAAGAGAGAAAGATCTGGAGTCCCCGTCCAGCCAGTCTGTATGAATCAGTGAGCTAGGTTCAGTGAGAGATCCTGCTCAAAAATTAAAAAAAAAATTAAGATGGAGAAGCAGTTAAGGAAGACCCCTGATATCATCCTTTGGCCACTAAATGCACATGCACACACATGTACATGTACCTGTCTATAGATGGTGCACATGGCATACACACAAATAAAATATTCTTGAAAACTCCTTGATTCCTCTTTCTTTCTTTGAGTGGAAAGAAGCAACTAGATAACTCATCTGTCATTCACAAGACAAATTTTTGTTAAATGGAAGACCTGGTGTGTCCATAGTTTGCACTTTTGCCACTAAGAACCCCCTTTTACCCACCCAAAGTTCAGGTGGCTGTAATTCAGCCAGTTTTGTGGAAGTCCAACATGAAATTAAAATACTGTGGCCTGTTAGCTGAGTTTTTGGAGGCTGGAGAAGGACAGCTATTTCTTAATATCAGCTAGATTTTTTTTTCTGAGAGCATGAGGTCCCCAAAGAGAAGCTAAGTGTGTTCTGAGAGGAGTTTATATTAAGTACCTGACTCCTGCTGTGAACAGAGATATGTGGTTGTTTTATAAATTAGCCACATTTGAATTCTAAATCACTACAGGTGCAGCAGAACCTTTGATATAAGAGTAAGCTTATTCTTAACAAACAGAATACTTGCTCAGTGTTTGTGGGGAGGGGGAGGGTTGGGTCTGCTATTTGAGGAACTTATCTGCTACTTAGGTAATATTCTTGGTACCTGGAGGTACAAAATAATGATATTGATAAGAAGAATAAATCTGATCTTGGCTATTTTATGTCAAAATAGTAGAAGACAAATTCTTGTGTAAGTATGCAGAAAAGTAGTAAACCTGCTTAAGGAGTAAATTTAATGGCTTCCAAGACTATATATTTCTAATAATTGTTGATTCTTCTAATTTAATACTATTATTCCTACCAGGAAGCTTGTTTCTAATGGTGGGGAGGTTGGAGTAAAACTCAAGATTCTGAATTTTCCAAACGACAGTTTCCAAAGGATTTCAGAAGGATTAGGCCTGTTTTCTATCATGTTCAATTCTTTGTGTCACAGAAATTGTTATAATAAATCTTGAGGAGGCTTCTATAACTTTTCTCTGTTCTCCCTCAGGCATCTGTGAGGGGAGAAGGGCTTAGGTCTCAGGCAATTTTTCTGTGAGTAATTTTTTGGATGATTACTAAAGGCATTCCCACAATTTATAGCATACTTCTAGTTTAAGAAGTTAAAAACATCAAACTTCAAACTAGTGGTATTTTTATTAAGTCAAATTAGTGTGCAGTGGCAGTCAACAGGGAGTTGCTGGGAGCAGTTACATGAAGCATTAACATACAATCAACCTTGTAATTTCTGGCTGCTCTTCAGTTCATGAGAAATTAATCTGGCCTTGTCTAGCTGTACCATCAAACATCTGAATTCAAACCACCTCTCCCAGTCCTGAAAAAGTTAAGGAGTTAGCTTTACAAAGCAAGTAGCTTGAAATCTATTGGCAAGTCCGGTGGGAAAATCCTGTGGCCATTGCTTGAGTTCTGCCTCTTCTGGGGATAGATAAAACCCTCTGTCTCCTGGATTGACAGGTCAGCACTTCTGAGGAGCACTTAGAAAAGATGGCATCCCTACTTCTCAATCAACGACAGCCAAAAGCCCTAACTCCTAGTAATGGCATAAGGGGGAGAAAGGGTCTCAGGAAATACTTTCGCAGAGACAGTCAATATGAAAATGAAGTTGTCTTCCAGAGTGAGCGGTCGAGTCTTGTCACCGGATTCTGCCCACTTGTGCTATTAATACCGCAGCTGCTCTCATGGCTCCGCACGGTGATCAAGCACCTTTCGTGCATCAGGCTCCTTGTGGAACAGACTTAGACAGAGTGTCTGCAAGACGAAGCACTCCAAATGTTCTGTAGGAAACAACTCCCGTGCTGACATGGAGAGAGGAATGGATAGTCTCCTTCCCAAGTCTCTGTTTCTATTATAAATTAGATGCCTACTTAAAAAATGAGCAAAGCATAAATAATTTAAAAGAAATCAAAGGCCTTTATTACCACCATAGTACCCAGGCTTTTGAAGATAACTCGTCTGCCCTGGCACATTTATGGATGTTTGCTCTGCATTGCTCTCTATTTCTCCCACAAGGAAGTGTGTACTAAAGAAGAAAAACAAAATAAAATGAAAAGTAAAGAACAGAAACCTCCTGGTATGGTTTCCAGCATAACGACGCTTGCACATTTCAGGCCCAAGGGAGTCAGAGCTTATTCTTGATGTGGTTCAGCCTCCATCTAACACAGCCTGTCTCCCTTTCTTCCCCAAAGGCATGGGTAAATTGCTTTAAAAACAGAGGGGAGGACCCCAGGACCAAGCCACTAGGGATGTAGGGATATCCTGGGAAACATTAAAAAGAAAGTCTTTGCTGAGCCCGTTGTCCCCATTCATCCTGGCTTCTTGTAGCTTTTACAAATTTGGGTGCAACCTTGTCTTCTTTCTTTCTTTCTTCTTTCTTTCTTCCTTTCTTTCTTTCTTTCTTTCTTTCTTTCTTTCTTTCTTTCTTTCTTTCTTTTTTTTGGCAATGACTGAAACCAGATGACCACAACTCTGATTATCCTACTCTTGGTATTTTGTTACCTAACCAAACTTGTAAAGACAGTTTGACACTGTTATAAACAAAATGCAATGGTAGTTTTTTTTTAGTAGGAAACATGGAATTCCATGGAAAATGCCTAAGAACTTGGGTAAAATCTTGCCTCTAATATGCACACATATTTCAGAAGCTTATAAATGTGAAAGTAAAGATGCAAAACTGGAAGTAAGAATATATACGTAAGCAATGAAAGATTGGTAAAATCTGCTGTCACATAAGAGATGTGGTAGTTTGGGCAAACTTGAGCTCTGGCAGAGGCAAAACATGCTTACTTCCCAACTCAGCTGCACAGTACACCACTTGGGTCTTTCTAAAATGGATTTTCACCAAGAATGTGAACATCAGGAGATCTGGGGAAAGACTCAAGAACAGGCATTTGGGATTCGCTGCTCTAAGAAGCAATACATCATTAATGTGGCAGTTTATGCTTGGACTCTACATAGAATAAGCTGGACCACATAAGGCTAGAGTCTGCAATGAGCTGGGTGGCTGAAAAAACTCCAGTAGTCACCAGAGTAAAGTTATGGTGATTTCTGTGAATTACTACTGCATTTTAATTTCTTCATGAAAGTTCTAAAGAGTATGGAAAATGGCGTTGCGTTTATGTGCCGAAAGATAGTCAATGTGGTAAGTCGACTCCCACAGTCGAGATCTCCCCAGTGTCCCTCAGAGGCAGTTTTCTGAAACGTAGTTACCTGAAGAATGTTTGCCTTCTAGCAGAGATGAAATAACAGCCAGCATGGAGGGCAAAATATATGACAGCCTTTGGGAGCAGCAAGTCTCAGGCTTTTGAAGACTATCTTTCCACACTAAAGAATTGACTCTAAGGAGCTTCTATTGTATAGCTGGATGTGTCATTTTTGTTCACAGAAACCATTCTCTGTTAAAATGGAGAACTATTTTTAATATTTCAATTCACTAAAAAAGTAGGAAAAACGTATCTGTTACTTGCTAACATATCTCTTATGTTGAGCAATAACTGTATTCTAAAAGGAAAAATTGTGAAAACAGCATCATTTTTATTTTGGCAAATATATTTTAGATGTCTGGCTCTCTGAAAGACAGCAGAACTTCCAGATCTTTATATGTTTGTTAATTTTCTTATCACTAAGACTAATACCTGAAGAAAAATAATTTGAAGGAAGAAAGACTTATTTTGGCTCACAGTCTCAAAGGTTCAAGTCCATGGTCAGATGGCCTGAGGCAAGTTTGAACATCACAGTGGTGTGAGTACATGGAAGTGGAGATTGTTGACCTCATGACAGCCAGGAGGCAAGGAGAAGACAAGAAGGGGCTGAAGGCACATGCCTCAAGGGCATGCCCCCACTGACCTACTTCCTCCAGCTATTCCTACTTCTTTCAGTTTTCACCTCTGACTTGGGACCAAGTCTTTAGCACATGAGCCTGGCAGGGAAAATGCTTCGTATCCAAAACATAATAGTAACTGTATTTGATGCATTTACATGATAACCCTTTGATGAAGGGCTATCATGTAACATGAAGAATTCTCTCGATTTTTCACAGATATATCCATGAAGAAGAGGAGATTGGAGTTCCTAGAAAAGTGTCTCAGAAACCAAGGTACCTAAGACCATGATTTGGGACTATTCTTGTGCAATAAAGGGAACACCCTTTTCACTGTAGTGGGCCAGAGACATCAGCTGAAGGCCCACAGACACAAGGTTTGTGATAGCTGGTTCGACTCACAAGGAGTTCAGATGAAGTCCAGGAAAAAACTACTGCTAAGAATAAGAGGGGTTGAATAAGCTGCCGCCAGCAAAGTTAATAAGGCTTGTTCAATAGAAGAGTTCAAGGCAACATTCCTGCTGCTTGATAATCTGAGGTAGCTCCCTGTTTTACACACACACACACACACACACACACACACACACACACACACACACACACACAAGTTGAGAACCACTGATCTGGTGGCTCGGTACCTGATATGCTACCTTAACTCAACAGTAGTCTGAATTGTGTTTCTTATTTATAAAGTTGGCTGTATTTGAATTCTAATTTCTAATTCCATAAAATGAAACAAATTCCTTAGTGCCATAAACACCGTCTTTGTCATACCTCATACTTGTCTCTCTGCATCATGATTCTACTTTAATCAGATGACTTCCAGTCCTCATTCTGTCTCAGCTGCCCTCCAGTGGGGACCTTACCCTTGACCCCTTCGCATCCATCAAGGGCAGCAGTGCCACAGCCAGAATACCTGAGTCTAATCCTTCCTCCACCAATCCTACCTGCTCTAAATCCACAGGCAGTTGTTTTAACATCTATTCTTTGAGTTCCTAATCCATAAACTGGCAGCAGTACTCCTACCCACCTCTCTGGGTTTCATGAGATTAAATGGGTTAACACACGTGAGCATTCCAGATGGTCCTTGGTGTGCTCTGGCTGAGGGCCACCTGTCGCTCACGTCTGCAGCTGCACCACTCAGCTAACTTTGTTCTTTGGTGGAGCAAATACCTGTGACTCCCACTTCACCACAGACACAGACTGGACCGGCTCTGCCTTCAGTACTCTCTATGGACTCCCTCCAGCCTAGTTCCCACACTCTTTCTTTCCATCAGGTTACCACAGGCACTTCCCAACCACCAGAACACCTAGGCATTTCTGTCTCACTTTCTTGCTTCTACATCTTCATTCCTCTGCACATTCAACCCATCACATATTAAAATTCCACTCATTCTTCAAGACTTAAAAACCGATAGCATCCCTTTCAAGGGGCCTTCCATCATCTTCCTAGAAGGAAGTAATTTACTTACTTACCTGTGATCTCAGCTCTTTATTATAGCTCTCTTTTGGCATTTTGCCATGTATTATTATCTACTGTAATTATATGTATCCATCTTTCCATCTAGAATGGAAGAAGCCCCTCTAGAGTAGGAAGTATTTTGCATTGATATTTGCATTTCCCCTATATTTCTATTCAGAGTCTGGCCTATAATGAGAATTAAATCAATTCCTGGAGCCTGAGTTTTATCCAATAAAAGCTACCATTTTGAGCTCCTTCTTAACTATAAATACTGCATGGATTATGTACACAGTCTCATTTAACCCTCAAAACTCTACGAGGCACTTGCTACTTTCTCACTTCTCAGATGGGAATATTGAGTCACAGTTAAATAATTTGTTCATAATGTAAATCTCATAATCTGAATCTGTGTGCCGCTAGAGTCCAGACCCAAACTGCATTAAGAGCCTCTTCTATTCTGAAAGGGAATTCTTATAGGGTATATCAACACACACACACACACACACACACACACACACAAACACACACACACACATATACACACACACACTGGCACTAATTGGTGGCTGGGCTTTCTGCCATTGTAGCAGTCATATCCTGCTCTCCCATACTCCATCTTGGCTGAGATTTCCTTCCTCCTTTTTGGAGACAGTGAATTCTAAGAGCAGTCAAAGATACCTCTCCTGCCAGCACTGCTCCTTGGGACAAGAACTGAGGCTTGGTAGGTGGACTGACTGCAGGGAACTCTCCAAAGAATATGTCAGCATTATGCC
This sequence comes from Peromyscus leucopus, assembly GCF_004664715.2. NCBI lineage: Eukaryota > Metazoa > Chordata > Mammalia > Rodentia > Cricetidae > Peromyscus > Peromyscus leucopus. The sequence continues at coordinate 19,719,083 of NC_051070.1, read as the reverse complement.
AGGCTGATTAAAATGCAGAAAACAAATCACTCACTGCCTAATGTGCATTGCATTGTACCGTATTTGATGGCATATTTATGCATACATCTTCAGAAACAATATTCTTGTAAGTCTTGTATCAACCCCTTGGGGAGATATTGGCAGTGAGCAGGAAATCAGCAAACACATTGATCCTACATGCTCTGCGATGTTAGTAGTAGTCATGAAATTGAATTTCATCTTAACGTATTAAAATCAATATACAGTGTTCAGTTTAATTTAGAATGTAAATACCATCAAGGGTTTTCAAGACAGAGAAAATAATAGTTTGTAACTCAGATATGCATGTATTATTACACAGACCATTTTCTGTTATTTAGAATAAGCATGACCCTAGAATAGAAAAAGTACCGCTCAGCCTGTCAGAAACATAGCAACCCAGGGCCAGTGAGATGGTTCATTGAGAAAAAGTGCTCACTGCTACATCTGGCAACCCAAGATCAATCCTCAGGATCCACATGATAGAGAAGAGGACTGGCTCTTCTCTAGCCTCCACATCCACACTGTGCATGTACGCTCCCCGCCCCCCATCAATCAAGAAATGTAATGGAAGAAAGGAATAATAGGAACTCAAGTTCTCAATTGACCAGATTTGGTGGATAGAAAGGGGTACTTCTTTCAAACTAACATGGGATGCTAACTATTTCTTGGCATAATTTTGTTTTAAAATAAGTAGTTCCTAAAAAATTCACTTGATGTTTATAATTCTCTTTTTCCTATGTTCAACTCCAGAGAGAGAGAGAGAGAGAGAGAGAGAGAGAGAGAGAGAGAGAGAGAGAGAGAGAGAGAGAATGCTGAGAAGTGTGTGGGACCAAGTGATGCTGTTTGTTTGGGAGATGGGAATGTATGGCAGGGTGGCAGGGGCTAGGGATTCTAAATTCTCCCCCAGTAACTTTCTGCTTCATTCCCCACACCTTTCTAGGATCTGGATGAAATTTGGAGCAGTGGATCACCACAGTATGATGCTTGCTGAAGAAATGGAGATGTGCCAGAGAGGATGCTAAGTCCCTTGCATGGGTGATGTTAGTTACTGCTCTAACTAGCACCAGTGTAGGAATGAGTCCTACTTCTCTACCTTATAGGAGAGGAAGGCAGATGCCGAGGCAACCCTTGTCCAAAGTCGTGCAGCCTGAAAGTGACAGCGAAGGCTTGACCCTGGCCTTGCTTGACTGTAGCTGGCCTGGAGAAGGTCGTGCTGCCCTTTTAGAAATTACAATTTTTGTTTCAATCAAATAAAACCCTGTTTCAAGAGAAACTTGAAGGAAAACAGGAGCAAGGGGTTGGTTTTAGGACATCAGTAAGAAAATGTGCATTTCCCAAGGATCATGGGTAGGAAAAGGCATAGACACAGTGTGGTTAGGTAGTGGGGATTTTGTAACTGACATGCACTTACTGCTGGTCCTTGTGAATGTGATAATTCTACAGGATCCCATTCAAGCTCTCAGAGGCTAGATAGGAAGTATTCAGTGGTCTGTTGGGCACTTTTCCAAAGTGCACAGCTGTATGATTCAGATCCCTGAGATGTCTTCTTCCTCATACCACCCCATGTGATGTCCAAAAGGTATGTCATTACACAGTTAAAATGTTTTTTTTCTCTGTATTACCTAAGCTCTCAGTGGAATTCAGGTAGTCCCGTGTTTATCCTTAAAAGACTATACATTGTTGACTTATCTTCAGATTTCTTTTGATTGAGTATCACCATTTTTTCAGGAGCCACTTCTCACGTTAGAATCACAAGGATGCTGTGAGGTAATGTCTGGAAAGCACTCTGCACTCCTTTGAGAAAGGTGCTACATCAATACCATGTATTATTATTTATTGTCAGCTTAGGGGAGAGGCATGGGACACAGATACCTTTTCTTTCCTTCTTTAGATGCATCAGCTCTGGGGCTTCAATATATTTTGCTTGGAACATCTGGTAATTGCAACCATTGGAAAATGCAGGATGGAGTGTGATTCCTCCAGGGACAGAGTACCCACTCAGTGCCATATGAAGGGGGACAGATCTTGGAGTTGTACAAGTCAATCATACTTTCCACCTAATGAGAAGCCTTGTTCTCTTAATATTGGGTGTTTAAGTCTTTAATTCTTCTATCTATCTATCTATCTATCTATCTATCTATCTATCTATCTATCTATCTATCTATCATCTATCATCTCTCCCTCTTTCTCTCTCCCTCCCTCTACCCCACTCCTCTCTCTCTCTCTCTCTCTCTCTCTCTCTCTCTCTCTCTCTCTCTCTCTCTCTCTCTCTCTCTCTCTCTCTCTAGAAGATTACCTCCTGAAAGCTGATGGGAGATATGTGATTGTAAGATGGACTGCAACTAGGGGAGGAAAGGGTTTATTTGGCTTACACTTCCACATTGTAGTCCATCATGGAAGGAAATCAGGATAGGGACTCAAACAGTGCAGGAGCCTGGAGGCAGGATCTGATGCAGAGGCTATGGAGGGGTGCTGCTTATTGGCTTGCTCCTCATGGCTTGCTCAGACTGCTTTTCTTATAGAACCCAGGAGCACAAGCCCAGGGATGGCATGACCCACAGTGGGTTGAGTCCTCCCCATCAATCACTAATTAAGCAGCCTCATCTTTTGGAGGCATTTTCTCAGATGAAAATCCCTCCTCTCCAATGACTCTAGCTTGTGTCAAATTGACATATGCTAGTCTTCATGGCTATTCATCTCTGATCTGGTTGGTGATCCTGTTGGTTTTGCTTGGGCCTTCCGAGATGGGTGCACTTGCAAAGCCTTTGCTAAATAACCTGCTCTCAGAAGACTGATTTTTTTCTAGTTCTTTGAGAATTTTGTACAATGTGTTTTGACTGTATTCATCTTCCCTCCTCCAACTCTTCCCAAATCCACTCTCCTTTCCTTCCCATTAAATTTTCTGGCTTTTTCCCCCATCAAGGTCAATTTATGCTGTTCAAATATTCCTGGATGTGGGATCTCCCACTGGAGTGTGGCCAATTTATCAGGGCCTCTACTTTCAGAGACACTAACCTTACCTCTCCCAGCACCAAGAATTGCCAATAGTGCCTTTCTGATTGGATTTAAGGCCTGATCACATGATGAAACCCATACCTGGAATCATTATTGGGCCAAGAACCTATGGTTAGTTAGAACCTTAGGAGAAACGTTACTATTATTAGTCTTTCAATGGACATAAAACTAAGTCAGCTCATAACGACCTATCATTATACCCACAGATTAAGGCATCTCTCAACTCTCAACAGAGAAACTTCTGTTTGCAGTAGATGGTGGTCAACACAGATACCACAACTGGCCAAGGTGCAGAGAATAAGAGATGGCAGAATTTGTTCAGCCATAGATGGGATATATAAACTGTTCCACCTCCTCGGAAGGCTCAGGGGTCATTGTGAAAGAGGAAGTAAAAAGAGAGTAAGAGTCAGAAGCAGTAGAAGACTACAAGGAAATAATATTTTCTGGAAACAGTAGGGCTGCTGCACATATAAACTCACAGGATGTGGCAGTGTTTACAAGACCCGTGCAACAAGATCAGATCCAAGCATGGAGAGCAGAGTTGGGCATCAAGTTCTCACAGACTTTTATTATATTTTTTGTTGTGTTCATTTTTGTGTGATATCATTATATTCATGCCTTATTATAATATATATTATGTATATATGTTATGCGCACACACACATGCATATGTACATTTTTAAGCAAGTACTATTTCAGAATAGCGAGTCAAGGCCAAGAAGTTTGTTCACTGTATAATGATATGGGTAATATGACATTTTTTTTTTTTTTGCAAAAATCAAGAAGTTAGTTCATGATGTACTAAAATTTGAGAAATAGTACCCTGAATTAAATTTTTCAATATTTCAAGAGTCAAAGGTCTTCTGTGACTTTGAATGTGTATGGGAGTGACACATGGCCACTAAAGCATTTCTTCTACCTTAGATTCCAGGAATCGAATTGGGCTTGGGGTGGAGGTGAGCCATCACCTTCTTACTGCCTTTCTTACTGTGTTTCATTTCACCCAGGATTATTATGGTAATATCAGCCGCTGACATTTATGTGGGGTTTTATGGTTTGAAAAGCTTTCGCACATTCTTGAAGTCATTTGATCTGTAAAGCATTTGATCTGTATGGCATTTTATCCTATAGAGAAGGACTGCTTGTCTTTGAAGGGGAGGAAGGTCTGGCTATTATTGGAATCTTTCTCCCAGTAGGGTCAGAGAGTCCTCTATATGCATGCTTTTCTATAAGGCTGACCCTATTTGTTGAAGGCCAACCATGCCTTTGGTCATCTGAGAATTCTTAGGTAAAGTAGAATCAACATCAGCGGCACAGTTCCCAGTGAAGGGTAGGGCTGGTGGGTTGACTACTGCATGGACAGGTGGGTATGGCATTCAAGGCCGCTACTAGACCACAACAGTGTTCTTGCAGCTCTGTCTCATGATCTTGGTGGAAATACTCAACCGATGCAATATTGGTGGAAAGCTGTATGTCATATGCTATCTTTTTAGTTTTTCAATTCCTAATTCGAACGACTGTATTTTTCTCAGGTCCCTTGTGGTGGAATTCTCCTTTCACTTTTACAGAGTTTCATAGAAGTTTTAAAGATTTCTTTTGTTACATCTGCCTTGTTGGTCATATGGTCATTAATATTTTTATATTTAATTTTGAAGTATAAAATTGCAATTGTATACTAATTTAAAAACATATAGGCACATTTATGAAATACTTCTAATTTCTTTAGTTCTGTATATGCAATTTAATGATTATTCAGAAACTTATGCACTGTAAAATATCTCAGATAATATCACTGAAGATTTTTAAAAGGTGGAACTAATGCCTAATAACAATGTTATACTTATAAGATAATTATTATTGATTTAACATTCAAAATAAAGGCTTTTAAGCAGATAGATATTTAACACTCAATTTTTAAGTTTGCATGTAATCTGTAAATAAAACTATTACTGCCAGATATCTGTACAGATAAAACTTAAATTCTCATAAACACTGAGTCCTACCTCTAGCATTGAAGATTGCTTTGGCTCATTTCAATCCATGTTCTGAAGGCTGCACATTCTTTCTGAATATACTCTAAGCCCTGGATAGATTTTGTTTGTGTAATTACTCCTCTTAGTGGTGAGAATTTTAAAGGATGTTTTCATGCCTTATTGTATTTGATATATATTTTCAATTTTAAAACTCACATGTGTTCTGTGGTGAGAGAGTGATAAGCATATAACAGCTCCAATGCTTTCCCCAGCATCCCATGAAAATATAATCAAATTAATACCTTAAAGAGAACACAGGCTCTGGAAAACTTTGAAAATAAGGGTTAAAAAAGTTTAGAGACAAAGAAAGTTACAGAAGAGAACAATGATTGATACTTTAAAAGAATAAGAAAGGTGGGTTAAATACATTGTGAAAGTTAAAAAGTAATCAAAAGAATGTGAACTGTGAAAGGCCTGAAAATTACAGCTCACACTAAAAGACCTGAAAGACTGAGGTGGGAGCTTGTGTTAGTTACTTTTCCTGTTGCTGTGATAAAGCACCCTGACAGAAGCAGTCTAAAGGAAGAAAGGCATCCTATGGTTCACTATTCAAGGGTACAGTCCATCAAGTCAGGCATGTTGTGGCCACAGGAACTCGAGATGGCTGTCACTGTATGCAGTCCTGACGCAGAGGTCAATGAATGCTTGCACTCAGCTCATTTTCTCTTTCTTATTCAGTGTAGGCTATTAGGCCTAGGGGTACCACCCATATTTAACACAGGTTTTCTAAAATCCAGACGTATCAAGGACCTTAATTAAGACCTGATACCCTGAATCTGATAGAAAAGAAAGCAGGGTATACTTAGCCCTCAACATTACAGGAAAGGACTTTCTACACAGGACCTTGATAGTAGAGGCAGTAAGATCAACAATGATAAACGGAACCCTTTGAAACTAAAAATATTCTCTACAGAAAAGGACATCATGACTCAAGAGTCAGTCTACAGAATGCAAACAAACTTGATTTATGTTGGTGTCTTTGATCCATTTGGACTTTAGTTTTATGCATGGTGATAGATATGGATCTATTTGCATTATTCTACATCTTGACATCCAGTTATGCCAGCATCATTTGTTGAAGATGCTTTCTATTTTCCATTGTATAATTTTGGCTTCTTTGTCAAAAGTCAGGTGTTCATAGGTGTGTGGATTAATGTCAGGGTCTTTGATTTGATACCATTGGTCAACATGTCTGTTTTTATGCCAATAAAAACTGTTTTTATTACTATAAAAACAGCTGTTTTTATTACTATAGATCTATAGTAGAGCTTGAAGTCAGGAATGCTAATGCCTCCAGACATTCCTTTATTGTATAGGATTGTTTTGGCTATCCTGGGTTTTTTGTTTTTCCATATGAAGTTGAGTATTGTTCTTTCAAGACCTTGTGTTGGAATTTTGAAGGGGATTGCATTGCATCTGTAGATTGCTTTTGGTAAGTTTGCCATTTTTTTCTATGTTGATCCTACCTATTCAAGAGCATGGGAGAGTTTTCCATCTTCTTCATTTTCTTTCTTCAAAGACTTAAAGTTCTTGTCATACAGGTCTTTCACTTGTTTGGTTAGAGTTACCCCAAAATACTTTATGTTATTTGTGGTTATTGTAAAGGGTGATGTTTCTCTAATTTCTTTCTTGACCTGTTTATCATTTATATATAGGAGAGCTACTGATTTTTTTTTTTAGTTAATCTTAAACCCTGTCACATTACTGAGGGTGTTCATCAGCTGTAGGAGTTCCCTGGTAGAATTTTTGGGGTCGCTTATGTATTTTACCATATTATCTGCAAAAGAGAAAGTTTGACTTCTTCCTTTCCAATTTGTATCCCCTTGATCTCCTTTTGGTGTCTTATTACTCTAGCTAGAACTTCAAGTACTATATTGAATAAATATGGAGAGTGTGGAAATCTTTGTCTTGTTCCTGATTTTAGTGGAATCGCTCTGAGTTTCTCACCATTTAGTTTGATGTTGACTGTTGGCTTGCTGTATAATGCTTTTATTATGTTTAGGTATGTTCCTTGTATCAATGATCTCTCAAAGACCTTTATCATGAAGGGGTGTTGGATTTTGTCAAAGGCTTTTTCAGCACCTAATGAGATGATCATGTGGGTTTTTTCTTTCAGTTTGTTTATATGGTGAATTACATTGACAGATTGTCATATGTTGAACCATCCCTGCCTCTCTGGGATGAAGCCTACTTGATCATGATGGATGATTTTTTAAAATGTGTTCTTGGATTTGGTTTGGTAGTATTCTTGCATCAATGTTCATGAGGGAGATTATTTTGTAATTCTCTTTCCTACTTGTGTCTTTGTGTGGTCTGGATATCAGGGAAACTGTAGCCTCATAAAAAGAGTTTGGCAATGTTCCTTCTGTTTCTATTGTTCAGAACAATTTGAGGAGTATTGGTATTAGCTTTTTTTTTTTATTTTTGAAATTCTGGTAGGATTCTGTGCTGACACCAACTGGCCCTGGGCTCTTTTTTGTTGGGAGACTTCTAATGACTGCTTCTATTTCCTTAGGGGTTACATGTCTATTGAAATTGTTTATCTGATCTTGATTTAACTTTGGTATGTGATACCTATCCAGAAAATTGTCCATTTCTTTTACATTTTCTAATTTTGTGAAGTACAAGTTTTCTAAGTATGACCTAATGATTCTGTGGATTTCTTCAATGTCTGTTATTATGACCCCCTTTTCATTTATGAATTTGTTAATTTGGATATTCTCTTTCTGCTTTTTGATTAGTTTGGATAAGAGTTTGTCTATCTTGTTGATTTTCTTGAAGAACCAACTTTTTGTTTCATTGATTCTTTGTATTGTTTTCTTTGTTTCTATTTTATTGATTTCAGCCCTCAATTTGATTATTTCCTGTTGTCTACTCCTCCTGGGTGAGTTTGCTTCTTTTTGTTCTAGGGTTTTCAGATGTGCTGTAAGTCACTAGTGTGAGATTTCTCCACTTTCTTTATGTAGGCACTTAGTGCTATGAACTTTCCTCTTAACAGTGCTTTCATGGTGTCCCATAAGTATGGGTATGTTGTGCATTAATTTTCATTGAATTCTAGGAAGTCTTTAATTTCTTTCTTCCTTGACCCAGTGACGACTCAGTTGAGTATTGTTCAGTTTCCATGAGTTTGTAGGCTTTCTGCAATTTATGTTGTTGTTGAGTTCTAACTTCAAGCCATGGTGGTCCAATAAAATACAAGGGGGTATTCCATTTTTTTTTTTTTTGTATCTGTTGGGATTTGTTTTGCTACCCAGTATGTGGTCAGTTTTGGAGAAGGTTCTATGAAGTGCTGAGAAGAATGTATTCTTTTGTGTTTGGGTGAAATATTCTATAGATGTCTGTTAGGTCCATTTGAGTCATAATATCTGTTAGTTCCCTTATTTCTCTGTTAAGTTTCTGTCTGGAAGACCTGCCCATTGGTAAGAGTGGGGTGTTGAGGTCTCCCACTATTAGTATGTGGGGTTTGATGTGTGATTTGAGCTTTAGTAATGTTTCTTTTACAAATGTGGGTGCCCTTGTATTTGGGGCATAAATGTTCAGAACTGAGACTTCATTTTGATGGATTTTTTCCTGTGATGAATATAAAATGTCCTTCTCTATCTCTTTTGATTCATTTTAGTTTAAAGTCTATTTTGTTAGATATTAGAATAGCTATACCAGCTTGTTTCTTAGGTCCATTTGATTGGAAAATCTTTTCCCAACACTTTACTCCGAGGTAATGTCTGTCTTTGAGGTTGAGGTGTGTTTCTTTTATGCAGCAGAAGGATGTATCCTGTTTTCATATCCATTCTGTTAGCCTGTGTCTTTTTATTGGCAAATTGAGTCCATTGATATTAAGAGATATTAATGACCAGTGATTGTTATTTTTGGTTTGTTTATGATGGTAGCTCACTCCACTGTAGTTTCATTTTAAATTGTCATTTCTAGATGGATGAGTTTAGGGCTACCAATCTACTAGTCATATAGTCATTAATATTTTTATATTTAATGTTGAAGCATAAAATTCCCAATTGTATACTAAATTAAAAACCTATGGGCACATTTATGAAATACTCCTAATTTCTTTAATGCTATATACACAATTTAATGATTATCCAGATACTTATAAACTATAAATATCTAAGATAATATTACTGAAGATTTTTAAAAGGTAGAACTAATGCCTAATAACAATTTTGTACTTATAAGACAATTGTTATTGATTTAACATTCAAAAGACAGCCTTTTAAGTAGATAGACTGGAAGAAGAGTGGCCCTGCATGTGACAACAATGGCTGGTCTGACAAGACATGCACACTGCAGCAATGACATGAGCAGGATGCGATTAACCAGCCACTTTCTGATTGGAGTTTATGCCACTGCACAAGATTAAATTAAATCCTATTGCACAAGTACTAATGAATAACATGGACAAGTGCGGAAGGCATGAAAATTAGTTAAGTGGAAAATTAGAAACAGATTCTAAGTGTATACCATAGGTGAAAATAAATTTCAACATAACTAAATAGTTAAATGCTGGTAAAAATGCATGCCTTAGGAGTTAGATAGAAGACCGAGAATGAATCCTGAGACTCTTATGAAGACTACATCATTGAAGGCATAAAAAAGATTACAACAGAACAAAGAACCCCCAAAGAAACCCCACACAATTTAAATTAATAAATGTTGGATTAAATGTTAAGTAACCAGAACCTGGCTGCCTTCTGTTAAAATAATCTCAATGTAATTATATATGAGTCTAAATCACATAAAAAAAGAGAAAACGGTTTCTAGCAAAACACACATCTTAACTTTCAAGGCATCATAATTAACATCTTAACTCCTTTAAATTAATGCCAGCACATCCCTGGCCAGTGTTAGTGCTCACTTTGACCCCTGCTAATAAGTGGCATGAGCTCTGATGATCACATCATCTGCCTGTTGGTTTCTCCTTTTGTAGATGACTACATTTGACCTGGTGAACTTTCCCATTGTACTAGCTTGTTTTGTCTGTCAACTTGACACAAGCTAGAGTCATCAGAGAGGAAGGATCACCCAGTTGAAATGCCTCCATGAGATCCAGCTATAATAGCATTTTTTTCAATTACTGATCAATGGGGGAGGGCCCAGCTCATCGTGGGTGTTGCCATCTCTGGGCTGGTCCTGGGTTCTATAAGACAGCAGGCTGAGCAAGCCAAGGGAAGCAAGCCAGTAAGCAGCACCCCTCCGTGACCTCTGCATCAGCTGAGGTACTGCTTCCATGTCCCTTCCCTGTTTGAGTTCCTGTACTGACTTCCTTCAGTGGTGAACAGCAATGCATAAGTGTAAGCTGAATAAACATTTCCTCCCCAACTTGCTATATGGTCATGGTGTTTCATCACAGCAATAGAAACCCTAACTAAGACACCCATGGATCAAATACTGTAAGAGTGTGGCTGTACAGAGTAATCAAAATATGTAAAAATATTGTTATTGGAATCCTTTAATGGTATGGCACAAAAACAACTAGTTTAAGAGAGAAGACATGGGTAAAATTAGACAAGGACATCTTTTTTTTCTCCTGATTTTGAAAATTTTGATGCTTGTATACATTTAGAGAAGAGACAAAGAAGACATGCTGGTCTTTTGCTGAAGCAAAACCCACAGTCATAAATTCACCCATGTAACCCGGTGACCTCTTTTGGTTGGGAGAATTTTTTTTTTTTCAAATTATCCAGTAAGCAAGTCAACCACAAAGCAAAAGGATACTACATCATAAAAAGTATTTAGGTCATTTGTTTTGATATGTGAGGTTTGATTTTAATTATTCATACAATTTCATAGTGCAGTAGTATCTCATGGTGTTTTTCTAAAAAAAATAATGAAGTTTCCTGAACATGAGCTCTCAGAAGAGCGTTGGCTATGAATCTTCACATAAACCTATTTCTTTATTGAGTTTAAGATGAAATTACATTCAAATTATGGGCAATGATAAACAAAATGTGTTTTTAACTTACAAATTAAAGTTGACATGTGCTTAAGAGTAGGAAGACATTGAGCAGTCCTTTGACCTTTGCCCCCATGCTATCAAGGTGACTTCTCAGGTTCACTTGGAAGGTCTCAGACTCGAGGATGAGGTGCTAGGTGCTAGGCTTTCCTACTACATTCAGAAAAAAGAATAAGTATGAAAAAGGTGATGACATAGAAGGTGTACACTGTCACTAATGGAAACATGATTGCTCACAAATGTTTTATGAAGTTGGCAGTCTGTGCCAGGCCTCTGCTAGATTCCAAAAACATAATCCTGGCCACAGCACAGCGCTTCTGCCAAGGAGCAGCTGCATTGGTCAGGACAAATAACATTGGTTCTGTAATATGCTAAAGCTCAATAGCTTGGCATACTATAAACTCGTCTCTTGGTGGTGAGAGATCTTCTGTGTTGTTATGCACAGGGTTTTGTTTCTTGTATTGTTTTGTTTTCTTCTAGAACTTGATGGGGGATCCTTTGCTTGATCCTTGTATCCGATTAGAGGTCAGAATCTAGAAGACAGTAATGATGGAAATTGGTGGAGATTGAGTGGCTATATTTCACTGCCTAGAATTTGATCAAAGCAGTCATATTTAGCTGCAAGGGAAGCTGGATCAGATTTGTCTTGGGAGGTGGCAGAAATATGTTTTAGTGACTACCTTTGATGTCTGCCATAGCACATGAGAAGTGACTACAATTATTGCATTACTATAACAGTAAGAGAATAGCATACCTAGTAAACACACAGACTTGTTGAGATCAAGTATCAAGCTACAAGTGCAATACCATTTTATTTCATCTCTGATTTCTCATCTCTATTCACAGCACTTTAGTAGTAGGGTATACTCTTGGGTACTTTACTCAGTTTCAAAACTGTAGTCAAATATCACAACCAAAATATTGAACTTAACATAGTCCATTAATCTTATTCAGATTTCCTGAATTTTGTTTTCATTCCTATACTTGTTTTATGTCAATTTTATCAACAAATTTACATCCATTAACCACCCATGACAAGACACAGAATAGTTTTGTCACCTCAAAACCCTTCCACAATCACCCCCATCATGTAATCAGTTCTTATTTCCAAAGCTTAGTGTTATAAATGTGTAGCATAGATATGACTGTATAATATATGACTTTTGAGTTAGGCATTTATTACTCACCATTGTTTTCATTTTGAGGGCCAGGGTTAGAGTTCGGTCTCACTCTGTAGTCTTGAATGACCTAGAAGTACTATGTAGATCAACTTGGCCTTGAATGTGAAGTGATTCTTCTACCTCTGCCTCCCAAATGCTGTAACTATAGGTTTATGTCACCATGCCCAGCACTCAACATGATTTTCTGCAGTTCTCCAAGTTGCTATATTTATTAATAGTTCACATCTTTTACTTTAGAGAAATATTCCATTTTTGAAAATCCATGGTTGTCTAACCATTTGCTAATAGAAGGGTATCTGTACTTACTTCAGATCAAGAACAGAGAGGGAGAACAAGGAATAGGAGACCATGGTAAATGAAGACCACATGAGAAAAGGAAGAAACAAAGTGCTAAAGAGGCCCACAGAAATCCACAAAGATACCCCCACAATAGACTGCTGGCAATGGTCAAGAGACAGCAGGGACTGACCTACTCTGGTGATGGGATGGCCAAACACCCTAATAGTTTTGCCAGAAACCCCATCCAAGGACTAAGGAATCTGGATGCAGACATCCACGGCTCAGCCCTGAGTGGAGCGCCGGGAGTCTAATTAGCGAGAAAGAGGAGGGTTTATATGAGCGAGAATTGTTGAAACCAAGGTTGGATAAAGCACAGGGACAAATAGCCAAACAAATGGAAACACATGAACTATGAACCAAAGGCTGAGGGGCCCCCAACTGGATCAGGCCCTCTGAATAGGTGAGACAGTTGATTGGCTTGATCTGTTTGGGAGGCATCTAGGCAGTGGGACTGGGTCCTGTGCTCATTGCACGAGTTGGCTGTTTGAAACCTGGGACTTATGCAAGGATGCTTGGCTCAATCTGGGAGGAGGAGACTGGACCTGCCTGGACTGAGTCTACCAGGTCGATCTCAATCCTCGGGGGGGGGGGGGGAGGCTTTGCCCTGAAGGAGGTAGGAATGGGGGTAGGCTGGGGGGAAGGGGAGGGGGCAGGAAGGGGGAGAACAAGGGAATCTGTGGCTGTTATGTAGAACTGAATGGTATTGTAAAATAAAATAAAATTAAATTTTAAAAAAAGGAATATTGCAAGTAAAGATACTGTGTGCATTCACAAACTATTGTTCACAGAAATAAAAATTCTCATTTCTCTGAGGTAAGTGTCTGAGAGTACAGTTTACTGGGTTGTATCACATAGAAGTTGTATGTTCAGTTTTTATAGGAAAATACCCACAATGTTTTCAGAGTGGCAGTACTATTTACATTCTCACTAAGCCATATATTAAGGTTTCAGTTTCTCTGAATTCCAGTCAATGTTTGGTGTCACCATTATTATTTTATTTTATTTTATTTTATTTTAATAATCTAAATAGATGTGGGTTTATTTTTAATTTCTTGGTGGTTAATCATACGTTTTCATTGCATTCTGTATATCAGAATCATAATTTTGTGTGAGTGTGGGGATGCACATGATTGTTTGCAGGCAAAGAGGACAAAGGAAGATACCAGGTGTTCTTTCTATCAGGCTTTTTCTTTTGTGTGATCAACAAGCTCCCAAATCATGACATGAAGACCTATTATGAGTTATGAATGCTCAGCCTTCTATTAGCTATCATTTAATCTGTTTCTCTTTATCTACATTTTGCCTCTGGGCTTTTTAACTTTCTTTCTTTCTGTGTATCTTACTTTCCTGCTGTCTCCATGGCTGGTTGGCAGCTGCCTGGCTTCTGGCCCCAGGCATATCCCTCTCTTTGTCCCTTGTTCTTTTCTTCTTCTCTCTCCAGGCTAGATTTCTCATCCTACTTATTTTCTCTGCCCAAGAGCCCTGTCTATCCCTCTACTGTGTAGCTATTGGCCATTAAGCTTTTTATTAGACCAATCAGGTGCCTTAGGCAGGCAAAATGAAACAAATGCAACACATCTTTATAAAATTAAACACAACACAAAATGTAGCAATCTTTACATCATTAACAAAGGCAACAGAAACAAATATAACACACCTTTACATAGTTAAAGTAATATTCTGTAGCATAAACAAATGTAACACATCCTTGCCTAGTTAAAATAATATTCCACAACAGTTCTCTATCACTCTCCACTCTATTCCCTTGAGACAAGGTCTCTCCTTGAACCTGTAATTAGAGTGGGAGCCAGCATAGATTTCCACAGATCCTCATGTCTTTCCTTGACAGCTCTTGGGCTGCAGGCATGTATCCAGACATACCTAGCCTTTTTATTGAAAATAGATTATTCTCTCAAACAATACATCCCCACCACGGTTTCCCTTACCTCCACTCCTTTCAGATCCTCACCATCTCCCTTCTACCCCAGGTCCACTCCCCTTCCATTTCCTCTTCAGAAAAGAGTAGATCTGTAAGGGACAACAGCAAGAGAGGATGAAACAAGATATAATAAGACAAGTCAAAAGCACTCATATCAAGGCTGGACAAGGCAACCAGATAGGAGAAAAAAGAGTCACAAGAGCAGGCAAAAGAGTCAGACATATACCTGCTCCTATTGTTAGGAGTCCCACAAAACACGAAGCTAACAGCTGTAACATAGACTCAGAGGCCCAGGTGCAGACCCATGCAGGCCCTGTGCTTGCTTGTAGCTTTATTCTCCATGAGTCCATTCTGCTGTAATGATAGATCTGTGCCTTGTCCAGTAGTCATCAGAGAGGCTTCCTCCCACAGCAGATGGGAAGAGATGCAGAGACCTGAAGTCTAAAGTTTTTCTGTGTCCCACCTTGCCCACAGTCAGGGCAAATCTCTCACCCATAATCCCACAGCCTTTTATAAAATAATCACACAGAGGCTTAATATTAATTACAACTGCTTGGCCATTTGCTCCATGTTTCTCATGGCTTTACCTGTATACCATTACATGCTGCTCCCTGGACAGTGGGCTGGAATCTCCTGACTCAGGCTTCCACTTCCCAGAATTTCTTTAGTCTGCTCACTCCGCCTATACTTCCCACCTGGCTACTGGCCAATCAATGTTTTATTAAACCAGTGTACAACAGCATTGTCCCACAGCATAGACTCACAAGCCAGATATTATTTGGAGAGGAAGTCTAAATTATTTGGAGGTCTCCATCTGGTCCATCTCCTAGAACACTGGGGAACACCATGGGAAGAGGGGATGAAAGACACCAGAAGAAGATGGTGCACCTAGCCTTTTTCATGAGTTCTGGAGATTTAAATTCAGGTCTCTGTGTTTCTGCAACAAGTACCACTCTTACTTTTGGGCCATCTCACTAGCCTACAGAGCCATATTTTCAATTGGTAGCATATTTTGGAAAGTTTCAGCTCATTCTTAAAAATAACTTAAGAGACTGCAGCCACCGCCAGGACAAGCAGCATGTAGAGACTCTGGTAAGCCACCAGTCACGTGGCAAGGTATAGATTTATAGAAATGGGTTAATTTAAGATAAAAGAGCAGTTAGCAAGAAGCCTGCCACGGCCATACAGTTTATAAGTGATATAAGCGTCTGAGTGATTATTTTATAAGTGGATTGTGGGACTGCGGGGCTTGGGGAACCTGGAGAGAAGCCCTCCAGCAACAAATGGTGCCCAACGGCTCGAGTTTCCACCTTAAACCTGAGAATATTTAATAACCAATTCTAAACAGAGCCAAAACCAGGTTCCTGCTTCTTGTCTCATATGAGCAGCTAGACGCCGCAAAACGCAGGTTTGAACACTGGCGGGTTCCTGGCGAGTGCATTTGACCGGCAATATGGCGGGAATGAGGGGTCTGCCAGAGGCACATTATGCTGTGTAGTAGATTTAGTCTTTACTAGTATTTTTTTTTAAAAAAAGGTTTCTGGGCTACACGCTGCTTTGATAAAAGCTTAGACCCACTATTTCTGAGACTTGATGACTCCCAGAGCTGGTGGAAAACGTACCACTGCCATGTTGGGAAGCTGAAGTGGGCGGAGCCAGCAGCCACAGCGCCGTTTCAGGCTTACAATGGTGCAGTTTAAAGCAATAGGCTCAAGGCTCAAGGTAATATAAAACATAAGCCACATAAAGATGGCTACCACACAGAGAATCTGGATTATGTTCTCTTTGATATTCATAACTAAAGAAAAATATTTGATTACAAAAGCTGTTGAGTTATGCCAAAATGTATATTTTAAAGGTACCTTGACTTCAAAATTTGGATATAAGGATATGTTACTTTGGAAAAGAGGTTCTGCTTTTGTTTCCACAAAAAGCCAGAGGCTGTGGACTTGTTCCAGATTAAGATACATCAGGTTTCACCAGCCAAGACCCCCTGAAAGGACTCCGATGACACCATGGCCCAGATGATCCAACATCCAGATCGGTTTCAAGGCAACTGGTTCACACAATACAGCCTCACGGACTAACCCATAGGTCTAAAATTTTCTTTGCGTCCCCATAAGATACAGCGCCCCCCTCCAGCAGGAAGTAGTAAGAGATGCTACGCCCAAATTCCCAAATATACCAAGCTGGCTTTAGAGGTGGAATTGGCTCACTCCCCCTCTAAACCCAGACATATTGCTTTAAAAAAAAAATGGTTAAGGGATTCTTGTGTCCCAAATCAGAAGAGCCCTCTGGTGTGGGACAGAGAAAAACCAATATTTTTATTTAAAACAGGTTGATTATAAATGTGATCTCTTTCTAAAAAAGAAAAGGGGATATGATATATAGGAGGATATGGAGATGATAAGATAAAAGGGTAGATTAATGAACCTACTTTTAAAGAATAACTTGTTTAAAATGTTTTACATTGGTATAGATTTTAGTTTATGTTTAAAATGTTTTTCATTGGTATAAATTTTGGTTCATTGATACAAACTTGAAGTTAATTTTGTTATACTCTCTCTCTATATGTATATATTTCTATTCTTGTTTGAGGTGTTGTGTTTATCTAACTCATTTAAAATTGTAATGGATAATTAAAAAATAGATTAATAATTAGTCATCTATGATAATCATATCTGTAGCCATGTTAGTTAAGTCTTCTAGGTATACATAGATATATTTCAGATAGATAGGTAATCTTCAAACACTTCATAGACCTGGAGAATATGGCATTTAAATAACTTAGAATTCTGTTGATGTGAGACACAATTGCTCCTGGCTGCACCAATTGATCCCGAGAGAATGTTGGGCTTCTAAGACATTTCCATTTGGAAGTTTGTCTTTTTGGCACAAAATGGCCTACTGGGCAAAGAACTGCCCTTGCCTTGAAGGCTGACAGTACAAATGCAATGCTGTCCTTTCTGGACAAGCGGGACACAAGGAAAGCGACCACTGTACTCTGCCAAGACAGGGTAAGATGGTCTCTCAGAATTCCTGCTTCTAAAAATGGTCTGTCAGATACTCTAGGCCTGTAGCCAATTTGAATGCACCAACAATGCTGAGAAACATCAGGTGACTGTCCAGGCTGCCAGCTGTCTTGGTCTACTCTTGCAAGATTCCCGAAGTTGCTTGCATCCGTCTACCATTTCTCAGGTACCATTATGTTCCTTCTCAGGTCTTTGATGTGGTTGAAGGCTAGATAGTCGTAATTTCCTCAGTTATGATAAAAGATAAGTTAGCTATAAAACCTTAAACTCACAAATATAAGATAGATAGGACATCTTCTTTAATATTGTAACTATAATTCTTGCTCGGTAATTGTTTTGTTATATGTAATTTTACCATGTTAAAGTTAAAACCTTCCTTTTTAAAAAAAGAAGAAAGGGGAAGTGCTGTGGATATCACTCTATGTAAATAAAACACTGATGGCCAATGACCAGGCAGGAGGTAGGTGGGACAAGGAGAGAGGAGAATTCTGGGAAGCGGAAGGCTGGGAGAGAGACTGCAGCCACCGCCAGGACAAGCAGCATGTAGAGACTCTGGTAAGCCACCAGCCACGTGGCAAGGTATAGATTTATAGAAATGGGTTAATTTAAGATAAAAGAGCAGTTAGCAAGAAGCCTGCCACGGCCATACAGTTTATAAGTGATATAAGCGTCTGAGTGATTATTTTATAAGTGGATTGTGGGACTGCGGGGCTTGGGGAACCTGGAGAGAAGCCCTCCAGCAACAAACATTCCTTTTCAATATTTTTTATTAATTAAATTTGTATTTTGACTAGCCCATTTTGTGTGTGTGTGTGTGTGTGTGTGTGTGTGTGTGTGTGTGTAAATAATCTACATTCCACCCTCCACACTCTTTTATCCCCTCCCACCCACTTCAACACCCCCCAATCAGTTCCTTTCCCATGTCCAGATTTTTTGTTTTGTTTTGTGACCCACTGAGTTTAACCAAGGCCATCTGTGTGACCATCGGTTTGGAACTATCCACTGGAGCTTGGCTGGCTTTTCTCTTCTTTTTATTTTAAACTAAAAATTTCTAAAAACCACTATTAAATTTTATGTTGTATATAAGTATCCTGTGTTCTTTGAAGGTTCTTCAATTCTCAAGACCGATTTAATTCGCCTTCTCTGATTCCTAAAGGCTGGATGAACCTGGCCTGGAGTTTCCACTTTGTTTTTGCTTCTGCTACAGCCATTCTCAGTGTGGACAGTCCTGAGCTTGCTTGCCTTTGCTCCCACTCTGCCTCCACAGCACACACACACAGCACAAACACGCACACACACACACAGAGCACACACACTGCACACACACACAGCACATACACACACACACACACACACACACAAAAAAAAAAAAAAAAAAAAAAAAAAAGAGACTGCCTTATGTCTTTTTCCTCCAAGCTCCTGTTTGCATGTCTGGTGCACTTAAAAGCTTAACAAACATTTTCAATCAATTTTGACATTTCTTTGTTCTGCCTCTTTTCCCAAAGTGTGAATCTCTGGTTTAGGGGAGGTGAGTGCTGGACACATTCTCCCATGCTGTCTCATTTAGTCCGTACAACCATCCTGAGGAATAGGTATCCAAACCTTTGTTTTTTGGAGAACAAAGCAGAAACTCACAATTGAAATAGTTGAAAGTTACGTTCTCGTTGAGCCTCAGAGTATGCTCATCAGTGGCTCTTCTGGTTGCTGTGTGATCACTACCCAAGGTGAGGACAAATGAGTTGCCTGTCCTCCCAAGCACCATGTTCACTGTCCCTTGCTGTCTATCACCAAGACAAGATTATGTCCCAAAGTGTTCCTTCCCCCCAACAGAGTTTAGATACTGAAAGTACAACATTTTTCCCCCCGAGTGAAGCTTCTGATAAAAGACTTGAAGTAGAAAAAATCAGTCACACGAGTTTATAAATTGGATGCAAAAATCTCTCCCAACATGAAAGTTTACAATATGACATAAATAAAAGATATCCTCTAAATCACTGTAACTCTAAACATCAATGAATCATCTCATACTATGATAAAATCCATTCATGCATCCCACTGGCAGCTCATGCTTCTGGCCCATGGCCACTTCAGAATATGTGATGACCATAGCTAGAGTTCCATCTTGCTCCATTCTGCCCTAAACACACTCTGTCTTACCAGCCTTGAAATGTGTGTGGACTAATTGAACTTCAGCTAGGAACTCTGCCAGTTTCTCTAAGGGATGCCGATATCTCCAGCCTATGGGTTTTCCTTCTCACTTTATCTCTCTTTCCAACTACCGCATTCCTTTAATTTTCTGCTTTCCATTTCTCAAAAGAATTGAATTCCATGTAATTTCTGAGGATCTACTATGTAAAAGTGACACAGTGTATCATGTGGGAACCTAAGTGTGGTGATACTTTGTTTTACTCATTAACAAATACAATTTGCCTGAAGATCAGAGGACAGAGCTGACCACCAGATTAAACATAGAGGCCAGGCACACACCTTTAGTCTCAGCATACCGGACCTCATGCCTTTGCTCCCAGTATTTGGGAAGCACACAGGCCATTAATCCCAGCACTTAGGAAGTGAAATGGCTGGGCAGAAAAAGGCCTATAAGGTGTGAGGAGACAGGAACTGGAGCTTTTGGGGCTGAAGAATCAGGCATTCATTCTGAGGATTTATGGAGACAGGATCTCACCTCTCTTTCAGCTTGAGGATTTGGTCGTGGTGAGAAGTTTCTCTAGTGGCTTGTTCCTTTGTCTCTCTGATCTTTCAGCATTTACTCCAATATCTGGCTCCAGGTTTTTATTAAAGATGATTTAGGATTCGTGCAACAATAAGGATGAAGATGGCACCTTTGCTCTTAGTTTACCGTCTTACATAGTAGATAAGGAAACTATAAAAAAACAAAACTCTTCTTACTATAGATGGAAGCTAAGGTTCAGATAAAATTCTTCTCTCCAAAGACCCCACAATATTAATATGAAAAGCTAAATTGTATAATGCTTGAGTAGTGGCCTCAGATCTGTCCATCCTTGTGGTAGAATGTAAAATGTCCCTTATGGGGACAGATTTGAGGGCAGATTGACACCTGGTGAAAGAAACTGATAGCCTGAAGACTGGATTAGGAGTCATCAAGACCCCGATTCTGCATTGCTATTTCTACAGTGATAAAAATTTCTTCATATAAATTTAAGGAAATAAAGTTGGCATGAGATACTGATGAATTCAGGCTTGATTTAGGAGGTCAGCCAATGCCAACACTGTGAAGAATCCACCCATCTCACTCTTACTCTTGGTATCCATGGCTCGGTTTCTGTCTGGGTTGGCATTACCTGTATCCAGCTCCCTGGCTGTGTTAATTTTCCGTCATTCTCAGAAACTCATTCCAGAAAATAGAAAACACCTATTTTTTTCCCACAGCTCCAACAAAACCCCTGGGATGAATTTTGTTGTCTTGATGACTGTCTGTCTCCATTTTCAAGCTAGTTACGGTGGCCAGGGAAAACAGAGCATTCCAGCTGATCAAGCTGAGTCACAAACCTACACCTGGACTCAGGAGGAAGAGTCACTGAACATCTTAGCCTGAGAAAAGCAGGGATTCTGACGCACAGAACAGATCTGTGAAGAGGTGCAGGGCGGGGCATGCTACGAGGAATTGATGAGTGGCGAAACAAAAGGTTGAAGAAGAAAACCATTTTGCCTGTAGCCCTGTCTATCTGCTGCACATGTCTGATCTATAGTCCAAACATGACCTATGTGACACAAGTCCATGGTCCCAACCCTGAGCTAAAAGACTTCCCAGTGAACCCGTAAAGGATGGGATGGAGACCAACTCACTAGAATGTCCCCACAAGCTGCCTAGACTCAGAAGGTGCACCGGTTGCTGTTTTCTCATTGCTGTGGTGATGTACCTGACATCTTGTGCACTGTTCTGTTTTTCAACATGCCAAGCCTGTATCCACTTGTTGGTTTTTGCTTCATCTTCACCTGTTTGCTTGCTTTTTAATTTTTTTTTTTTGAGACAGGCTCTCAGTATTTATCTTTGACTGGCCTGGAACTCACTATGTAGACCAGGCTAGACATGAACTCCTGCCTGCCTGTCTCTGCCTCCCAGTGCTGGGAATAAAAGTGTGCACCACCACACAGCTCCATCTTCATGTCTTGTCATTAAAATGTGTTTTCAAGGGGCAGAGACATGGCTAAGTAGTTAAAAGTGCAGGCAACCCTTTCCAAGGACCTGAGTCTGGTTCCCAACCCCTTTGGAGTTGCAAAGCTTACAACTACTTGCAACTCCAGCTCCAGGGAAGCTACCATGTTCTTCTGGCTTCTACAGGCACTCTCATGCATGTGCAAAAAATACATATACATATAAATAAATCTAAATCAAAAAATACTTCTTGATTTTTCATGACTTCTTAATGGGAAAACCCATAACTATATCCTCATTAACTCTGGCCTCACCCTAGACAAATTCTACTCCCACAGGAGACAGAGGCTGTGGCCTGTTTGACTCCCTGGAACTGTGTTCTCCTCTACTCAATCAAGCTCCAGTTCCATGTGAGACTTCTGGCTTCCCACTGCTCACTTCCTCAAGGACACTCAGATGCTTCCCATCTTCACACTCCAGACAAGATGCCTTGTATCTCTCGGTCCTATACATTTACACTCCCTGATATCTGGGAAAGCATTGCTTGGTGCTGTAACTGCTTTCCTAAGATCTGTTTCTGAGCAATGAACACACTGTGGGAAAGAAGACCGTATAGGCAGCTGTTCAAAAGTGAAGCTCAGCCTTTCATAACTGGTTAACTCAATTGAATTTTGGCACTGAGATTGCCTACACTTTTATTAGAGGCCTTACATTTAGCAGGGGAAAACTTCCCTTCGCAATGTACACACCCTGTGACCCAGAAAGACTCACCTTCCCTTAGCCTAGTATACATACTCCCGGGAGCAGTTGAGGTGAGCTTGTCTGAGGTCAGGGTTTATAGAGAATAATAGGACTGGTCAATCACAAAGCTGACTACATGTTATTAAGGAAAAGCTAAGTAGTTAATATAGTCAATAGCAAGTTAAGAAGAGAATTTAGAACTGTATTTCTGAAACAAACAAAAAGCGAAACAAAATAGCCTCTAAAAATATTCCTCAGGGGGAAAAAAAAAGAAAAAGGTTAAAGTCAAACAATTATTTCAACATGCTGCTAGAAAACTCACCTCTGCAGGATTTGTATGAGTTAAATTCCATGTTATTTTACTTGGTCCCTAATCTTTTCCATCCTTAATAGATATTGAATTTGCAAACCTAGGTATTTTCTTAATGTATAGAATAGCAGTATGGAAAAACTAGATAGATAGATAGATAGATAGATAGATAGATGATATAGTTACAGTGTATGTATTGTTTGTACAATATGTTTGTACAATATATATATATTGTTTGTACATGAAGAACTTTGTTCCAGTTTTTTGGAAAAAGAGAGAACTCCTGTGCAGATCTTAAAATAGAAGAGTCTGATTTCTAAAGTAGAAAAGATAAACATTTCAATGTTTTTCTTTTGTCTAATTGATGATGCAAAAAGTCACTTTCTTCAATATTCTCTCAGTGTTATACTTTCATTAAAAAATGTTAAATGACTCCACAATCAACAAATAGGCAAACACACTAGAGTGAATTTATCTGATGAGTCTTTGTTGAAGAGCTCTCTAGCCATTTCTATGTGGACCACTGCTGGCCAGCTCACCAGCTCTCTATCCTTTCCCATGCAGACCACTGCACTCCAGCTCTCTAGCGTCCCCTGGCTGCTATTTTCTCCCTCAGACTCTGCTAGCTTCTCTGCTAAGCTAGTGAAGCCTTCTTAATGCCTTGGGCTTTCATGCCTTTGTGCTCTTTCCTCTTTGTTTATCTTTTCTGTTGAAGACATTGCAGAGCTTGCAAATTATGTTTATTTAGTATCAGCAGAAAGTGAATTCTTACTAACAAAAGAACTTCAAAAACTCATGAACTTTTCAAAACAACCTACGCAAACCACATTACATATTTCTCTTCCTTAATTAAACATTTTTTAAATTTAAGCTTTCTTACAATGTAGCCAGGTATAATTGTAGAGTAATACCTTAGATATGGAATCTTATAGATAGGGTCATTTTACTTTTATCTATTATTTTAATGGATTTATTG
Source organism: Peromyscus leucopus (assembly GCF_004664715.2). Taxonomy (NCBI): domain Eukaryota; kingdom Metazoa; phylum Chordata; class Mammalia; order Rodentia; family Cricetidae; genus Peromyscus; species Peromyscus leucopus. The sequence continues at coordinate 19,695,396 of NC_051070.1, read as the reverse complement.
AGTAATCATTAAATTCTATACTCTTCCTGTGTCCTTATATTGACTTTCCCTGATTGCCATAATATTGAAATTGCTTAACAGTTTGTACGTAAGCAGAGAGAATACATTTTTTTTATATTTGCCTTCTTTAAAGGTGCACTTTAAAAGCACTAAAACATGACATGCTTATATGACACATACTCTAGTCATTGAATCTGGTTTTCTCAATTCTAGCTGTCTTCATCTTCCCATAATGTCTGAGTCCATAAAATTATAGCAAAAAAAAAAAGAAAGAAAAGAAAGAAAAAAGAAAAAAGAATGTTACTCCAGCAAGATGAAAGAATTTCTACCCTGTTTTTCCAAGACCAGATGATAGCTGAGTAAATGTAAACATAGGTGAGCCTGTGCCTTTCTTACTCTTAGTTGTGTGGAGGAGGCAAGCACAGAGACTACAGACAATGAGAACAAGCTAGGAGGTTTGTTTTAGCAAGAGGGAGGGAGGCTAGATGGCACAGATGCCCACCAAGAGCCTTCAAGAATTGACAGAAGTGGAGCACCAGTTCCATTGATAAAGACTTCTATTAGTTTTGAGACATTACAGAGTGATGGGAAGATCTTCAAGGGTATTACAAAACCCAGCTAGAAAATGATTGGTTATTGGTCATTGACTAGGACAGCTGTGCTGCTTTCAAACCTAAGTCTGAGGGAGAGAGCAAATTCCACATGACTGGGGGAACAGCAGGGTTAAGAAAGGCAAACAGAACCAAATCAAAACTGCTTTGCCTACAGTCTTGTAGGAGGGTGGCAAGGGGTTGCTGATGGCTTGAGTGAAGGAATGGGATGATCTGTATTTTTTTTTCTTCAGATAATGAGGGTGGGGAGAAGAGCCACAGATTGTGTGTACTGAATCAGAATGTTTTTCCAAAAAGAAAATCAACAGAGGGGATGACTGGAAGAGGAGGTCTAGCCTTGGGAATGGAGAAGAGCAGGCAGATAGCAGTGGCACTTGGTAAGTTAGACACCACACTTGAAGGTGGACTGGAGGTGGGGCAGCTCTTGAGAGCTGTGTCTAGAACAATGCCTTGACACTTCTATGGAAAACTAACAAGAGCTGTTCCCATAGATAGGGCAGCAAGAGAACAGACTTGGGAAGAAGGAGTTGATGGACAGTCTGGGACACAATTAAGGTAGAACGTCCATGTGAAAAATGGCGTGGAGCTGTGCATGATGATTGGGAGCTCACTATTTAGCCTTGTAACAAATATACAAAGGAATTTAAAATAGAACTTTGAAGGCGCATGTGTTTCCGCTTTTTAACTGCACAGAAATCACTTACAATTCTAGCTCTGTCCCTAGAACGTAGTTGGCTCTGCATTGCCATGGAATATTGATTGGCGTATTTGATTTGCAAACTATCTCATATATATCTGCTGACTTCAAATGTATAAAAATATGTGGGACAAGTGGAACTTGACCTTTAAGGCTTAAATTTAACTGTGGCTTAATAGTCCTTTAAATGAGTAATAGGTCTATATAGTGAGGATAGTTGTGTCTTGTGGAAATGTTATTTTTAAAGAATTGAATTTCTCAAAAACATCGTTTTTAGACTAGAAATGAGTTGTGAATGGTTAGAACCAATGTAATTGAGTTCACACAAAAAGATTTGATTAAATTAATAAAATTATTTAATGTTTTCTAAGCACGTGTATACTGCCAATGTGTTAAATCTTTGTCTGTTAACTTATTAAACTATTGTTTTATGAATCTTCTGCAGCACTATATACAAATTGAATGTTTTGCCAATATCAATCCCTTACTGGTGGTTCTAACAAAGAATTCTCATTCAAGGACAGGTCTTTTTCCTTGGGGAAGTAAATAGTCAGTGATTTACTGATAAATCCACCCAGTATATGCATCATCTCTGGCCCATATATCAATGTCACGGGCAACAGCTTGCTTTCCTAAGTGATTTTGCAGTGTCTTCTCTGAGACTATTCTGTTTAGTAATCAGATCAAAGTGCCAACATGCATACTGCTTAGCATCATATGAATTGTTTTCGTCTTTAATAGCACAATTAGTTGAGAGACACTTTTATGGAATGTTTTCCAGTGCTGAAATTTTATCCCACCATATTGGTCTACTTAAAAAAATGCTAGTTTGTGTCTCACTCCTGTGCATTTGAGCACAGATTATTTGCTACATGTTGTATTTAAAATTGAAATGTTATTCTTGTTGGCAATTAGAAGAATTCTTACTGTCACAGTTCTCCCTAACTGACCAGTTTTTAATTTGATGTTAATTATCTTAGCAGTTTGGGAGACTAGGCAGCCTTTCTCTTTCCTGTTATTAAATGGCATTAAATGTTCCTTCCAAACCCTTGAAAATGGATGGCGAAACTAATGAGTGATAGCTTCGTGAAAATTTACATGGGGGTGAATCGGAAACTGTAAAGGAAAAGGGCTCCTTTGATGATGACTGACAGCTAATGACAGAGCGTTCCATCTTGATTTTAAAAAGGAGGTTTTCCTGAGTTCAGTTTCACATCTTTGTAAGTTGATCCAGGAAAGGACTTTAGGAAGACGATTGGAAGGACACAGAATTTTTTTTTTAAATAAAACATTAAGACAAAGAAAAGTTTCTTTAATGATGTTTTAAAAACAAGCTATTGATTTTCTTCTTGCATTTTCAATGCAGACATTTTGGCAGTCCCCGTAGCAGACCGCGCTTCTGGAGAAGTGTGTTGTGCTATGTACATAATCTGCGTAAGGAATTCTACTTGCAGCATATTTTTCTTCAAAGGCTTTGCATTTCTGCATAAAAAGCTTATTAATTATTTGTAGCTGCTTGTCATCGTGTTCTGATAATAGAAGGCTGGTCAAGGATAATAATTACCACTTCACCTTTTTGGATCATATATATCCACTATTCCTTCTGCAATATGACCCAAAGCATCTCTCCTCTCCCTGTACACAGGACCAAAAGTGCAGGCACATCATTTATTGATAAGACAAAAAGAATGTAATGAAATTATCAATGTTCTTGAATTAATTATGAACATGATTAAGAAAGCTAAAATCTCAGGAGCCAGGATCTCATTACCCATTCAGTCTTAGGGATTGCTTTCATTCAGCTAGGCAAAAAGGCTTTGAGCAGCCCTGCAATTGCCTTTCTCTCATTTATTTGTGCTAGAATTAAGGTTTATTTGTTTTCTGTTTTCCTCGTCTTCAGATTGTTTCTCTGTCTTCATCCATTTAACAAACTGTTTCCTCCTGTATCTCAGAAGGAGGCACCTCCAGGGCCTACCTCTCCGCAGCCTGCATACCTTCTTTGAGTGCATGTCTCCCATTTTGCTGGAGCTTCTAAATATCTCTCAAGGTAAGTCAAGAATGTAGCCAAAAAGTTCTTTCAGATTTATGTGTGCAGCTATACAACAGTTCTGTCTGAAACCCATTCAGCCAGGAGTCTTAATGACATCATTATTACGCTGTCTGTACTGGGCTAGATTTTCCTCGGAGCCTTCAGTGTGTTATTACGAACCTTCCTTTCTGTACGAATGATACTTGCTGAGGGTGGGGAAGTGATTCTGAGCTAGGGGGAAAATTCATTTGTGTTCAATTCAGATTTGCAAGAATAGTGGAAATAAAAAAGCAAAAAGCAATCCCTTTTAAGTTTCTATTTCCTGTACAGATGTCCCGAGAGCTCTGAAATTTCCAATCTACTGATAACACAATTGAGAAGTGTGTCTGAAATACTGGGTTTGTTCTTTAAAATGTCCAAGTTTCTTTTTTACATGCAAGAAGACCTGAATTTCTTGGATTGTAGTGTTTAGTGCAGAGAAACACTGAACTGGTATTTGTTTGAAAATATCTTGGAATTGTCCTACCAGAACCTGACCAAACTGAGTTTTGCTTCTTGTTTTCCCCTTAAAAACCAAAGCAAAACAAAAAACTGAAGGTATGCGTTCTTTTTTTTTTTTTTTCCTTGAAGAAATCAATGTTAGTTCAGTGGGAAACTTTCCTGAAATTTGATGACAGGTCATTTGTAAGAAAGGTTATTGGCAAAACCAGTAAGATGCTGTCAGTATGCGTTTTACAGTCTCACAGAGGAATCACAAAGATAGCATAGTTGCATGTTATTTTGCGTTAAGTATGAATACGGGGCTCACGTTCTTCTAGGAGAGAATCATGTATTGCAAAAATAAGACAGAATAAAAGAACCGTAGCTTGAGGCCACCGGATAAATACTGTATCCATCAATCCTGGTTTTCTTTAAAGTGCTGATTTGATATGATTGTTAAAACATCTAGAAATTTAAATGCATAAGATCATTAAGAACTAAACAATTTAGAGCAATAAGTGACAAACTGACTTGATTATAGCCCATAAAACAAAAATTGTCCGTCTCTCAAAGCTTAAGATCCACTTGAACATTTAAAGATGTGTTTGAAAATAACAAATATAGCGAGATAACAAAGGGAGAGAGCTGCTGTCTCTTTCTGCAAACCACAGCCTGTGGTCACAATATTTAGACAATTGTGTATGATGCATTAAAATGTTCGTTTCCTTTATAGCAAATATCTAGGATGTTGAAATATATTGGTTGAATATTATGTTGTTTATAAAGACAATATCTTTTAATATGGGGACACATCAGAGGCTTTTGTCCTTCTATATTTCCTGATGTCTTCTTTTGAATTTTATTAATTTAATAAGCAAGCAGTTGTTATGACTAGTTAACTATTGCTGGGTGTCATCAGTTTCGTTCTTAAGTTAACTAAATTGATGGAAATAGGCAATTTCATTTGAAAGTGTTAAAAATGCAAGAAGATACCAAACCTCATTTTTAGGTTTCAAGCAAGAAAAGCAATAAAAATAATTTTATTACTTTATGAGCCCAAATGTCTGGGAAAAAATGTTTAAGTAGAAGCTCCTTGGATTTCATCGAACCTCTCTGAATTCCTTCTGATATTTCTTTCATATCTTATCATGACAGAAAAACGAATCATAAAATATCCTTCATGCCATTTCTACATGAAAGGAGAGAACAGGAGCCCCATGTCGCTCCCTGCAGGGTACAGCTGTTATTGGGGTTTTCTAGGTGTAGCCTGAACCTCAACAACTGGACATGATAAGGTGAAGCAGTTTCGAAGCCAAAAGAGAGAGAGAAACAGTGGAGGCTGAGGGGAGGTGGGAGAAGGAGAAGGAGGTCTTGTCTTGCAGAAAAGTTGTGACAGAACACGTTCCTTTTTGTTTCTTACTGACTACCAGTACATTTCTAGACAACTCTTTAAAAAAAAAAAAAAAAGATCATTGGCACCACAGTGGGCTAGATGCAACTAATTCACAGAAGTGTTAATACACGCCTTGAAAAGCTACATCAGTGCAACGTTTAAATACTCATTTTAGAAAATAAAAAAGTGTGTTCCTATTCACCAAAATTAACTGCCGAAAGTATCCTGGTTCACGTATCATCACTAATTTGCACGCAAGAAAGTGAAATTACAATTCCACAAATCAGGACTGACTTCCTGCGTATAGAGTACGAAAACTAGCAATAGTAGTGAAAAGTTTGAATATTTATCCTATTTTCTGAAGGCAACATTATATGGAAGGAAAATAAAACAGGAACAATTTTCTAAATCATATATGACTGTTATGAAATTCAGTGCTCAGCCAAGTGTGACGCTCTCTAGTCATGATACTGACGGAAAGGTGACTACGTTCAAACCTAATTGTCATGGAAATAAAACTTCCACCTAAAGTCAATATAAGTAATCTTAAATATTTAATTATTTAATACACCACTACTGTTCTTGTTCGCATTGCTTGAATTAGTTCCAATAGCCACGCAGCCCAAGAATCTTGCATGTGTGTGGGGTTCTACATATTTACAGAGGTTTTTGTTTAAAGGGAGTGAATTAGCTAGGAAAAGCAGCAGCAGATGTTAGGAGATTTCAATTCTGTCAGTATCTACCTGTGACCTTGAGAAAGTCACAGAAGCTCTTGAAGCCTCGAAGTTTGCGTCTGTGTGAGGCGTGGGATAAGCAGTCATTGTTAAGGCTTCTCCTCACACCAGTTGTGCTTACAGCTGCCTGTGTGAATGCGTCCAAAATATATACACTCACACGGATGTTCATTTGACTGCATTAGTAAGCCTGACCTTCGTCCTTCCTGTTATTTTCTTTACCAAATGTGAAGGTGTTAGTGGACACTTTTCATAGAACAGAACATACTGCATCGTCTTGCTGATACTCTAACATCCAATATCCCTGTTAACTTCATTTCTGAAAAAAAAAAAAAAAACCAGCTTAATTTGCTGTTAAACTCGCCTCCATTTGTGTTTATGCTGATCTGTGCCTGTAAACGGTGGGCCTTGCTTTCCTGCAAGTATATCTTTAACAAAATTCCCACATGTGGAAAGAGACTTGTTTCATGTTCACATTTTTTCACAGCAAGTTGTTGGGTCTTTGCAAATTGCTAATGGGCTCATTAAGTGCCTGCTTGTAATCGACTGAGTGAACATGGAATTGAGAATTGTAGCTAAAATGAGATTCGGTTTTAATTTTTTGGTCAGTAGCATCCATTCTGCAGTCTCCCAAATCAGTGCAAAGGACAAGGAATGGTGGTCAGCAGTTCGTCTCTTGCCTGGAAGTTTAAAGGCCTGGCAGAACATACAGAGCTATGGAGGCTGCATGGAGGGGGCCGGGGTGCTCTGAATGGGTTAAGAACTACCTGCTTGAGATTGATTTAAATCAGTAATGGATCATCTCATAAAGCTGCTGTTACTAGATATTAGCCCTGCTATCTCTGTCCTCTGATAGCGTGCATCAGAAGTGCTTACAGCAGAGAAGGTTCCTAGAGGACAGATCTAGTTTCCTGTACCTCAGGGAGTAAAACGCCATAGTGCTGGATCAGTGACTTTTCCTAACAGCAAGTAAATTCAGGCCTTATCAACTTACAGCACAAACTGCACTCATGTTTTATTATTCTCATTAGAGATTTAAGGACTAATTCCAGTTGTTAGCGCTTAGCAGTTTAATGTTTTCCATAGATAAGAATTAAGATTCTACTGGGGGATTTTTTTATTTGCTAAAGCTTGCAAAATATAATGCGGGGATGCACTTACTGTGATGTAATGCCATGGATTTTTCTAAATGTCCTGCATGTTTTGAAGGCATACATTTAAAATTTAAATCTAATGACTGAAATTTTCCAAAGTTGGACTCCCACCCATTGCACTGAAAGATGACTGACTGTCTTTGTCTGAGACCCCAAATCATGCCTCCCCTTAGAAGGAGGCCCAAAGGGGCTGGACTCGGTGCTGTCCTGGCTTTCCCTTGCATCTATTGTGTGTTTTCTCAAAGTAAATTCACTTAATCAAGACCAAATCTGGGACCTGATTCAAAAGACACCAAGACCTAGTCTTGATGTTGGTTCCTCAAAGCAAAACTGACTTTACTACCTAATTAGGTAGAGAAAGTTGTGACCATCATGTTTATGCTATCAATATTTGCAAAGAGATTTTTAGTTTTGAACTTGAAAATTAAATCCAGACTTCTTGTGAGTTAGATAGTCACTGAGTCACTTTTTAAATGGCCTTCCAGGAGATTGTGACCACTGTTGTCCTCAGTGATCCTCCTTAAGATTCTTAAAGTGAGGGAAGTCCATTCTTCATAAGGAAATTTAAGTTACTAGAGGGATAAAATTATTAATGGAATTAAGGATTAACTACTAGAGATAACTTTGGGCTTATGGTTGTTGAAGCTAATTGTTTTACGTGAATGTGATATACAGACCCATTCTTCACCTCATATCCTTGGGATTACTTTCAGATGTCTCATAACCTGTGGTACTCAGCTTTATAATACTTTTAAAGTGGCTGAATTTTAATAATGTAAGTCATCCATAGTACAGTAGTCAGCTTTGGGGACTCAGTTAATTTAGAAGGAAATGTGCTATGTATCAATGAAAGGTGTTGTCAGACTCCTTGGTGCCCATTCTGATATCCACTCTTGGAAAGATGCTTTTCCTGGTAGAAAACAACCCTAAAAGTGAGAGAAGAACTGGGAAGAGGGTAGCCAAACAAGGCACCTCTCTATCATGCTTGAGGCCTTGAGGTTGATCTCCAGCATGAGGGGCAGAAAAGTCTACTCATGGCAAGTTGAGAACTCTGAATATGCCTAGCAGGTAGGATTGGCTATAGAACAACAATAAAAGTAGCAGCTAACATTTATTATGTGCTGGGTACTAGGCTAGACATCATAAATGCCTGGTCTTATATATCAGTTGTTTTAAAGGGAAATATCCATGCATTAAACCTACCTTTTAAAAATTTCAAGACAGAGAAAACTATTGCAACTAATCTTTCCACTATTCCTGGCTTTGGAAGCCTGTGCCTGTTTACACCCCAGATTGTTTTTTTTCCTCTTAACTAGTGATGCTCTATATGCCAGAAAAAATTTAATGTGCTTGTTCCAGTTACATTACTGGGTGCAATCCTTGCCTATACAGAAAATAAATTTATTATGAAGAATTCCCAGTAGAAGCCTTGGAAAACTTACACAGAGCTGTGCTGTGTCCAAAATGCTGTTCAGTAGGTTTTCCAAAGCGCCCAGGTAACAGCTGGTGCAGGCCATGTGCCAGCCCTGACAGCCCATATGCTCTCTTTAGTGCAGTAATTATCTCAACACAAAACTCTGATAGCCTAGTCTACTGGGTCCAGTTTCCCTAGGTTAAATTGACTCAGTGGCTTTGTTAGTAAGTTCCTTTGGCACAGTCTGAACTTCATCAAGAGTTTAAGTATTGGGATAGGCTTCAAAGACCAATATGACTGCTACTTTCAAGACAGGTGGCTTATTAACCCTGAGAGATTCTAGGTGGCAGTTCATTAGGCTGCTACCCTGCAGCAGCAATGTAGTGAGAAGACTGTCATGCTTTCTGTCAGGGATCTGGCTTAAGGGTGGCCATTCACTCATCTGTTTGGGAGATAGGTTAAGAGTCATTTTGTATTTCAGTTCTAAGACAGGCACATGACTTCTTCCAGCGGTGGGACTAGGGCAGAAAAGGCTGGGGTAGGGAACAGTTGAGTATCAGAAGAGATTAAAAATGTGAGGTGGAATAACATAAGGCATCTCAGGGACAACTTTTCTCATGTTTCTTGCTTTATGTAGCCTCAGAAAGGCATCCCTGTGTATGAAATTCTCACATGTTGGAAAATTGGAGTCTACCTTCTTTCTCCCTTCCCTTCTTCCCTTCCCCCCTTTTCCATTCCCCCCTTTCTTCCTCCTTTTTCTTGATAAATACAAATATATCCAAAATTTTGTTTGCACTAAAACCATAGAGGCAGGTCTGCAGGCACAGTACAGATGAAGTTTCTCCTAAATTGAATTGCAATGACTTTGGAAGGTGTTGCTTGGTATGGAACACCAGACTTCAGCTACAGATGCTGGGGATTACATGAGGTGACATGATGTCACTTTTTAAACTTCTTTTCTGTCTACTGTTCTGAGGAGATGTAGCAAAGACATTGAATGATGACTAGGCTTGTCCTGATATGATTGATGTCAGGCACAAGTTTAACCTCCCTTCTCATCTATTCATAAAACAACACCAACCTCATATTCTTAACAGGAGGGTGGGACAGTCATATCTATTGGACAAGTACATGCACTAAGATTGTCCACTGAGATTGTGGGAGTGGTTGCTTCTCCAATGGAGCGTTTGTGAGGGAATAGTTTCAGACACCCTGGAGAGAAGAAGTAGCTTGGCCCATTTGAGTAACCAATCATGAAATAAATGGTTTATATCTATTCCTGGACATAAACAAGGACTGAAGAAAAGCATACCTGCATTGTCAGTATATTTTAAGTTCTCCTCTGTAAGTGGAATTCTGAGATAGAGAGAATTAAGTAAAAATAAACAGTATGGAATTTTTAAGAGGCATGGCCAGGTTTTGGGCTTCTATGCAAACCCATAGTATACTCTGGCCATCTGATACCTGGTTTTTTCCTTTCTTTTATTCTTCTTCATATGAATGTATAATCTGGTTCTGGGAAGTTTTTTTTCTTCCCACTACTGTGACTGCAGGTGGCATAGTAGTGATGAGCACATGGTTGCTGCTCAGTATGTTCTTCCTCAATAAAATGCTAAATAGATTGGAGTGGATTCTTTTTGATGTGGACATGATTCCAACTATAGTTGGAAGTGTGTGTTCTGGGAAGGAGTGTTGGAATCATTCATGTAGAAGACCTGATTTTTATCACTGTCCATTCCCAGTTGAAAGGATGCTGGTGAAGTTCAGGGTACCCAAAGCTCTTTCAGTGATCAGGGCCTGTGAGTAGGACTGATTTATTGAAAGTTACAGTGCAGGTTGAAATTGGTAGTTCTATGTCATTGCATTGTATTTTCAATTTAATAAATAAAAAAATATAGTTCCAAAGAGTTTCTATTGAAAGCTAGATCAGCTAGTTCATAAAAACTACATATGAACCTTTGTTATTTAGTTTTCAACTACAGGTAGTTATACTTCTAAAGTCATTATTTATATGTTGTCAGTAGTGCTCACCAAATTTATTGACTTGTACATTATTCTTTGCAAATAAGTTCTGGCTGCTCTCTGCATATTATAATTAAAACGACAGGGACTTTAATCATTTATGAAATTTTAAACTACATACTGAATATAAATGTATCATTCAATGTGATAGAATGAATTAAATTCATCACTGTCAAATAACTGTATAAAAGATGAAATATCTTCCATCCCACATCATTAACTTATATAAAAAAGCCCCTGCTTTGCAAGCATTGTAATAATGCTTTTATGGTCTTTTAAGGGCACGTTGAAAATGAAGACATTTGGCATATACAAGAAAAAGTGCTTTTGACCAAAAAGTTAGTATCTGATCTCATCTAGGAAGTTGTAATTTCTGTTCAGTGATGATAGTAACTTCTCACTAGACAGAAACAAATAGTTAGAGTTTCAGGCTTTCTGTAAGAACATGAAACATTCTATCACCATGATATAATTATGTGTGCACAGATAAAATGAAGTTATGGCAAGCCAAGTCTTCCAAGCCAAAACCATGGCTCTAGGTTGAAGGGAAATATAATCGAGGAGGTTAACTGAAATGTTTGTCTAGAGCAGGTAAGCTGCAGACACTTGATTAATTCTCCATCTTTGTGTTTATACAAATCGTCAATATCCTGACACCAAGGAAAACAAGAAAGACTTGAGCAACAATGTCTCTGATTGTTTTTGCTTTCATTTTCATTACTCTCATAAAGTTACTATTTTAGCAGATATTAAATTAAACATAAATTTTACTAGGAAATTTCATACCAAAACTCCTAAAACACTAAAACTTATAATAATAATAATTGATTGGTCCAAGGAAATACATGGTATAGACTTTTTCGTTTTCCTTTATTTCATGTTCTAAATTTCAGTTATTTTTTCTGTGGTTCTTGATAGCCATCCTTTCTTAGGCACGACATCCATTATTTCACTGGCTCATTTGCTGAGTGAACTTGCATTGAGCCAGTCACAGGCAGGAGGGTGTGTGTGTGTGTGTGTGTGTGTGTGTGTGTGTAAGATGGAACAAGATGGCAATCAGAGTTCTTCCTCCTGAGGGCTATAATGGGAACCATATGGGGCTTGATAAAATCTGAACTAAGCAGAGGTTTTATAAACATATAAACTAAATCGAGGTTGCGGGAAAGGTACCAATTACAATTATAAGTTGACAAAATATCCACATTTTGATTTATCTTATCCAATCATAGTCATACAATTTCATATAATTGTCCCACCAAATGTGAGGAAACACAGCATGAATGGATGGAAATAGTGTGTTGTGCTGTTCCAGGACACACATGTCTTCATGTATGTTAAATAGGAAGAAAATATCAGTTGGGGCAAGATGTGCTAGTATGAAGATCAAACCCAGGAGTCTCCTGTGTGCTCAGTGAAGTTGTCATCAATATCACTTTATCTTTTGAAGAATTTTTGATTGCTTGTTTGGGAGAGTAGTCAATAGCCTTAAATTCCTCTTATTCTCTGTTCAAGTCAGCTCTCGTCATGTAACACCAGAATCTAAGGAAATCGATGCAATTTAGAAATTTACAGTCTTATGTTTGCTATGGAGTATCTGATTGACCTATAGTTCCTCGGAAGATGTTTTTAAGGATGGTGAGAATGAAGTTGGGGAAAGGAGGAGGGGCAAAGGCCAGAACGAGACTTGATTCTCTACTAGCACACGCTGTACGTGTCGCAAGGCCTGTCCTGACATGACTCATTAACAGCTGACTGGCAACCATCGTAGTTCACTTCCCATCTCAGGACATGAACATTGTCTCTATTCTAATCAGCTGCTCTGAAAACAAGGACACACCAAACTGACCTGGAGTGAACGGAAAGAAAACACATATACACAGAACCGAGAAATTAAAACCAACAATTGAATGTCATATGTTAGACCAAACATTTTTATTCACAGAGTATTGTTTTATTGTGAAATGTAGTGTTTGATGCCAGTGTAGGTAATGTCTGTGAAATATATTCCGCAAATATTTCTTCTTTTTTGAAAAATGGCACTGTTACTTTCTTGGTACTCTTTTTTGTTGTTATTCATACTTTGGTGTTTGTGTTTGTTTTCACTAGCCTCGTTTAGGAGCTAACAATGAACACTTTTTTAATACTTATCTCAAACTACCTAAGCAGAAATGATTAGTGTGTATGAAGTGTCTTCTTGTGGTAATGCTTTCTAATAGGAAATAGTTACCTAATCGACATGCCACTGCCTATGGTGGTAGCAGTTTTGAAGTAACAAAGCATTGTTCAAGATGAGAGAGAGAGAGAGAGAGAGAGAGAGAGAGAGAGAGAGCCTTTTATTTTCAGCATCCCTTTCTAATAGCTTTGTGACAAGATTCTTTATATTGAGAGTTTTATTTTATTTGAAATATAATGTTTAGAAAGTTGCCACGGAGTCAGAGGAAAGTGCGTCTGTTAAACTCTTCCTCTCCCCTTGCCCCTGCTCTTCAGCAGTGTTGTAGAATAGAATGTGAAACTGTATTCCTTGGTGTGCAGTTTAAAGTCAAGAGCAGCAATATTTAGCACATGCTCGGGCAACCTTGTTTGAAATCCATGCCGCCCCTCTCTAGTGTTCTGATGTGCCTTTAGGGGACGCTTGCCTGTTTGTAGTTTGTTTTCTTTTGTTTAAGGTTTCAGCTTCTGCACTGACTAATGATTATATAGCAGTAAACTCGTCCCTGTTAAATTCAGTAGTGATGCCTCAAACACATTTTTCCCTTGTGTGACATAAAACAATAAAAGAACTAGACAAACCCCTTTTGAGGAAGAATAATCCTTTGTTTAAAGAAAAGAAAAGGCACCTCCCTGGTGCCAGAGGGTGGAGAATTCAAATCAAAGAGCTATCTAATTGATATAAAATGAAACAAGAGTTAATCTGAAAATTTTTACAGTTATTATTTCTCAAAAAGTGGCTAATAGCATAATGTTTTTATCTGTGCATGCTTCTTTATGATGTCAACCACACAGTATTTATTTAACACAATATTGCTTGATTGACACCCTCTGCTCTTGGATATAAAGCCTAAATAATGAGCCTGTTTTTTAGAATGCTTTTGCCAGAATAATTTATCTGTAGAATTTTGGGTGAAGCAGTTGTGTGTTATTTCTTAGAAGAGAGCTAAGCATACCATTTTCCCCTACACATTTTTTTCTTTAATAAAAATTAAAACATTGCATTTTGAAAGATAGCATAGATTACAAATTTGACTGAAAATTAAAGCAACCAATAGATTTGCATAATGCATAGTCTTAGCTCTTAGCTTTCCTAATGCCAAGTCCAAAGAACCTGAATACGCCATTTAATTGTGCTCCCTGCAATTTTTTTAATGAGACTTGTGGCCGTGATTCCAAGTGATAAATTCTTCTTGATTTGTCTCCAGTTGTCACTGGCCAAACCTCAGGGAATGAAAGATTAGTTACGGTTGCAACCGACTTATTATTTTAAACTGGAGAATTTTTAATGTTCTTAACCCAATTAAATAAAGAGTGTAAAATCTATCAATAATGTCATCAGTTTATTAGAGGGAGAGAAAAAAAACTTCCAAATTTTAATTTAGCTGTAGTTGGTGCTCAATTTCTGCCTTTAACTTAAAAATAGAATAAGTCCATATTAAATTAGAGCTGATCCTGGTGCCTCCATGTCCCATCACTAACTGGAAAATTGCCCTGTAATTTAAACAAAGATTTCAATCGATGAGGAGGTTTCAGTCTTCCCATTCAGCAGCACTTGCCGTTTATGACCCAAGTGCTTGAATCTCAGAAACACGCTGTAGAACACTTTCCACGGGCTTGGTTCTGGAGTGAGATTCCCATGCATATTTATAGCTCAGTTTTTAGCCCCAAATTTCAAACCTCCAAGAAAAAAAAAGTTTCCTTGTTAAGTGGAGACAATGAATCTAAGAGATCCAGGCCACAAAAAATTGTCCAAGTTGGCCCCAAACGCAGGTGCTCCCAGTTTGAACATCATGCCTGGCTTTTCTGCAGAGAAACGAAATGAAAGCCACTTCAAACACAGGTGCAAAATCCCGCATCTGTGAGGGACAGCCTGAAACCACGGATTTCTCCTGACCATTTTCAGCTTGTAAACCTCACCCTCCGCGGAGCACCTGTGTCAGAACCAATCAGGGACGTGTATAAATGTTACCAACACCTACACATCATTACTTATTCATCAACATCAGCATCAAATAGTGTGGCGAACATGCGAGGGTGCTTTCTGGGGTGGGTTTTGGCCTGTAGAGATGCTTGTTACTGACGCTTGTGTCCGTTGGCTGAGTGGTTGATGAGAAAGTGAAGCGCAGAGATAAGAAAACAAGGGTATTTCAGACGTAAGACCCTACAGTCATTTGAGCTTTGTCTCACTTTCTGATCTTTAAATCGAGATCCTTCGGTGGGAAAAACGGAGAACACACAAAAGGTTCAAAGGCATTGATTGCCTGAAACCCTGATTGCAGAGCTTCCGCCTGTCAGGGTGGACTTTTATGCGGTCACTTCCTCCTTGGTGGTCTCTCCCCTTTTCACCATTTGGATTTGCACCCAAAGAGCGTGTGTCTGAAGCCATGGAAGATTTTGGTTTGCAATCACACTAGCACGAGCTTGCAGCATAAGCAGCAGGAGTTGCTTCCCAGCCAACTCCACAGGCCTATGGGTTGGTGGCTTTGTATTTGCCTCTGGGCCTTCCCTGCACAGGGCTAAGGAGGGGCTGTGCTGGCTGTCAGGAGCTTTTGGAAACCATTTCTTTGACAATTTAAATTTATGTGGTTTTTAATTGTCTGTAAACAAAGCCTTTTAAATCTAGCACCAAGTCTCCATCCCAGGTCAGCTGGCATCCAAAGAGATGATTGCTGATTTAGTCCTCTGCTTTTCTCAAAAAAAAGAAAGAAAAAAAAACCCTCTCAATCAGTTTATTGTCCTCTGATAGAGATACACAAAACACACAAATCACTTGGTACCCCCTCCTTGAATGAATAGATAAAAATCCATCTGTTTTTTTATCTGCATGTTTCAAAGGCCAAATTTGTGTCCTTTGTAAAAAATTGTCACCATTATACGGCTTCCTGCCAAGCAGCTAGGAGAATTGACCAGGCCTTGGGATTTTACGTCACGGATGGTAGCAGTTGAGAACTTTCAGTAAAGTTTGGCTTTAAAGGGTTATTAGATGTTGGTCATTTATTCCGTGAATGAGTAAGTACTGAAGATACAGCATAACAAACATGTACAGATTGTCATGGTTCATAAACCATGAGAGAGATTTCTTTCTAGAAAGAACAGTATAGCATTTAAAACTGGGAGGAGGGTCGTGTAGTAGACGTGTTTGGTTTTCTATAGATGTCACACAATAGGCTATATTCCTTCAAAACTCTGATTTAATACCCATGCAGACAAATGCTTGGCTGCAGGTCCCTGGCTCTTGTGTGTTCCAGAAAGCCCTGGGCACTCTGTAGCCCAGAGTGCCTGGCTCTGCTGTCTCAGCCCACACACTCAGTGCTGTGACTCCCCCAGTCCTCTGAGAGCCAGGTCTGTGTCTGCCACAGTGAGGAGGAAAACAACCCCTTATAAATGAGGAGAGGCACAGAACTGTTAGGAAAAGGGGGTGTGTGGAAACCACAGATCCACTTCACTAAAACAAGAGCTGTCCTTGCTGGAGAAACTGCAGACGAAACCCCGGTGTAGGTGCCTGTTTTTAAGCCATGCTGGCTCAGTGCAGAAGATATTGACTTTTCAAATATTCGTTTCATTGTGTTCCCTGAACTTTTCGTTCCCACTTGGAAACAGAACCATGAAACAGAAAACAATAGCAGCAAAAATACTTTGTTATTTGTTTTCCCTAAGTACACCTGAATATATGAGCTGTGGTCACCAATGAAGGATTGGTAGTTTCCCTCTACTTTGAATTTTCAGCTCTGCTGGGTGGCCAGGAACACACCTGTATTTTTAGAAGAGAGAGAACCTAGTATATACCTGGCTAATTACGTGGGGTTTTTTTTTTTTTTTTTGACAAATTATTTTCTTTTACTTGTCACTTTTTCTCATCTGTACAAAGGGAACTGTCATGGATACCATGTGAAGTTAAAATAGAGATGAAAATAAGATAATTGAAAGCATAATTTCTTCCCCGTCTAGCACATATTTGCACAAACCATTGTACACCAAGGAACAAAACTAAAACTAGTAAAAGAGGAAAGGAAAGAAACTGGAGAAAGGTGTGGTCAGAGAGCAAGTCTCTAAAACATGGAATCATGAGAGCTAAGCTACAACTTAGAAAAGCGGGCAATAAATTCAAGTATGACATCGCTGGCTCAGATAAAGTAGAACTTGGTGTTTTCAAAATAGTTTATTATGGAGGACAGGCATTTGAAATGTAGTAGATTGACTTCTTGAGGCCCCGGGGAGGAAGTTTGAAGCCCCCAGATGTGAGGACCAGTATGTGAAAGCTTGGGCAGTGGCAGAGGGCAGTGGTCCCCACAGGCTCCTGCTTTTTGGGTGATGGGCAGGATCCGCGTGCAGATCAGTCTTCCCACCTGTCAGTCAGGCTTTGTTGGTACGCGCTGCTGCTCCCAGAGCAGTTCTGTTGAAGAGGTTCTGATCTGAACTGACTAAGTTACTGACTTAGCCGACTTTGAAGATTCATGAATTTGAACCGTTTTGTTATAGCGTCACTGTTGCTTAGATTTTAGTTCATCCAGAACAAAATTATCCAGAAAGTCCGATTCATCCTCTGTCATCACAGGATGCCTGGCAAGTTTCTGAATTCCCTCAGCTGATTTTATCCAGAGACGACTAAGTGTGAGATGCAGTGCAAGACACCAGGCTGAAAAAGTGAGCTATGAAAGGATCTTCCTTGGGCCACAAAAGATCTACTTTTGAGGCTGGTCTCACTTAAATCTGTCAGTGTCTCCCAAGTAGCTGGGGGACCCTATAGTTTCCTTAGGCTCAGTCCTCACCTACTTGTCCCAGTACAACTCCGCAGCAAAGTAAGCTCACTGAGGGGTCTCCAGCAAGGTGTCCTCTGACTTAAATATGTCGGAGTCTGTCTAGGGACAGCCTGTACAGACACACAGCTAGGCAGAGTCCACAGGGTCCACTTGTGATCTTAAATAAGACTGGGGAAGAGGATTCCAAAACTAGATGTCCAAACTGCAAATGATAGAGATGAAAGAAATTAGGGCCTAGATGGAGGACTAAGAATACATTCTGGATCCTTGGTCGCTCTCTTCTCTGATCATAGTCTTTCTTTCTGGCCTTCCCATTTCCTAATCCACTGGAGACTAGAGAACTACCTATTATATCATTATTTTCACCATATGCCAGAGATTGTGCTAAATCTTTCTCATGGTTCACTCACCATGAGAGACTGGCATTAGCACCCCGTTTTCAGAAGGAAAACCGAGACACAGAGCTGAATCTGAATCTGCAGGTTTATCTAACCACAGAAGAAATAGTGCGACTATGATCACATGCATTTCTCTTCTGGGCTACTGATGTTCTTTTTAAATTTTTTTTTTAGTTAAATTTATTTACTTATTTTACATCCATGAATTCTTTATCTCCCTCTTTGGAAAACACACACAAGCAAAAATTAAAAAAAAACACACACACACAAAAAAACCAAAATCTAAGAAAAATCATGAGAAACACATTCCTGTCTACACAAACAAAACCCATAGAAACACAAAATTGGAAACAATAATGCTCAAATAAAGCAATATGAGACAAAAATAGCATTGAGTTCATTTTTTGTTGGCCATCTACTTTTGGGCATAGGCCCTGCCCTTAAGTGTAAGCGGTGAGATTCCACCGGAGAAACGAGTTTTTTCCTCTGGTAGTGGTTATTAATTAGAGATAGCTTTTTGATTAGGCATGAGAGCTCATGCCCACTTTCCTCTCAGCTCTGAGACCACACTGACTTGGACCTGTACAGACCCTGTGCATGCTGCCACAGTCTTAGTAAGTACATGTGTATGTCAGTCTTGTGTCTGGAAGACACTGTTTCCTTGGGATCATCCATCCCCTCTGTTCTTACAATTTCCACCTCCTTATCAGCAGAATTGCCTGAGCTCTGAGGGGAGGGATTTGATGGAGACATCCCATTTAGGACTGAATGTTCCAAGGTCTCTCACTCTCTGCACATTATCCAGTTGGAGGTCAGTGTATTTGTTCCCATCTCATGAAGGAGGACACTTCTCTGATGACGACTGAGCAGGCACTGACCTATTAATATAACAGAATGTCATTAAGAGTCCTTTTATTGCCCTTTTAGTCAATTTAAGGTCTGTAGCTGGGTGGATGTTTACCTTTCTCTTCTGGTGGCGTGCAGAGTACCTGCTCATACCATGAACCAGTAGGGATGAAGGCCCGAGGTAGGCCCAGTGCAATTGCTCCATGTACAAAGAGATATGTAAGTGTTGTCTTTAGCAGCAGGGCCTTGCCATCAGTGTGTGGAGAGCTACCCACAACCTTGTCAATAGCCTGGGTTGTTGGGGGGTTTCCATGGCCACTTTAGCCAACAACTCAATTAGATGCAACCCATTCCTGGCACTGGAGGTTTCACTTGGTGTAAAAGAGATGTCTGGTTGGGGCATTGTCTCCCCCATTACTTGGGTGACTCCATTTTAGATTTCTTTTATATATGTATGTATTTTAAAAAGCTTCTAGTGCACTGTTTCCATATGACCCCTCAAATGCCCCTTACCGTGAGCCGGCCCTCCCTGTTTTCCCTTCCTTATCCTCCTGCTTTGTCTCCCTCAGTTGTAGCCTTTCAACACTCTACTTGCAAAGCAATAGTGATTCAGAAGGAATGGTCTAAGAAGTTTTCTGTGCTATTTTAGCATATATATATATATATATATATATATACATATATATATATATATATAATGTGTGATGCGCGTGCGCGAGCGTGTGTGTGTGTGTGTGTGTGTGTGTGTGTGTGTGTGTGAAACTTTCTTTTGTTCGTTCTTTGTGTCTTTCCCATCATGCATCTCAATCCCATTCATTTCCCATCCCTTCTATACCGCTCCCTCATCTATCACTAGAGCTGGTGAGGGGCAGGGGCAGCTCTTGACTCTTATGACCTCAGGGCCAGCTCTCCCACCTGCCTCAGCCATCAGGAGGTGTGGGAGGTATATGTATCTCCTCCACCCATGCCACCATATGGTAAATGAGGGGCAGGGCCAGAGCTCTCACACTCACATTCTCAGGGCCAGGTCCCCTGTGCCCCCGTCAACAGGGGCAGCTCCACTGTGCTGTCCAGAGGACACGCAGGGCCCACTTTCCCGACTGTTGCGGCTGGTAAAGGGGAGGGTCAGTTCCATTGCCAGTTGGAGGTGGTAGGGCAAGGGAGGGAGGCATTGTTTTCATGGCCCCACCTCAGACTAGGGAGGTATGTATGTATGTGTGCCCCTCACTCCCTCAAGGCTGGCCCACCCAAGCACCTCTCTACAGAGTCAACTCTACTGTTCTGCCCAGTCGAGGCTCAGGGCTCATTCTCCTGAGTGCTGCAGCTAGTGCGGGGTTGGGTCATGTCCCTCACCTGCTGCAGGTGTCCAGGGCAGAAGGGAGGGGGGGCATCTTTTCCTCATCCATGCCACATGGCAGATGAGAGGGGTGTGGCCTGCTCTCCCGTTCTCACGCCCTCGGGACAAGCTTGCCCATGTCCCTGCAAACAAGGTCAGCTGTACTGTGATTCCAAGGTGAGGTGTAGGACCCTCTCTCCTGAGTGCTTCAGTTGGTGAGGGGCAGGACCAGTTCTCCCTAGTGTTGCAGCCAGTGAGGGGCCGGGGCCAACTCTATGCAGCCCTATCTTCTCAGCCTTTGGTGGTATCGGGAGCCATGGGCATCAACACAGACCATGGCTGCATCAGGGCCATGAACCCAGACCTGGGCCCTGGCAGCAGCCCAGGCCCTGGGTGGCAATCAGGCCACCTACCTCAGCCCACTCCTCACCACTTTCATCTCTTCTGATGTGCCTCTGTCCACAGGAAATGAATCATTCTGTCTGTCTGTCTGTCTGCACCCCCCCATACCACAGCATATATTTGTTCACCATAGTACTGCCCATCTGCCCAGCACCACAAGGAGTTGGGCAAACCCATGTTTTCTCCTTGGAGCCTGGAGCGGTCCACTCTGGGTGTGCATGTGGGTCTCTGCTCACTCAGTCTGTTCTCCTTTAACATTTCTAAACCTAAACAATCAGTTACACATAGAGGTGTTATCTTATTGCAAAAAGTAGGCTCTCAGTGAATGCTTTTAAATTAATTAAGTTAGTTATGGTGAGATGTCTGGTGGTTAAAACAATAAATAAAGGGAGGAAATTGTGTCCTTTAATTTTTGTGATGTTGATAAATGAGTTCACCCTTTTTCTTTCTTATGCCAGAAAAATCTCTAAGTAATGTCTCTTAGGAAAACTTCAAGGTGTCCATAACCTGTTCCTATAGAAGTCAAACTCTTAGGAAAAGAATTTTCCATGGATGCACTTGGTGAAACATTGACAAAGGTAAAGAAAACATTTCCCGGTGTCAATGTGGGTAAAACACCATAGCGGACATCCATTGCAGGGGCATTTCTTTGGAAGTAGCTTTCTCTTCTACTGTGTTGGATGCTCTCTGAAGCTGGATGTGTCATGAACTTCTTTCCTAGTTTTCCATTTCTTCAGACTGTGCACATTGTCTCCGAGACTCTCACCTATTCTGATGTAACAAATTAATACTTAGGTGGAGCCAGCTTTGGAGCGTCTAACTTCTGTGCCACCTCTCTCTCATCTCCAGACACATTAATCCAAATGCCAATTGGAACTTGCCACTCGGATGTCTCATATGGTCTTCAGACCTACGGTATCTGAAGGAGAATCCATCATCTTCCCATTAACTACCCCTCCTTCCATTTCTCCTGTAACACGGATGACATTCCCCAATTGCCTGAGCCCCAACCCTGGGCTCCTCATTGTCTCTTCCTCTGTCCTTCCCATTAATCAGCCATGTCCTCCCCAATCAGCTTCCTAAATATATCTCTGCTCCGTCTCCTCGCTGTTCTCACTGCCGCACACGAGGCCTCTGTCATGTCTAGACTGGAGTGCTGTAAAAGTGTCCTAATTACATCCCCTTCTCTAGTCTTACTTCCTTCTAATTCATCTTCCTCCTTCCCACCAAAATAGTGCTCTGCAGGGCAAAACGGCCTGTGAATGGCCAGCTTAAAAAAGTGCTCACTCTTGTGCCTGAAGGCTGCACTCTTTCATTAACTTAGCAAACCGCTTCCTTCATCTTTTCTTCTAAGTTGGATCACAAACTTCTCTGTTCTCTGTTTCCAGACACAGTGATGATTTTCCAGTTATGTGACTCTTTCTTATCCTTCCTTAAGAAGCCTATGGCCTTTTTCCCTTTTCTGTCCCCCTCCGAGGATAGCCTACTAGTCCCTCAAGACTATCCCGATGCCCCTCAACTCAGGGGTCTCTCCTTTGCAAGGACACTTTAGAGCAACTCGGCACTGGAAGGGTGTAAGTGACCATGTACCTGTGTGGGTTTCGATTGCACCACCACAATCTGACAACACAGCTACTTTTTTATTTCACTCATGTTGTGATGTATTTGTGCTTCTCCAAACAGATTTTTATACTCCCTTACCACTGAGGACCCATCATTGTGGAGATTATGACATGCTAAATAGATTTCAGTCATTTATTTGTTCAACACAGTAAATAAATTGGCCATGTCTATGATTCAGCTGGTAGAGTGTTTCGTCTGGGAAACACGAGTCCTGGGGTTAGGGCCCCAGTGCTACACAACCAAGACATGATAGTAGGGGAGGTAGACGCAGTGTGAACAGAAGTTCTGGCTCAGTTCAGGCTACAAGTGGCCCTGTCTCAATAAGTAAATAAATATGTACTCTTAATGAATGTTTTCTGTTAACCTAAAAAAGTCCATGAATTTTATTTCCTTTATGTGTTCTTAAGTTTTTCTTCTACCTTTGTAGCTAAATACTGTTAATAAAATCTATTAGTTAGCTTTCTGATTGCTGTAACTTGAGAAAAAAGCAGCTCATGGCAAGAAGGGCTCATTTTGCCTCATCACTTGAGGGTGCGGCCTAGCGTTGTAGAAGAGCGACTCTTGGCTATGGCCTCCCGATCCTGAGACAGCCACTCGCTTCTGACAAGTCAGAAAGCAGAAGAAAACCGGGAAGTAGGGTTCAGTTATAAATCTCAAGGCCTAACCCTCAACAAACCAAGTCCTTGAGCAAAGTTCCATCTTCTGAAGGCTCCAAAACCTCCCCCAAAGAGGGCAGGTAGCTGGGGGCCAAGTGTTCAAACAGGTGGCTGAAACCCAGAGGGTTATTTGTTTCATTTTGCTATGGAGCAACACCATGATATTTGGGTTCAAATCTGACTTGTAAAGGTTCACTGTTTTGTGTTATCATTATCTTTAAAATACACCCTTTCACATTATGTAGGCACCATTGCCTCTTGCTAATTTCAATAACTATTTAGAGAAAGTCACCCCATTGTCACCTCTGTCTTATAATCTGATGTTTCCTTTGGGCACTGTTGTTAGGTATGTCTGAGATGGCCTGTAAATTTGGTAGGTTTGATTGCTTGTTTGAAAGCCTTTCTTCCTTGTTTTGGAGGTTTAGTCCAGAGTGTGTGGAGAATGTAGCCTTTTCCAGGCATGTGCTGGGTAGGACTATTGAGTGAGAAAGGAAAGCTGGTACCTTGGTGGAGTTTCTAAGGCTGAGGGGAGTTGAGAGAGTTGTATGTAGGCTGTAAACCACAGATTAAATACCAGGAGAAATAGACCAAGTGCTATGGGAAGACGAAAAGAGACTTGTTTATCCCAGTGTCTTAGTTAGGGTTTCTATTGGTGTGAGGAGACACCGTGACCACAGCAACTTTTATACAGGAAAAACGTTTAATTGGGTGGCTTACATCTTCAAAGATTTAGGTCATTATCATCATGGTGAGACATGGTGACATGCAGGCAGGCATGGTGCTGGAGAAATAACCAAGTGTTCTCCATCTTGACTTGTAGGCAACAGGAAGTTGTCTATCTCATTAGGCAGGGCATGTATGAGCATACATGGGACCTCAAAGCCTGCCTCCACAGTGGCACACTTCCTCCAACAAGACCACACCTACTCCATTAAGGACACATCTCCTAATAGTGTCCATCCCTTTGGGGGCCATTTTCATTCAAATCACCACACCCAGTAAGTAGATCCAAGAAAATTTGCATTGAAGAAGGTATAGTTTCAACTGGGCCTGAAGAGCTGATTGGAATTTCCATAGAAGAGTGGAGAACACAGCACCCAAAATACATGGGCAGTGTATTGAGGTGGGAGATATACAGGACACAGAGTGCAGGGTGATGCTTGTTAAGGATGTTAAAAACTGGAAAAGCCACATATTAAGGGAGCCCTTATGTAGCGGGTAGATGTTCCAGCTTTGTCCTGGAAGTACTATCCCCATTGAGACTTCCGGTAACCGTCATGCCTACGAGGCAGGGCCGAGAGAGGAGACCTTAAGACCTGAGATCCAGATATGCTGGCACCCTTGGTTCCTGGATCCTGGACGCTGGAGGTAGACCGAGCAGAGTTCTCCAGAGAACACCGCTGGACTGCACTCCACGTTTCCCGGACCCTGTAACCTATCCCTTTACTTGTAAGTTACCTCACAAAATAAGCCTCTCTTTTAACTACGTGGAGTTGCCTTAATACTTCCACCAATACCCTAAACACTCCCAACAGCAATCAAGTCTCAGTGAAGACTGTTGTTGAACTGAACAAGGAACGGTCCTTTATTCCACTGTTATCTATCTACAGCAGTGTATCATACCCCCCTTATCTTCTTAAAAATTAATCTAAAAATTTAGATTCAAATATAATTGCATCATTTCCCCATTCTTTTTTTCTCTTTAACCCTTCCCATGCATCCCCATATTTCTCTCTTGTAAATTTGTAGTCTCTTTTCTTTAATTGCTGATATATAGTTAACTACATAAATACAACCTGCTCAGTCTGTATAGTGTTACTTGTATGTATATATACTTAAGGGCTTGTTATTTGGTTTTGGGTAGTCAGTTGGTGTACTCTTCCCTGGAGAAGAACTATCCTCAGCATTTCTTAGTTGCCTGTAGCTCTTTGTGTAGGGTTGAGACCTCATGAGCTTTCTCCCTTCCATGCTAAGATGTCTATTAACATGGAAGTGTTGTCCTTGTTCAGCTCATATTCAGGCAGCCATGTTGGTGAGACTTCATGGATGAAGCTTTTGACATTAGTAGGAGACACAAACTCACAATCTCTTACCAAGATCCTTGACTTCACTAGTCCAGGGTAGTTGTCTAGGTTTCTGGCACCAGGCATGATTTACGTCTTGTTGAGCAGGGTTTAACTCCAATTAGAGAGCTGTTGGTCACCCCTTCTTTTTATATTCTGTATTGGAAAGAATTTGCCATGATGCCATTTCAGTTTGGAAACTTCCTTCTCTTGCCACTTAGAAACAATGTTGCCCACCACCACCCTAGCATTTTGGCTCAGTTTTTCTTTTTACTTTGTATTTCAGTCACACTTTTTGTTGCTGCTGGTTTTTTTTTTTGTTTTTTGTGTGTGTGTATGTGTGTGTGTGTGTGTGTGTATGTGTGTGTGTGTGTGTGTGTGTGTGTCTGTGTCTGTGTGTTTATGTATGTTTGTGTGTGGGGGGCAACTGCTATATTAGCTGATATGTTGTATAGCTTGTTCTGTTCAGTAAAAAAAAGACCCTCATTAACCTTCTAGCTGCCATCTCTGTCATGTGATTTACACATAATCCACATATTTATTGTGCCTTATTAATGATGCAACCAGAGGAATATTATCTTGGGAACATCCTATTCCTTTCCTTTGTCATTTTAAACTCAAAGACTCTTTTGTGGAGTGAAATACATGTCTTGTCACATACACGTATTGATTCTATTCTCACAGTTTGTGTCCTCCTATTTAATTTATCTAAAGGGAATTACTTTTACAGAGCTTTATCTTCCTCCATCATCCAGTTCAAGGAATTTTAGTATAGCCACAGAATTAAGCAACTGTCATGACAGTGTAATCTCAGAGCATTTCCTTAAAGAGACTTTTACCTAATCAGTTATTTCCCCTCCCAGTGCCCAGCCACACACCCCAACTAGTCTACTTAATTTCTCTGTTATTTGTTCTTTCTTGGGCATCTTGTACAAACTGAATCATATGATATGAGTTCTTTTGTGTCTCTGTTTTGTTTAGAACAATGTTTTTGTGTATAGGCATGTGGTGCATGCAGGTTTTCATGTGGGTATATGAATATGTGTGTGTAGGCACACATGCACATGTGTATTTGCATGTAGAGGCCCAAGGTTCTGTATCAAATATTTTTCTCAATTGTTTTTCATCTTACTGTTTTTATAGAATATGTTTTAATTTAACTAGCAACATTTTGTGGTCACAAAGCGAGAATTCTTTGACAATTTAATCGTATGTTGCTGAACCTGATGCTCACCAATTTAGCTAGGCTAGCTGACCAAAGAGCTCTAGTGTTCCACCTGTCTTCACATGCCACCCACCCACTCCATTGGGCTGACAGATGCATGCCACCATACCTGAGCTTTCCTCTGCTTCCCCCTGCCCAAAAAAACTATTGCATTTTATGGATATTCCACATTTCGTATAGCTATTTTTCATCTTACGAATTTTTGGATTATTTTCATTTTGACTATTATGAATAATACTTTTCTTTCTCCTCCCCTCATGTGTGTGTGTGTGTGTGTGTGTGTGTGTGTGTGTGTGTGTGTGTGTAGACAAGTTTTGCATAGATTCTTAGGAACTGAGTTGTTAAGAGACATGATAAACTTAGGTTTAACATTTTAAAAAGCTTCCAAAATATTTTACAAAGCTGTTGCAACACTTGACATTCTTTTCTGAAGCACAGAAGCCTCTGGGTTTCTGTGCACTTTGCAGCACTTGTTAACGGTCTTTCTTTCTTTCTTTCTTTCTTTCTTTCTTTCTTTCTTTCTTTCTTTCTTTCTTTCAACCATGGTTACTTTAGTGTGAGGGGGGGGTGATGGCGTCTAACAGTGATTTTGATTTTGATTTTCCTAGTAGTTAAGATGGTCTACAAAAACATGTTCATTTTTTGGTAATTTTCTAATCAACTTATTTATTTATATATTATTGACTTGTAAGAGTTTTATATGAATTTATATATAAGAATAGGTCCCCTTAATAAATGTGTGATTTGTAAATCCTTAAATGTTTTATTCATCCCAAGGTTCATCCCGAAAGTTTATTTTTCTTCTCCCCAGAGACAGCGTCCTGGTGGTTCTTCAGCTCAGGCTGCTCTCGAACTCACAACCTCCTACCTCAACTTCCCAAGAGCTAGGCTCACGTGCTCTGTCACCACGTCCAGTTCTCTTCCTATTTTCTTAGAAGAGCAAAAACAAGACAGAAAGGAAAAGAGAAAGATTGAAAGAAGACAAAACACCTTTACTTTGAAGCCCTTGAATTCTAAAATTTGGGAAAAATCTACTTGTCAGTTTTCATATTTGTTACTGCAGTTTTGAAGTTCACATGCAGTTTTTGAAGTTTCTAGAAACTGTTTACTGTATGGTTAACAAACATAGGCTTTTATTGACTGCTTCTCCTGGAAGCACCAGTTGTGGGAATGAGAACTTCCCAAAGTCAGGGCAATGGATTAAAAAGTACTTTCAACTTCGGGGAATCACTGTTCCATATATTTTTTTAATCCTTTTTCTCTCTGATCCTGTCCTTATCCTGGAAGCAGTAAGAGATTCTGTCTTGAGAATGTCGAAGTTCGTCTGCCCACCCCTGAGGGCTTCCACAGCAGCCCGCGTGGTGTTTTCAGAGGCAGTTACATGCTTGTATTGACCATCCCAGCTTCTCTCTCGGATTCTGTCCAGGTCATCAGGACTGAAATCAGCAGAATTAAGTTCCACAAGGGACTAGGAACCAGAAGACTGGGACCTGGGTCCAACTGTCTGTTCATTCCTTTCTGACTTCAGCAGGAAGCTTTCCATCACCCAGTTGGGCTTTTTAAAAATAAATTATTTGAGGACTTGATACATAAATGTATAGTTTGCTCATACCTACCCCACATACATGAGTATGTGTTTAGCTCATACTCACCCTAACTAACTTTCTCATTTAGGAAATGAGGCTCTTGCTGTCCAGTGCTTCTGCTTCAGAGCGGTGACTCTCGTAGGGGTGATTCCCCACCCCCATCCCCTCTGCTCTCCCACTTCACAGGAACATTTATTTGCAGTGTATACATATGTTTCTGGTTGGCACAGTTGGGAGTTGCTACTGCATGTGGTGAAGACAGACACCAGGGACCCTGTGAAACAACCCCGGATTCTCTGAACATCCCACTAGCAGAGTCGCCTGGCAGTGGATGTCTGCGCTTCTGAGCGGAGATGCCTTGCTTCAGAGCACAGTGTGCAGCAGTATTGTTTGCAGAAGTCTGTGTCTTCTCCCCTCCAAATGCTTTCTCCACAGTGCAGCCTTCGTTGGTCCTTCCTAATTCATAAGAATTGTTATTTTATTTATTTTTTTGTTTTTTAAATTCTTGCAGCACTTATTTTTTTTTATTTTATAATTTAATTTAACTCTACATATCAGCCACGGATTCCCCTGTCCTCCCTCCTCCTGCCCCGCCGCCCTCCCTCCAACCCACTCCCCATTCCCATCTCCTCCAAGGCAAAGGCTCCCCTGGGGATTCAGACAGTCTGGTAGACTCAGCTGAGGCAGGTCCAGTCCCCTCCCCCTGCACCCAGGCCAAGCAGAGTGCCCCTGCACAGGGCCACTTCCTATGCCATTAATAAATAGACCATAATAAAAGCAGACATAATCAGATAATTTCCCTTTCTAAGCAAGAGGAATTACACAATGATAGACTAATCAATTAAGTGTAATTCATAAAATTTCCATTTGCTGTCATCAAAGGCCATCTCTGGACCCTGGAAGCATTCTTTATCCCAGCTGGTCCTTTCCTTAAAAATTTGGGTAGATTTTGTATTCATGAGGGTTACACCACAATGTTATAGGTTGCATGGAGCTAGTGAAGAATTTACTGCAGTGTAAGAGTACTAACACACCCATTGTCTCATATTTATTCTTGTGTGACAGGGAAAATGTTAAAAAAATATATCTATAATCCAATTTTAGTAACTTCAGTCTTCATATTATGCAAAAGGCTTCAAGACTAATACTTTCTACACCTCTCTAGTTTGTATTTTTAACCCCCCTTCCAGTCCCAAGGTAACTACCATTGCATTCTCTATCTGTATTTGAGCTCTTTTAAAACGTATTAATCATGTCAAATGGAGTCATGCAGTATTTTTCTTTCTGTGTCCTGTGTGTTTTAGTGGAATGTTCTCTAGATCTAAGCATCTTGTAGGAAAAGGAGAGACGCTTGATTGTAAGGCGTTCTTTATCCGTTCTTCTGTTGATGGCGTCTACTGCCATGCTCTTGCCTTGGCTGCTGGGGAGAATGCGGCAGGGAGCATGGGAGCCCAGATACTTAGCCAAGCAGTGTCCCCACCTCCACTGGATATAAACCCAGAGGGCAGAGTGCTGGCATCTGGGTAGCTTTATTTTCAGTCCCTTAGGAACCTCCCTGTTGCTTTCCATAGAGCGGCACACTGCGAGGATCTCTGCTCGTGATCCCATAGCTCCTGTGACTCTCTGCTAATGGTGATAAAGGGCTAAAGGTTTTGCCAAATTCATGTCATGGCTCTTTAAGGATCCTTCAGAGTCTCAATCCATTCCAGTTCCATCACTGGGGACTCATACAGCAAAGAATGTCTCAGATGAACTCACCTAGGGAGATAGGCCTTCCTACCCAGGCCTACTTAGGGATAGATCAGCCAAGGAAACAAAAGTAGGGCCCTGCTGAAGATTTCTAACAGACCCATTCCATGTTGCACAGAAAATTCATTTTATGAAATGTGATTCCTTACACTTTTCCAATGTACATTTAACATCTTTCTATTTCTTGACCATGTCTCACGGATTATGAATTACCATCTTTGCCAGCATGAGAAACACACCCAGAGTCCATCACTGGAGTCACTTGTGAAAACATTAAACAGCACCAGGTGCAGAGCTGACCTCTTGAGGACCACTACTCAATATGCCCCCAAGGCTGACATTTAACCATTGATGACTTCTGAGTAGGGCTGTCTCACCAATATCACATCAATCGATAGCGTTCTTCCAGCCCCACAGTCCAGAATTGCTCCTTGTCCTTAGAGCTGATCCCATTTGTTCTCATTAGCTGCTCGACTTGGGTAGCATGGCTACAACTTAAGGGCAGCTGCAGACGACTTACAAAAAGCATGATCTATACTTACCCGTGACCAATATAAATAGCATGTAAAGAATATAAACTCCATCACACAGTGGCTATGAGTTGGATAGCAAACACAAGTTGATGATGAATTTTCAGATTGTAATTTTACCTTAACAGAGCATAGGATCTTTATTTCTGGTTGTGTCCATTGAGCTGTATTTGACCATATGGGCAGTGTGTGTGTATGTGTGTGAGCACATGAGTCGACAAAGGCAAGGGGCTGATTTTTCAATTAGCATTGGATTTTACATGATATTCCCCCTGGAATACCTACTACTCAATTTGGTAATTTTGACAAATGAATCCAACCAGTAAATATCATTCATTTATTTCACCATAATTTGATAAGGGATTATAAGAGATCAAACAAATGGTTTTATGAGTGTATTTGTTTTTAAAGCAGTTTCAGGTTTGAGGAAAAGTTTAAGAGAGGGTACAGAGATTGCCGTTTTCCTCACTCTGCTCCTGTATTGCATTTGTGTGCTCCATTTGTCAACGCTGACAAATTAAGTTTGATTCATTAGCATTCACAAAAGTTCTTAGTTTGCTTGGGTGGCTGCTCTTCTCAGTGTACAGTTCTATGAGTTTTGAAAATAAATAATGTTATGAGCCTACTATTTTAATATCAGACACAATAGTTTCACTGGTCTCTGATTCCCCGTGCCCCATCTCTATCCATGGCAATAAATGATCTTTTTACTTTTTAATTTGCCTTTTCCATGGTGTCTTATGCTTGGGAGAATATAATGTGTTGATTTTTCAGACTGGCTTCTTTTGTTTATCAATATTGACTCCAGGCTTTTGCTTATCTTTTTCTTTTTTTTAAATCACAAAATAATATTCCACCTCTGATGTGTAGTTTGTTGATTTGGTCACTCATTGAAGGCTGTCATAGTAGCTGGATCCTGTTTGGACAATTATGAAGAAAGCTACTGTTAATATTCTTGCACAATTTTTGCTGTCAGTATTTGTATTTTAGTCATTCTTATAGGCATGAAGAAATATCTCACAATAGTATAAAACCCTGAGTATTTTTTCTTGTGCTTATCATGTCCTTTAATGGGATGAATGTTCAGATCTTTTATTTCATTTATAAATAAAATGTTAAGACAGCATTGGCAACTAATGTAACTTTCTTGTATATGCATGTGTGTGTGTGTGTGTGTGTGTGTGTGTGTGTGTGTGTGTGTGTGTGTGTGTATACTTATTTGGTGCAGGAATACACATGTATGCATGTGTGTGTAAAGGTTCAAGTCTGATAGCAGGGTGTCTCCCTCCATTACTCTCTCTACCATATACGCTATGGTGGGGTCTGGCACTGAACCTGCCTGACTAGCCAGTTTGCACTGGGACTTTCTGCCTCGGCCTCTTGAGTGCTGGGATAACTGGAGTGGAGGGGACACCACACCTTCCTGGCTTTTCTGTGGGCTCTGGAGTTATGAACTTCAGTTCCTTGCTTGCACGGCAAATGCTTTTATCTGTTGAGCTATCTCCTCAGCCTTTCTTTGTTTTGAATTGTTTTCTTTTGGAGAGCTTCTGTTTGTAATTTTGAATACACACCCTTTTCAAATATGTTGTTTAAAAATTTTCCTGCAGTTTTTGGTTTGCCCTTTCATCCTCTTCTCAGTGGCGTTTGAAGATTTAATTGAGTCGAATTTATTAAATTTTTCTTCCTGATTAGTCTCAGCTACCTGGCATACAGGCATGAGCCAACATACCCAGCCCCATGATTTTGTATATCCCCATCAATGGAAAAAAGACTTCTAGAAGACAAGATGGTGGATGCAGGGGCATGCATTCATGTTCCAGGGCCCACATTTAGTGCCTAATACCCAAGTCCTCAGCAAGGTTTCTTGAATAAATGAATGAGCAAGTGAATGAAGTACAGATGTGACAGAAAAATCTAACATCCTTTGATTGACACTTTTAGTGTCTGAAAGCCACACTCTCCTCTACTTGTACTTAACTCCCCAACTCCCCAACATGGAATTATGTATTTATCAGTTGAGTAAAAAAAATCACAGACATTAGACGCACAAGGTAACGCCTGTCAAGAATGACCTTCGTGATCTGCAGGTCCTGGAGAAAGCCGTATCTGGGCTAAAGGATCTGCAAAATGACTAGTAGAACGTTTTGATTGTGGAGTCAGAACATTGCAGATTCAGGGTCAAAACTATCCTGGGCTTTCTTTAGCCTCATTAATAGTCATTTACCATCACATCAACCTTTGTATCTGATCCTCACATCCATTTTCAAAAATTATTTAGTTTGTTGTGTATGGGTGTTTTGTCTGCATACCAGAAGAGGGTATCAATTCATGGAACTACAGTTATGGACAGTTGTGAGCTGCCATGTGGGTGCTGGAATTGAACTCAGGACCTCTGGAAGAGCAGCCAATGCTCTTAAGTCCTGAACTATCTCTCCAGCCCCTGGTCCTCCATCCTTCGAAGTGTTAGGTAAAACTTGTGGAATGTAACTAACCCCAAAGTTAAGAATGTCATCAGATAACATCTGAGACCTTCAGCATATAGTTCCCTGGTTTACTATAACTCCTTGCCTGCTGTCCAAAAAAGTACTGAGTGAAGGCACTGGCTTACGACATTTTTAAAAAATGCATTTTCTGAGCCCGAATACATATGTACACACACACACACACTTGTGCAGGTGCCTGCAGAGACCAAAAGAGGACATGGGATCACTCGGAACTGCAGTTAGAGGCGGTTGCAAGCCACCCAATGTGGATGTTGAGAACTAAATCAGGTTTCTCTGCAAGAGCAATAAGTGCTTGCAACCTGTTAAACATCTCTCCAGTATCCTCTCTTTTGTTTTGTGATAATAAAAAGTTCCTATAAACTCCTACCACTGTGATACATGTCATTTGGACCAACTTGAGTTCATGTCCTGGATAATGTGACTCATAACTCAGCTCAGATTAAGTTCTCCTATTTCCTTTGAAAAACAAAGAGCTGTGCTTTGTACAGCCACCTGAATAGGGAGACAGTGACTTTGCAACAACAAAGTATGGAGAAAGCGTTTTAATGCAGTTTTCCAGGTAGAAGGTATCAGAAAATACCCATCACTGAGCATGCTCACAAGAGAGCTTCTGTCTACTTTAGCAAGTAAGATAAGACCCATGTGTCTTCTCTATCAAGTCAGTGGATCAGCTTAAAGGAAGCTCTTTCTCGGAATAAAAAGTGGCCAAAAGTCAAAACTGTAAAGTCATTTTTAATGTAATATTTATTTTTTTGGTCTTTTTTGAGATAGGGTTTCCCTGTGTTGTTTTGGTACCTGTCCTAGATCTTGCTCTATATACCAGGCTGACCTCGAACTCACAGTAATACTTATTTTAT
Organism: Peromyscus leucopus; assembly: GCF_004664715.2. NCBI lineage: Eukaryota > Metazoa > Chordata > Mammalia > Rodentia > Cricetidae > Peromyscus > Peromyscus leucopus. The sequence continues at coordinate 19,662,116 of NC_051070.1, read as the reverse complement.
GATATACACTTGTTTTCAAACAATCATCTTAAGTATTACCATATAATATTAATAAAGAGAATAAATCACTCTCATCAAATTTTAAAATAAAGCTATGTACTAAGTAAAAATTTTTTCTTCCATGGGTCATATTTTTTCTTCCTTTTTAAAGGTTTATTTATCATGTATACAGTGCTCTGCCTGCATGCCAGAAGAGGGCACTGGATCTCATTTTAGATGGTTATGACCCATGATGTGGTTGCTGAGAACTGAACTCAGGACCTCTGGGAAGGGCAGCTTTTGGTGGTGTTCTCATTGGTAGGATCAAGATCACGTGGATTTTCTCTGTTACACCCTAAAAGTTCTGTAACTTTGTACTCTGTATTTAGACTTATGCTCCATTTGAAATGCTGTTTAGAAAGGTCAGTGCATAACTGCAACTTTTGCTCCTCTTCCTCTCCCTTCCTTCTCTTTTTGTTCATGCAGGATTATCCTATGTAGCCTGGGTTGACCTCAAAACTGCACCAGGATTATAACTGTGCAACATCGTTTCCAGTGTATCTGGGTTTAGTTTTGGACTCTGTTGTGTTCACTTGAGCTGTTTGTTCTTCCACCAAAACCACACTTCTCAATGACTATAGGATTATAATAATTCTTCAAGTTAAAGTAAGGTCAGTACTCCAGCTGGGCTATTTTCTTTCAATATTATTTGTCTCTTTAGGTCTTTTGCTTTTCCTTATAAACTGTTAAATCAGTGTGTGAATATTTTCAATACTTTTGGTTTCTTGCTAGGAATTTGATTGCTTTTGACCTATACATCATGTAAAGGAAAACTGACACCTTTTTACTGTTGAGACCTTGTGTGTGAACACAGAATACCAGCTTCCCACTCATGCAGCAGATACAGGTGGATCTCTGTGAGTTCTTAGCCAGCCAGGGCTAAAAAATGAGAGTCTGGGTAAAATTATAAATGGGCATTGGATTTTAATAAATACTTCCTCTGCATCCATTGATATAATTACATAATTTTTCTTCTTAAGCCTATGAATGTGATGAATTATAGGACTGACCTTCAGATGCTGAATCAGCACACCATATTCAGAAATAATCCCATTTAATTATGGCACATACTTCACTTTATACTTTTTTGCATTTATTTACTAATATTTTCTTGGGAAATGTTGAATCTATGCTTATATCAGATATTGATCTACAGCTTCCTTTCTTGTGATGTTTTTGGCAAGTAGTTTTCTATTTGAACAATGCCTCGGATTTCATCCAAATGGATTAGCAATTACCAATGTTGTTATTTATAAAATTGTTCCTACCTAATTTTTTATATTAACCAAGTAGAACTATGTAAAGAAAACTAGCTGTGGGTTGATAGTGTAACTATCTAACAGATGCTTGTGTAGCATGCATAAGGCCCTGGGTTCATTCCCTAACACCCATAAACTGATCCCAGTGGTAAACAATTATGGAGGAGAAGGAAAGGGTGAGAATTCAAGGTCATTGTCAGCTGTATGAACCTCTCGAGTCCAGCATGGGTTACAAGAGACCCTAGCTCAAAAAACAGAACCCAAACCAAAACAAAATAAAAACTCTCCACTCCTAACCAAAACCAAACAGAACCCCATGAAATTGGATCTCGAAACCTCCATTAATGCAGAAATGTCTTTCCTTAAGGATTCTGTCTTAGTTTGGGTTTCTATTTCTGTAAAGAGATACCATGGACCACAGCAACTCGTACAAATAAAACCATTTAATTGGGATTAGTTTACAGTTTCAGAGGTTTAGTCCATTATCACCATGGTGGGACATGTTGGCATGCAGGCAGACAAAGCGCTGGAGAAGGAGCTGAGAGTTCTACATCTTGATCTGCAGGTGGCAGAAGGAGACTGTGTACTGGGTGTGGCTTGAGCATATATGAGACCTCAAAGCCCACCCCCACAGTGACACACTTCCTCCAACAAGGCCACACCCACCCTAACAAGGCCACACCTAATAGTGCCCTTCCATATGGGCTAAGTCTTCAAACACATAAGTCTATGGAAGCCATACATATTACCACAGATTATTAATGCAAAAAGTTTGCGCTTATTTTTTTACATATTCATGTTTTATGAATGTAACATGCTATGTTTAAGGTAATGGTTTTGCTCTTAACTTGCACATGCATCAAAACTGGAGTAAATCTATGTGCATTAGAAGGGGCTGCAAAGATAAACTTACATGGGCTGTCCAAAGCTAGGAATTAATGCTTTTACTTTCTTATTAGTTATCACTTGAAAAGATATTTTCACAGTAAGGTAAGAGATGCAATGGCTTTAGAGATACAGCTGCACTAAGAAGGGTAAAATATTTGATAGGGCACAACTCAGAAGTTAGACATACACTGCAACAATATGTTTGATCTGTCTTGAGGAATGATATGCACACTGTCACATTTGCAAATGATGTATCATGGCAATGTGAATACTGAAGGCATTCAGACAAATGACATGTTTTTCTATTTGTTCTACTATTTGTAGCCATTATCTCTAAGCAGTATGCCAAGAGGCCAAAGTTAATATCACAGTAGTTAGAGAAATGAGGTCCTATACGATACAATGACCTTCATTTTTATGTCTCTCCTGTCGCCAGACCTGAAATGCTCACACATAGTACAAAAATGTCACAATCTGTTGCATGCACCAATGTTAGCCTGTGATAATAGTAAGATGTATAGTGTGCTATGCATACCAGGTGCTATTCTAATGTATTACTGGCATGAACTCATTAAACTACTGCAACCACCCCAGGAGTCAGTTATCTTTTATTTTATACATGAGGACTATGGGACACAGAAAAGTTATATAATTGTGCAGTCGCTCAGCTATCAATGAGTTGAACCCAGATTAAACTCAGATGACTTAGAACTTTCTCTCAGGTGCTGTGCTAGTCAGACTTCTAATTAAAGGGATGATAAAATGCAACATCTTCAACTTTGTTCATCCATAGCAATTGTATGTGAGGGGCACAGTAAAGAAACTGCCAACATGACCACTCCATTGTTAGGGGGAAGGCTTTTATTATGAATAAGAGAGAGAAGATATTCAGAGGCACCTGAAAGAGTCCCGAGTAGAAAGAGAACCAGACTGAACATGCCCAGGGCTAGGGAATTGGGAGAGGCAAGAGAATGGGAGAGAGATACTAGGGGAGAACAATGGCGAATGCGAGAGATAGCAAGAGATAAAGGATAGAGCACAGTGGCAGAAAAGTTGATAGCCTGGTCATATGAGAGAGAGAGAGAGAGAGAGAGAGAGAGAGAGAGAGAGAGAGAGAGAGAGAGAGAGAGAGAGAGAGAATAGTAAGATCAGTGGGTTATAAGAAGGATGAGTAAATTAGATGGAGGATCCCATGGCCCGTGAGCTGGAGGGAGTTCACGGTAGAAGAGGAGGTGAGAAGGGCTGGGATATAGCATGGACTTTGGCATGTATACCAGGTACTAATGATGTTGAGGGAGCTGAGGGGTCAGCATGGGCTTTGATATGCTGATAGGTACTACGTGTATATGTCAATTAGAGAGCCATATGTTCCTTCTGCCATAGGTAAGGGAAATGACTTCTTTGGGGGGACAGAAACATGTTTCAAAAGTTTGTGAATGCTGGCTTTTATCTAATTACCAGAAACCCTTTGATAGTCCATCCTGAGCTCATTTCTGTATGTGGGGATCACCTGTGAGACCTAACAGTAATCTTGTAGCTATTTTAGAAAAATAGAAGAACACAGCAACTTTACTTATATCACTTTGAAGTAGTCTTTACATATGACTATTCTGTAAATGATTTAAGCTTCTAAAAGATTTATTAACTGGTATAATTGGGAAATCTAGAAACACCTCTAACTTTGGACACACTTGCAGCAGGTGACTCAAATGCTAGTCTTGAGATAGTCTCATTCTGTGTCTCTCACACAATTTTCTCTAGAGTGGACCAACTGGCTTGTGTGGTTCCATCCCAGCAGTTTGACATCTCAATGGAATGGTTACTTGTTTTCTATAAAGAGTCATCGTTTTAAAATCAGAATTTTAGAAGAATCTGCTTTATAATTTTGCTAAAACCTCTTTAGCAGATATTCCAAATGTTCTTCTATTCAGCTGTAAATTGCAGAAACTTTTAGAATTTGGCTTTTGGGGTATCTTCTCTCTGCCCTCGATGTAAATGATCTTGTCAGCATTATACATACATCACAGTAGTTTTTATTTTATGTGGAGCTATTTAAAATGCCCGGAGATGCTCGTCCTGATCTTTATTACACACACTGCATTTCCCATGTAGTCTGATTGCTCGCACGTCTGATCCTGACTTTGAGGTAGAAGAAGAAAGGAATTCTGGAAGAGTCAACGGTTAGATGGCTGCGTTTAAAATGAGCAGACTGTGGAGATTTGGAAAGTGCTGACTAAAGTCCTCAGCGGTGTCCTCACGGCTCTGGCTGTTGGCAGTCTCAGTCCCGTTGCCAGTGTCATGAATGTCATGGCCAGCTTTTCACACACTGGGACGTTCACAAGGGACCCTGGGTCCCCCCAGCTTTGCAGGTGTTCTAGGTCTTCCTTAGCAGGTCCCTGCCAAGCAGCGTTTGTAAGTTGTCTCAAGTACAATAACTTTGACACCATACTTAAATGAACAGATGCAGTCATGTTAGAAAATGTGTGACTAATGGTCCTGAATATGAATATCATGTATCAAAAACCCAAAATGTTAATATTTTAAAAAATTTAGGAACTATATTCGATAGTAAAATAGGCAGTAAAAGATGCATATATAAGAATGTGCACCACGAGAGGGAGATATGAGGGAGTGTGATGGTGAGGATAAGAATAATGCATCGTGTACATGTACGAAATTGTCAAAGAACAAATTTAATTTTAATTAATATCTTTTTAAATGAAGAAAAAGGACTCTAGAGAGTCTTCAGTGACTAAAGCACTTACCATGCAAACATGAGAATCTGAGTTCAAATCCCCTGGATCCACATAAAAAGCAAGACACAGTAATGCCCTTTTGTAGTCTCTGCAATCTTGCAGCAGGATGAGAGACAGAGACAGGAGAATTCCCAGACGTCTCTGGACCAGTGGCTTTGTTCTATGTAACTGAGACCAAGAGCTCCTTCCTCAAACAAGGTGGAAGGCCAGGACTGATACTTGAAGTCCTCTGACCTCCACATGCATGCCTATAATTACACACACAAACATACACACGTAGACCCACAAACCACAAACACACACACAAATACAAAGATGAAAACAACAAAATTGCTAAAAAGGAATGCATTTCCATATAACAAAAGCCATGTATGACACACCCACAAAAAACATCATACTCAATTATAACAAGTGCAAGTCTATTCTTTTTGCAAGAGAAGCAAGCAAATCATGCCTGTCATTTCCATTCAGCATCGTATTGGAAGTCTGAGTCAGGACAATTAAACCTATCTTTCTACCTACCTACCTATCTACCTATCTATCTATCTATCTATACCTAGATATAGGTATATAGATATAGATGACATATAGTATAGATATAGGTAGACAGATATATCTAAATGTAGATATAGATATAATCATACTGGAAATGTGGTTCATCAGTTTAAGAGCACTTGCTGCCCTTGCAGGGCTCTAGAGCCTGGTTTTAGCACCTATGTTGGGTGACTCAGCCCTCTTCATGTATGCATACCCACACAGACACACATACACAAATCATTAAATAAATAAAATAAGTTCTTAAAAAATTTATCATGTGGCTAACATTGTCCACTTGACAAGATCTATAATCTCCTAGAAGACAAGCCTCTAGCAAGTCTATAAGGGAATTTTCCAGATGGGTTGAGAGGGAAGACCCACCAGGAATGTGGATGGGGCCATACCACAGACTGATGTCCCAGACTCAATGAAAAAATGAGACTGGACTGAGCATCAGCACTCGTTTCTCTCTGCTTCCTGCCTGGAGGGGAAGTAACCCAGCTGCATCAGTCTCTTGCTGCTGTGCCTTCCTGACCATGACACAAAACTGTAAGGCAAAATAAACTTCATTCCTTAAAAAAATGTATCATGATGTTTAGATTCTAAGGAAAATGGAAAATGTCACAGAAGTGAAGAAGCATAGTCATTAAAATTTTGATCTAAAATAAAATGTAAATACACAAGTTAATGTTTATGTATGCTTTTAAATAAATACAGACTCAAAGTTTTAAAAAATACCTAAAATTTATACATATAGTTAGTAATTAGATGAAATAAGCTAAAATATTAATACCTTTATTATTCATTCATGAGCAAACAAGTGGTTTTAGCATCTCAGTATATTTATTGTAATTTGAAAATTGTATACAATAAAGGATTATTATTGTGACTATCTCTAATAAAGATCAGTCACTTTCAGAAACAGTTTTGAATAATATAGAAATCATGAGAATAAAAATTAGGAAAAAGATTTGACAACTAAGTCAGTGATGAAATCTGTTAGCACAGATGAGGGTAGTGACTGTGACGGCTAGTCTTTGTTGTCAATTTGATATACTTGAGAGGAAAAAGCCTCAACTACAAAACTGCCTCTATTAAATTGGCCTGTAGGCCTGTCTGGAGGGTCTGGCCCACTGTGGGCAGTTCCATCCCTAGGCAGGTCAGCCTGTGTGACATAAGAAAGACAGCTGAAAATATGCTAAGCAGAGAGGAAGCCAGTAAGCAGTGTTCCTCCATTATCTCTGCTTCAGGGATTCTTCCTCAAGATGCTGCCTTGATTGAGTTCCCGCCTTGGCGTTCCTCCACACTGACTGTAACTTGTAACTTCTCCCCAAGCTGCTTTTGGTTATATTGTTTATGACAATAACAGACATCAAACTAGATCAGTGCTAGAGGTAGGGCAAGATGGAGTGTGCCAGGTTCTAACTTCCTTTCAGAAGTTGTAAATGTAAAAGAAAGAGGGAAAATCCAGCAAAATTGTATCATATTAACTAAGAGAACCATAAAGTATTTAATATCAAGTATTACAAGAAAATTGCGGCAGAGCATCAGACACAAAAACCTGATGGCTTTGTGCTATGCCACACTGCAAAGTCAGCACAATGCCATGCATATTTATTCATGCATTTTCTTAGCTGATAAACATTCATCCAAGTAAGAATCACACTGCCCTGTACTTTTCTACATACTGCATTTCCTTGTTGGTAAAAAAGAGCCGCACTGATGTGCCTAAGGTGAGCGTTTGGACTCCGGCCAGCCCGGTTTCATATCTCTGTGTTCCTCCCCTGAGCACTCTGCGCAACTGCAGATCGCTGTTCGCTTCTCTAGCCTGTCTCTCCAGTGAGACAGCTAACGTTATTATCTAACCTAATTATCAGATGGTAACAACTACCTCAGAGACCTAACACAAAAATCAGGAGACTAGATACAGAGGCACCGTCCCTTACACATAATAACCTTGCCGCAACTTTGATACAATTGTTCTTGCTGTTTCCTCATAATAGGACTGAGGTGTCTTGAATTTTTTTAAGAAGTGGCAGAGGCCGAGTCTTGATCCTCGTGTAGTTTTCAAAATATTTGTGTTTGTAAAGTAGGATTTTAGTCACTGGTTGATTCATTCCCTCTGCAAACATTTGTTAAGGCCAACCATGTATCCAATAGTATCCTAGGAAATAGAAGGGTAAATTAGATACTGGCCTTCTAAGAAGCAGATGGAGAGATAAACATTCATTTCCAGTGAGTATGGCAAAGCAGGTACCTGGATGCTGACAAAGGTACCAGCTGACTCCTAAGGAGCTTGTGGGTATGACGCTCTGCTCAGGTGTTGGTGAAAAGGGCACCAGAAAGTTACTTCCCACAGTCAGAACTAACATCAACTTTCCAGTCTATGAATTGATACAAGTTTCACATGCTTTAGCAAATATGCTCTTTTTTATGTCATCCTTACTCCTAACTCATGACTTTCTCTGGGAATTTTAAATATAAGCAAAACCTTTCACATGCCATACAGAAAAAGATCCAGCCATCTTCAAGTATGTTTTATGAACATATCACAAATTCTGCTCAAAGAAACTTTCCAGTCAAGTGAATTTTGGAAATAAGTAATTGTATTATTCAGGGTTCTCTAGAGGAACAGAATTTATAGAATGTGTGTGTGTGTGTGTGTGTGTGTGTGTGTGTGTGTGTATGTGTGTGTGTGTGTGTACGTATTTATTAAAATGGTATATATGGTTTTTAACCTATGGGTTGTGACCCTTTTAGAGGTCAAATGACACTTTTATTTATTTATTTGTTTGTTTGTTTGTTTGTTTATTTTAGGGGTAGGATGGAGGAATTGTTTGACTTTATTTTAAGACAAGTCATAAAAGCTGCTTCGGATCTGCCAAGGTAGATGGCAAATCCATTTAAAATACAATAGCAAATGACTCTTTTATAGGGTCTTACATCAGATATCCTACATATCAGATACTTACATTAAGATTCATAGCAGTAGCAAAATTATAGTATGAAGTAGCAATGAAAATAATTTTACTGTTGGAGGTCACCAGAACATGAGGAACTCTATTAAAGGGCCACAGCATTAGAAAGGTTGAGAACCACTGGATTACAGGCTGTGGTCCAGTTAGTCCAACAATGACTGTTTATCAATGGAAGTTTCAAGAATCCAGTAGTTGTTCAGTTCACAAGGCTAGATGTCTCAGCTAGTCTTCAGAATACCCCAGAGTCCCCAAGAAGTAGGCTGTGATGGCCATGAAGGAATGAACTTGTCAGGGAAAGTAAGAGTGAAAGCAAGCAGGCAAAGAGAGAAACCTTCCCTCTCCCATGACCTTTATATAGGCTGCCACTAGAAAGTGTGGTCCAGATTAAAGGTGGATCTTCCCACCTCAAAAGATCTGGATTAAAAGTGGGTTTCCCCACTTCAAATGATTTAATTTAGAAAAAAAAATCTCTCATAGGTGTTCCCAGCCCCTTGGGTTTTAATGAATTCCAGATGTAGTCTAGTTGACAACTAAGGACAGCCATCACAGGAATGTTTTTACCTCCTAAAATATCATCATGTTGGTGACATTTACAGGCTCTAAGAAGGCTTGTTTAGATTTTTAACTTGGACTTTCTCAAATAGCAAGAACAATTAAAAGTAAAAACCTAGCTGCGAGTCCATTAATGATCTGAGGCTTGTGGACTTCTGTGAAATCCTGTCTAATTTTCCAGGCAGACCTCTGTATGTTTTCGGAAATGTCATTTTTTAATGCAGAGAGACCTGGGAGGGATGATACTATCTGTGATAGTTTGAGGATCTTTCCAGTGGGCATATCCTAAGCTTGGCATGGCGGAAGTAACAGCAGGACAAGCCGAGAAGTTAAAATGCACAGTGTACAGCAAGAAACATGGCAAGGGCTGAGGAAGACGTCGCCGTGGAGCACGGAGGTTAGTCTGGTGAGAACTCAGGTCATTTGACTTTTCTACTATGAGGTAAATGTTTATAGGGAAACGATTGACTGATGAAAAGGCATGCTCTCGGGACAGTTCTCCCTACCCTGGCTGTACTCCTTTGCAGTTGTGTTCATTTATTAATTTTTCTAATTGCTTTCAAATTAGAATTTCCCGGAGGTGTGAGACAGTCCATTAAACCATTTGACAGCTCAAAAACTCTACTTCTACACGGAAAATATAAAAGGCTTGAATAGGGAGAGGGCTCAACAGCCATGCTGTGCAATGTACTCCAGGGCGAAATCCCACGGGCCCTGGGATTGAGAGAAGTGTTGTGGTACACAGAGAGAGGAGACCCAGATGCTGCGGAGAGTGCTCAGGGCAAGCGACAATGAGGGGCAGAAGTGTCCAGACATCTGCTTTCTCTCTCTTTCTAACACCCAGACTGTACACTGCACATCTCTGTGTCCTTACACTACAGTAACAAAAAAAAATTAACTAAGGTTTACTTTTTAATTAAATGTAGCACCACTTAGGAAGATGTATACTAATCTGAGGCCAAATCTGCCACCCTCAGCTTTACAAGATGCTGGCCCCAGCAGAGCCCGTAAAGCTCTCGATAAGAGCGGCGAGGAGCAAGGTGCAGGTCCCTCAGCGATAACCTCCTGACTCCAACATTATAGGTCTTTCTGCTGGAATTGAGTTCTACATCTTACTCGATGGGTTATTGTCACAGATGAGTAATGAACGCACCCTGCCGGAGTCCCAGGGTGCAGAAGGAGGTGGGTCAGGCCATGAGGAGGCCCAGCTGCAGGCCCGGGGCAGGCAGATAAAGGGAGACAGACCCGTTAAAGGTACAGGGCCACCGGTGACTGCTCCAGACCAGCCGCTGGGAGCAGCCTGGGGCTGAGCCTGCTGGCTGGGGCTCACAGCAAGTGCATTAATCACAATGCTCCCTGGGCTAATGGGCAGTGCAGGGGCAGCAGCCCAGGCTAGCAGAACAAAGGCAGAGTGTGATGAAGAGGGCACCAGTTGGGAGTTACAGTGTTGGTTTTCAGAGGTCGAAATGAAACAAATGACAGTTACCAAGAACACAAATTGCCTGCAGAGGAGAGAATGAGGAACACTGTAAGGCTATTGTTCACTCTTGCTGTCCTGCGAGGCGTGGGTCTGGACTTGGTTCCTTTGGTTGTCTGATTCCCCTGCAGCCTCCTAAGGACCTTACAGTGACAGATATCCTTTTTAAGGAAGAAGGTTGTAGGCACCACACAACTTCTAGTATGATGCCTTCTACATTTATGGATATAATTTTTTAAATGATGCTTCAGGTAATTCCAGGACATTGAATTATGCATTTAAGGTCTTTGAATAGAATGCATTTAAATTGTAATTGAATTGTTTGTCAAAAGCAGCCAGATTAGTCCATTTGCGTGCATTTGGGGGCCCCGTGTGACTGTTTCCTCCTCAGATTCCTGAGATGGGATAGGTCTCTAGGCAAGCACAGCAAAATTTCAGAGCCAAAATTGAAAATAGGTGGCCTAACAATTTCTCTTGGCTGAGGAGAGTGCCTATGTTTATGAACAACCCTGTAGACACGGGTGAACCAATTGGCATCTTCTCTTAGATTTTTTTAATAACACTGTGTAATTAATTGGTAGTCCTTGCCAGAAGAAGAAGAAGAAGAAGAAGAAGAAGAAGAAGAAGAAGAAGAAGAAGAAGAAGAAGAAGAAGAAAACACTCTTGTAGTCCCCTTCTGTGAAATAATAGCCTCATACTTGTTCTTATAAAGTTTTAAATTAGCAATTACGGCGAGGACTCAGTGGGTATAGTGCCTACTTCTCAAGTCAGAGGACCCTTGAAGAAGCCAAGCATGGGGTTCAATTTCTGTAACCCCAGTACTGGAAGGGAAGAGAGAAGGTAGACACATCTCTGGAGATCACTACCCTGCCCCCAAGTCTAGCCCAAATGGGTTTAATGAAAGACCTTGTCTTTTTTTTCCCCTGTGGCAAAAATAGGGGAAATATAATTAACACTGATCTCTGGCCTTCATGAGTGAGCATATTCTCATACACCATGAAGACACAGTCAGACAGACAGACAGACAGACATGCACGCACATTTTAAGTCAGAATTTCTTGGAGAAAAAAAGAAGAGATTAAATCACTCAGTACACCAAGCAATCAGTCCTACGTAGACAAGCAGGAGGGCCTGAGTGTCTTCCCTGTTAAACTAAAAGTAACTCATGAAGGGGCTGGCACCAAGTGACATGGTGTGATGAGCTTTGGTCTAGCCAGTCACTGGGACCAGAGACAGGATGGTCTCCTGCATTTCTATATGAATGCTTAAATTATGTTAAAGACCAATGGCCTGGAATTGCTATGTTTTCACTTTGTGATTCAGGCCTGTTTTGTAGTATCATACTGCGCCCCCCTCCCCCGCTTCCCACCTACAAATCTGATGCTGATTACAGAGAGAGGCAGCACATCAGGGAATCAAGTTAAATGTCAGCAACCAGTTCCACTTTGCCAATCGCTAATTGTTGGGCCTTTGGCAAGTGGTTCCATTTGGTAGTAGAAGGGACCTCTTCTCATCTATAAAACACAGACTTGGCAGTAGGGTTTTTATTGACTCCTTGTTCATTACACTCAAAGATAATTAAATTAATTTCTTTTTCAAATGTCTCTTCTTGCCTTTGAACAAGAGATAATCCCAGGTGAGAAAAAAAAAAAAAACTACTATGAAATGAAATAGGCTAACTATTCCAACAGACTACTTACAGTAAGTCCATAGCTACACTATATGAGACGAAGCAGCCCTGTGTTCTAAATATAGGGAAACTCTAGATTGTGAGATAGACCAGCAGTAGCAAACACACACACACATTTTTATAGTTTATGGCTGCTCATTTGCAGAGAGGCTTTCTTATGACTTCCTCTCGATGCCTATCTTGTTTATTATTGCTTCCTTACTGACTGAAGTCTGACCCTTGCTCATCATTATAATATATTGACCTAGGACTGAAGCAGACCAGCCTCCCTCTGCATGGCCTAGGTATCAGTGTGTGTAGTATGTACAGAACCACCCCGCCGTTGGGGGTGCAGAACCCTCCTAAATCCTCAGACACCATCGGGGTGGGTACATTTGAATTCCATGGTCCTGGAAACAGAGCAAGTGAACCAGGGATATAACAGTTGCTCAAACTTCTAAAAAGTCTGTGCTACCATTTAGAGTAGATTAGTGAATTCCACTTTGAGACAGGAAAGAGGTGAGAAAAGGAGTATATCACAATTTGAAAATCAATTCTGCTAGTTAACCTTCAACCCTGGGTAGTACCCTGTAGGCTCAGGTCAAATAGGTATTTATGGATGTTTTTCTGAATGCTAATAGGTAGGATAATCATAGTATTATATTTTTTTAGATCTTAAAATAATCACATTGGCTTCAGATATATAGAAAGTTCACAGTTTCTAAAACCCTGAGGTAAAAATTAATCATAAGACTGTACATAATCTTAAAATACCAATTTGGTCTAAAGATACTGACCATGGAAAAACAAAAGGAAATGTTATTGAGCTCCAGAGCATGCTTTATAATGCATTAAAGGCTGATAGAACACATAGGCAAGTAGTAGAAAACTCCATCATGAATTAAAGACTGTTGGGACAGTTCTAATCACAGAGAGCATGTGTGATTATTTCCTCACTATGTAATGAAATAATTCCAACAACTTGGTCTTTTGAAATGAGATTCTCTTTTCAGAATTTGCCCTGGCTTGGGCCACTACACAGTTCTATGCATTTAAAGCACAGCTTAAAAGAAACCAAGTTCTTGTTAGAATTTAAAACACAAGGATCCATTTCTGCCCAGCAGTCTTGTTGCCGTGCATTCCCTGAAGTGTATCCCATCTGCTTTGGGGAGCTCTCATTGCAATATGCAGTGATTGCGGGATAAGCACACCACTTTCCTGTCAATACTTTCCTATTAGCCTCCTGGATCCATACATCATCATCTTGCTGGCCTGCAGTTTGCTTATCTTTGTCTCTGAGGCTGCCTTTGATTTATCTAACACCCAAGCTAATGAGGCATAGAGCCCAGGGTGGCTCCAAGGATAATGCACTTCTGTATAAAAATGCTTAAGGAAGGATCAAGTGATAATCCATTCTAGACTAAAAGGCCTAGCCCTTCAACAAATGTTGTATTTCTTAATCGCTAAACTAAGACCATAATAGTCTCCCCCTTAAGCTACTGCCATCAGTAAAACCGTATACCCTAACTACACACAATTTACCAAAAGAACAGAAATTGGATTTTAATTTGTGCTTCAAAAAAAGCCAAAAAATACCTTCTATCTTAGCAACAGTTATCACCATTATTTGACAGCATTCTTATGCAAGAATAAGTTAGCTTTAATATTTAATTTACAGTAATAGTTTTATATTCCCACACTGGGACCTCTGTTTTTCTAAAGACAAAAATAACAGAAGCTACAATGTTACTGTGGCATGGATAAATCAGGCTAGCTATTTCAATAATGGAGGTAATTACAAAGTGTACATATCTGAAATTTACCAAGTGGTTAAGGTTGTTTAATTAACATAAAAATTTCAATATCAGCCAGTGTGTTGGTATCACAAAAGCAGTGTTAAAAATGTATTTTAAAATAGTAATGATTTTTGTTGCTTAAATTATACACATTTTAGCCATAGAACCACTTTTCATTGGTACACAATGCGTTTTACATTCTTAAAACTACATAGATAACGCAGCCTAAAGAGGCAAGAGGTTTAACTTGGTCAATATAAATAATCAACATCAAAATGTAAGCCTCAAATATTTCTTGTAGAAATAATAATGCTTACATGGGATAGCACAGAGATAATTCACGCATCTCTACGCCTTCTTTTTATTTTTTCAACTTAAGAGACTTAAATCCTTGGTGTTGAGGTTTTCTTGAAGTATTTTGCTTCCTCTACTAGTCATTTTCAAAGATAAATAAGATGCAGTCAGTCTTCCCTTTATGAATCTTTGCCAATACTAAACTAGCAACTACTCTACTTAAAAGTAAATATGAGAGAAAGAAAGAAGGGAGAGGAAGGCGGGAGAAGAAAAGGATGGAGAGGAAATGGGTTAGGAAAGAGGGGAAAATGAAAAGAGGATGGGAGAGGAGGCAGGTAAAAGGGGGGAGAAGGACGAAGCCATTCTGCAAACAGATTGCCGCAGAAGTCCCCAGAGAAGAAAGGCTGCTGTGCTACCTTGGCGCACCATGAAAACCCTTCGCCCACTGCTCCGCGCTATGCCCTTGAGGACCCAACCTGGGTAATAAGTCCCTTTATTGGTCACTAACCAACGTTATTGAGAACCAGGGTGGAATTTAATGATGTGACATTATTAGGAATTGTTATTGAGATGTAAATGATCTTTGGCTGGTTTATTTAAGTCACATAAAGAACCTAGTTTAGAATGAAAATTACTTATTGATTATTAGAGCAATTAACTGAATAAATTTTAGTGCTGGTATTAACATTTTCCCAAAGTCTGAAACTGTTGCTACTGGAACTCAGCAGCACACTTAATTAGTCTGGGACTCAACGATTATCTCCTTTGAAAGATTTACCCTTAAAGAAAAAAACAAAAACAAAAACACTAATCAGCAAATTCATTAAAAAAATCTGGAGTTTGTTTTAGTAAAAATACCTTTAAAGTTGGTTAAACTGAATCTGTTTGGTAAGTTTTCTCTCTCCTTTCTTACTACTGATGAATATCAGTCAATGAACTGATCAGTCAATTACTCATGCCATTTTTCTGTTGTTGCGATTCTTTCTTTCATTCTTCATTTTAAAGATAGGCTCAATTCCTAGAAGAAGACCTTCATCTGAACGTATCCTTCTATCTATGACTCTCAGGAGGTGCTGAGGATGTGTACAAATAGCCACACAAAGAGAAGCATGGAGCTGGTGAGATGCACAGTTCAACACCCAATCTTTGAAATTCGCTTTGAATATTCTAAACTCATAAGCAAAGTTGCCTTCTATTTTATTGCAATTGGCCTCATCCCACGGCTCCTGTCCACCATGGTGCTGTGCTGAATACCCTTCAAATGGAATTTCTAATTGGCCTAATTTGTTAACCAGCATTACTATTGTATACTCTTAATGATGCACTAATGCCCGAGTGTATAACTTGAGCCACATTATTGTTTTAGTTTCTTGATGCTACCCTAACAAAGTGGCTTTAAGAAAATAGAAAGTTTCTGTATGCTCTTGGGGCTAGATGTTCAAAATCAAGATGTCAGCAAGACTGTGCTGCCTCAAAGTTCTAGGGAAGAATCCATCCTTGCTTCTTATTTTCTAGTAGCTCCATCAATTAATACACCTCCCTCTTCTGCTTATAAATACATCTCTCCAATCTCTGTGTCTTTCTTCAGATTGTTGTACTCTCCCCTTTTTGTCTCTGTCTCTCTGTCTCTGTCTCTCTCTTTATATATCTCTCTTTCACTATCTTTCTCTCCCTCTGGGTGTTTGTGTGTGTGTGTGTGTGTGTGTGTGTGTGTGTGTGTGTGTGTGTGTGTCTCATTCTTTCCTTCTAAGAGCACCAGTGATTAAATTCAGGGGCAATTCAAGTGTAATACAACTTCATATTGACTTGATTACATCTAAAAAGATCTTGTCTTCAAATAAATTCACATTCAAGAGTACTAGGAATTAGGATTTGATCATATCTTAGAGGGCACAATTTAATCCACTGTAGCATAAATCATAACTGTCTTTCACTACCTGTTTCTTTAGTAACAGCTACCATTTAGTAAATGCCTAATTCATGTCAGACATGTTGAAAGCCCATGTAAACTTACAAAGAATAGATACTATGTTTTTGGAATTTAAGAAAAATACAATTACATCACTTCTCCCATCCCTTTCTCCACTATAATCTTTAATGTACCTGAACAAACTGAGCTTTAGATACTTGGCTCAAGACCACAAAGCTTATGAGGATTGAGTTGGTATTTATGTCAAAATATTTCTGTTCTTTTCCCTATGTGTCTCCATGAGTTTAAAGGCATCTATAAAGTGCTTCAACTTTTTTTCAATAGACTTACTTTTAAAATTAAGGTTATTAAAATATATGTAAAATGTATAACTGAAGAGAAGAGATAATTTAGTTGACATAACAAGTGAACCTTACATTTTGTGACTAAGGATCCAAAAACTTAGAGGCTTTCAGGAAGAGGATGGATATTACCACGTGGTAGATGAAATATGCAGCTCCATCAAATGTCTGGTTTTGTTGTTCCAATGTTACTGCATGTTTCTGAAGAGATATCTGTTAAAGGACACTCATGAAAACAGACCACTGAAATTTCTCAGGAGGTTCAGGTACCTGATCACATTATTTTGGAGTGGTCTTGTGGTGCTTATTTTTGAGATGGGTATTTTGTTTATGTTTGTTAATTTTCTATAACTATAGCAAATGCCTGAAAAAATAACTTATGAAGAGAAATGTTTGTTATGTTTGTTTGTTTTGTTTTGTCTTGTTTGGGGCTTACAGTTTGACAGTCTGAAAGTTCTAGTCCATGCTTGGGAGGATACTGTTCTTAGGCTTTTGGTGGAAGAGTCAGGTGGTAGTAACAGCTAAGACATGGTAAAATGAAACTCTTGGTCTAATGACCAGGAAGCAAAAGAGAAACAAGAAGCTGTGATGTCCCCCACACCTCCAGCTACCTAAAGTCCTCCCATGAAACCTCCAGAAACATTCAGCGTCACCATGCTGGGGACCAACCCCTCAGACTTAGAGGGCCAATATCCCAAACTCCAGAAGTTTATATTAACATTTGTATAAGATTTTCAGAGTATTTTAGTGTAAAATTGCTAATTTGATATTATGTTTGCTGAGGCGTGAAGAACTCTGTGAAAATAGAGCTTAACTCTGTCTCCAAGAAACAGACAGAATGAGATGATTCAGATGTTAAATTCATGCAGCTTTAAACACCTAATTTTTGCTAAAGATGCTAAAAACACACATTGGAGAAAGAAAACTCAGTTCAATGAATGCTGTTGGGAAAACTGAGTATCAATATGTAGAAGAATGAAACTAGATTCACTATATCTCACTTTGAATACAAACACATCTAAAGGGAGCAAAGAACTTAATATAAGACCAGAACTCCTGTGACTGCTGTAGGAAGAAGTAGATGACACTCTAAGATATAAGCATAGGCAAGGCCTTTCTTTATAAGATTCTACTTATTCAGGAAATAAAGCCAACAAATAACAAATGTGATCTCATAAAATTAAAAAAGATTCTCTACAACAAAAGAAACAATTTAAGAGACAGCTCACAGAATGGGAGAAAATCTTTGCAAACTATATATATATATATATATATATATATATATATATATATATATATATATATATATGTGTGTGTGTGTGTGTGTGTATACATATATACATATATATATACAGGATTAATAACTAATAAACAAAGAACTTTAAAAACTAAATAACAACAAACTAAATTTAAAGTGAGAGGGGGCTGGAGGGACAGCTCAGTGGTTGTAGTGCATAATTTTCTTGCAGAAGATACAACTTTGATCTCAGTACTGATGTTGAGTAGTACCCAGCTGCTTGTAACTATAGCTCAGAAGCACCCAACTCCCTCTTCTGGACTCTGTGAGCATTTGCACTCACATGAGCACATATCTAGCCTCACACACATAGACACATAATTTAAAACATAATTCATTAAAAACAAAACACAAATAATTAGTTAATTCAATCCATTAATGGACCAATGAACTAAACAAGCAATTCTCAACATATGACATACAAATAGCCAACAGACACATGGAAAAAATGTTCAACTTCACTAGCCATCGGAGAAAGACAGATTAAAAACTGTATTGTGAGTCTATGTTTCTCCAGCCAGAAAGGAAATCATTACAAAAAAAATGTTGTCAAAGATATGGATAAGAGAGAACTTTTTGCACATTTGGAGGGACTGTAAACTAGTCTGGCCACTGTGGAAATCAGTCAAGGTTTTCTCAAAAATACTATAGAACACCCTCCACTGTCCCACTCCTGTGTGTGTGCACATGACGAGTCCAAGTCAGCAGATTACGGGGAGACTCGCACATCAATGTTTATTGCATCACTAGTCACAATACCTAACTTACAGAATCAGTACAGGTGCCCAACAACAGACGGTGCATAGGAAAGTGTGGCAAAAAAACAGAATGGAAGTTTCTTCAGCTATGAAAAAGAATGTGGTTATGTTGTCAGAGTGCCGCTGGAGATAATCATAGTAAGCAAATTCAATCAGTTGTAGAAAGACAAATACCATATATTTTCTGTCATTTGTGGCTCTAGGTTTTTATATAGATACATAAAATCGTACACACATAGGCATCCACACAAGTATATGACATGACCATCAAAATAAAACTGTGAAGGAGAAACAAAGGCAGCCCACAGGTGTGTGGGAGTGTCTTCAATGCTGTGTGTGTGTGTGTGTGTGTGTGTGTGTGTGTGTGTGTGTATAGATGAATTTCTAAACAGTCTTATTAGATAAGAAACACAGAGCCAAATATAGGAGTGAAAGCCATAGAGATCAGAGAAATAGTGATAGCCACCAGGTAACTATTAACCATGTGCCATAGCTTTTCCAGGAGAGAACTGAACTAGCTTCTTTCTGTCTAACCTGAGCCTTTATTGCCTTGCTGTCCTGCGTTCTCATTGGCTCTTAGCCCAGCCACCTCACTTCATCATTGCCTGTCTGTATAGACCTCCAGGTCTCTATGGTTGGTACTGGGATTAAAGGTGTGTGTCAGCCAGGTGGCGGCGGCGGCGGCGGCGGCGGCGGCGGCGGCGGCGGCGGCGGCGCACGCCTTTAATCCCAGCACTCGGGAGGCAGAGGCAGGTGGATCTCTGTGAGTTCAAGGCCAGCCTGGTCTCCAAAGCGAGTTCCAGGAAAGGCGCAAAGCTACACAGAGAAACCCTGTCTCGAAAAACCAAAAAAAAAAAAAAAAAAAAAAGGTGTGTGTCACCATGCTTGGCTGTGTCCTTGAACACACAGACTCTGCCTGCATGTGATCAGATTAAGGGTGTGTGCTACCACTGCCTCACTTTTTTTTATGGATGGCTATCTATGTCCTCTGATCTCCAGGCAAACTTTATTAACATACAAATAAAATATCACCACATTTCAGCACAAATAAAATATCAGCGTGTGTGTGTGTGTGTGTGTGTGTGTGTGTGTGTGTGTGAAAAGCTTGAAAATAAGAAACTCTTTTACTGTTTATTAAACAATTGACAAATACAATATGATATTTTAATTAGACTTAGCCCTTATTTAAGTTATTATTAGTGAAAATGACCATTTAAAAATTATATTTCTCAGGCATTTACAATGAATTTTTGCCCATTTGTGTCCTTAGTATTTTTGTGTGGGGAATGTGACAAGGATGGTATGTTTTTTACCTCCTAATAATTTGTAAGGTTCTTTTATACATTATAAGTATATTAAGCATTCATCTGCCATAATTTTGGTATTTTCTCTACAAACTTACCTTTTTCTTTGACTAAAGAGCATTCATATTAATCATTCCTTTTTATTTTATTAAGACAGTCTCACATAACACAGGGTAGCCTTGAATTCCAACCAATTATGTAGCCCACAATGACCTTGAACTCCTGGTCCTTCTATGTCAACCTTCCAAGAGCTAGAATTACAGGCATGCACTACTATACCCAGCTTTCTGCTTTAATTTTTACTAATCAAAATTGTTATTGTCTTATTCCTTTATGCTTCTCTTTTTAGGTCAAATTTTAAGAGTTATTCTATACCTTAAGATTAGGTAAGAGTTTTCAGTTCTACTTATGTAATTTTTTTTAACATTATCATTATCACCATTTTATTCACAATTATTATTATTATTATTTTTGTTTTTTTGAGACAGGGTTTCTCTGTGTAGCTTTGCACCTTTCCTGGAACTCACTTGGTAGCCCAGGCTGGCCTCGAACTCACAGAGATCCGCCTGGCTCTGCCTCCCGAGTGCTGGGATTAAAGGCGTGCGCCGCCGCCGCCGCCGCCGCCGCCGCCGCCGCCGCCGCCGCCGCCGCCGCAGCCGCCCAGCTTATTCACAATTATTACTTCACATGCTTACAATTAATCCATGTGATTACTTTGATCCTAAAGTCTTCATTCTGCCTAAGAATGGTAAGAAATACCATTCTCTCTGTGTAAGAAAAATCATGAGCCAGACTGGAGAAAAATGTCAGAGCTGTTGCTGCAGGGTCTCCCTGACTCTCAGGTTCTGTGGCCCACATTAAGTAATATGAGCTAAAAACTAGAGTCTCTCAAACTGTATTCCTCATGCCTCTATGTTTCCTTATTATCAAGCTATAGAGTATTGTACCTGTCACTAATACTTCGAAGGTTTTGCCTATAATACAATTATACTTTGATAAACTCATTCAGTGGGGAAGAGTGCCATGAGGTGTTTATACCAAGGCTGACAGCAAATCATAAAAGGTCAGCACAGCCCCTCTGCACATGGAGGCTACTGTATCAGCTGATGATAGCATTAATATTACTCTGGATTAAATATGAGGAATAAATGAAATGATTCATGTAAAGTGAGTAAATGAGTCCCATAAGTGTCATAGTTGGTAACAGTGATGTTATTAACCTCTCTTAAGGTCTGGGATAACTTTCACTTTGAAAAGTTTTCAGGATCTGATAAATTGGGACCAATTTTATATTTAAATCACTGTGCTGGTCCTGCTCCTGGTTGGAGGTTAGGTCTCAAAGAAACCCCCAATAAATGGTTAACTGAGGTGCCTACTGAAATATCAAAGAAGAGGCCACACAGCTCTCCCAGGATCGCTCAGTATCTATGGCTCCTCCCAGCGCTTCTCACCCTGCCCCTTACCATAAACCTCTCCAGTCCAGGGTCTGGGCTTCCCTTCCCTCTGATTCCTATATAACCCAGAGGTTTGCTCTATACGCCCTCTTGGCCTCTAGGTCAACTCCTCTCTTGGCCTCCTCTCCTCTTCCTCTCTCATTCCTTATCTCTCTCTTCTCATGACCTGGTTCAGTTTGGATCCTTCCACATGCCTTTTGCTGTTCTCTCCCTCATATCTACAATAAAACCTCCCCACCATACCTAGGAGCCATCATGGGCTCACTTTCAACCATATGGAACAGTGTCATTTCACTTAAGGAAATCGGAATTTCTATGAAGTCACCAAGTGAGAACTGTATGATAAAAATAACTTTTTTAATGTCCTTTTTTTGGGGTCCATCTACCAGATATTATCACCTGCAAGTTGGTGACGCAGAGAAATGAGACAGTTATTAGTAAATGGCCCGGAGACTTGAAAACATCACCTTGGTTACTCCAGGCATGATTGAATCCATTTCATTTTGCAATTGTTAATGTCTCACAGCAGCAGGCTTTGTGTTTTCACATTGAGAACTATGCTGTAATATAGATGACAGTACAGTCCCACCTCATCCATTTTTATCTTTGAAGAATCGAATTGCAATATTGAGCCAAACTACTTAATTATCTTCTCAGAGATTAATAACGAAATAGGCAAATCTGGTGGAGAATATAAACTACTTCGTTCATTAGAGCATATACAAATTCTTAATTTTAACGGCAGTTTCATCTGAGTCAGCAAAAACTACATGTGCTTTGTTCTCTGAGCCAGTGTGAGCATATTAGGTCAATAGCAGACAATTGAGCAACTGTCAGTCTCCTGTAACGGCATCCATCGAGGCGGGATAAGGCTGTAATTACACACTTCCATCGCACTTATCTAGAGTTCCAAAACTATAATTATTGTAAAAGAGCATTGTCAGATATGGGGAGTACTTACTTTTTTACCTCATTAACCAACATGAAATCATTGCTTTTTCACAATACTTTGGGATAAAAATCATCTTAGATCATGCTAGCATTCTTTAAATTTTAGTCACTATGCCACAAAATTTTTTTTATGATTCTGTATGTATGTGCTTAATTCTAAGAAATGCACAATCCTTCCATTACCTAAAATCAAGGGTATTTTGAGATATTTATGCTTTTCTGTCCACATAATAGACTACATTGGATAAAAATTATTTGGTGTTCATCATAGACATTATTAATTAAAACCCACATGCTTAGCAATTAGCCTGTAGGGTCTGTCCTTCTGCCAGGACAGGGGGGGCTCCCTGGATAGAAGACATCACACTGGCTGAGCTGATGCTGGGCTTGCTCTCAGCCAAAGGGCCAAGTAGTGAGCAGCCAGTTGGCTAAAGCTGAACAGTCAATCAAATCGTTTGCTGTGCTGGATGCACAGTAACAGACTGGGTACCACAGGGGCTCCCCAAGGAAGCAGAAGACAGAGCTTCAAAGTCCAATGAGAGGAAAAGGCCACCAAAAAAGGAAGTGAATGGTAACATAACAAACAGAAATAATGGATACAATGTTATTTTAGTGATGAAATAGTCTAAATTGTGCAGTTGGTGAGTATTACAAACACAACTGTTAGTGTTACTGAAAACTCTTCTCTAGGTCAATGGGATGGCTTAGCAGATTAAGGAGTTTGCTGTGTAGGTCCAGGGACCTGAATTCAATCCATAGAACCTACATAAAGGTAGAAGGAGAGAACACAGTCCACAAAGTTGTCCTTTGATCTTTACACACACACACACAGACACAAAGACACACAGACACACAGACACACAACTGATACATAGAATTCAAATGTTAAATATTCTTCTCTTATCTATTTTGTGCTTTCACATGATTAATTATTGGGGGCTATCTCTTATGTGTGCTGCTGGCGGTCTGCCTGCCATCATGTTTCTCTTCCTGCTTCTGTTCAGCCTTCTTGGCTGTGGACCCTGTGTCTCAGGAAAGGATGAATCCATCTTCAGCATGAGGAGGTTAGAATGATACTGAAGAGCCAGTCAGCACTCAGATTCCAGTGATAATTCAGCCTGTTAGTCTAACTGTGATGGGCAGGGATTAAGCTGGGCTAACAGGCAGGGAAAGGCTTTTATTCCACGTGGGGAACAGACAGTCTCATCTAATTTCATGTTTAAGAGACACTCGTGTCCAGTTGCTATTGGCTGCCTTCCTGCAACCAAGAAGAAAGCCTGCCTGGGAATAATGCTGATGAGTACAGGTAGCGTAGGGTCTGCAACGCCAAAGGTTGAAGCAGCAGCCTGATTCTCAAGCATCACCACCCCAAGGCTGCCTGTCACGAGAGTTGGCAGATTTGTAGCTTTTAAAAGCCAGTTGGAGTTGGGATCTCGGGATGGATCCTAGCATCCATACCACCACCAAAAGCAACTATGTGCGGCTTTGTGCGTTTTAGTCTATTGTAGATACAACATTTGTGTCTGGAAGCTCCCTCCTTCCTGCAATTCCCTATCTAATGAAGAAAGCTAAATACCTGGACTTTAAGTATTGGAGTCACTTTATCCCATATACAAACTTAAAATTCACTTTACTTACCTCTTTAATATTTCACAGTCAAAAATATATTAGTTGGATTTCTTTTACAAAGATGCAACTGATGAGTGATCTCTATAAATTTTGCATCAAATGAGAATGTTATGTGTTCTGCAACTACAAGGCACCTTTACTTGTTAAGAAACCACGTTTAAAGCTCAGGAACAGGTGAGTTTTGTATCACACACACGTCGGAGTGACAGGGCTTCGGTTTAAGGCTGATCTGACCTGGAAACTCTAAATCAGAAAATCTTCATCCGCTCTGATCACGTCTCCCTTTTCAAAGCCAACCGCATCATGTGCAGTTAGCTGTGTGCAGGCTGAAACAGTTGTTTCATCCAAAGCTCACAAAGACGTCTCAAGGCTGACATGCCCACTGAAGAGGAAGCCAACCTTCTCCTTGGTCGGCGCATCTGCATGAGCCCAGGGTCCCCTGGCAGTCATTCCTGCCACCACCGCAGAGTGGGCTTCTTTTCTCTGTAGGTCTAGAACTCCTCCTCCAAGGACTGACCTTTCCTCCTCCTTCTTCACCTGCCTCATCTTCCCTCCCCCTCCTTTCTTTTTTGTTTCCTCCCTTTTTAAAAAAAATTTTGAGACAGGGTCTCACTAGGCAGCCTGGCCTGGAATTCATGATATGCAGACCAGGCCAGCCTCAAACCCACAGAGATGTCCTTACCTCTGCCTGCACCATTGCACCCAGCAACTTAACTTTTCTTGCTGTAAGTCCAGTACCCTACGACAGACGTAACTTTTCAACGCCATAGGTTGTTATCATCTACTCTGAGCCTGTGGGTAAACTGGCCTCTTCGGGCGTGTTCCAGCAACCTTTCTCCCTTTCTCCATTGCAAGAACACCTGTGAATGTCTGAAGCTGTGGTTCAGTTACTTAATTGAATTTCTAGCCGTTTGTATACATTTTTTCTGAGTAATGGAAAGACTATGTTATCAGTCCCCATCTTTAGAAGTAAAGCTTGATGTGACCTTTAATCGTTACCTCTGTCTTTGTCTCGGTTAGGTCTTCTGCTGTGGTAAAACACTCCGACTAAAAGCAACTTTGGGAGGAAAGGATTTATTTCATCTCGCATACTGTAGTCCATCATCTAAGAGTGTCAGGGCAGGAACAGGGAGGCGGGAGCCAATGTGGCTTGTTTCCCATAGCTTGCTCAGTCTGCTTTCCTACAGCACCCAGGACCGCCAGCCAATGGGCAGCACCGTCTTCAGTGAGTGGGCCTTCCCACATCAATCACCAATCAAGAAAACGCACTACAGCCTTGTCCACAGGCCAGTCTGATGGGAGCATTTTCTTTATTGAGATTTTCCCTTGGGGGGGGAAAAAAAACGACTCTGGCCCATGTCAAGTTGACCTAAAACTAGCCAGCACAATCTTTAAAAGTTTACTGAGCATTAATGTATCATGTCCTTTATTGTGCTAGGGGGTTGGAGATACATAAAATGCTGACAACAGTCCCTGATTTCATAATGCTTACGGTTAGTGGGGACAGCAGACAAAAATCAGATGATCATGTGGGTAAAATAACACGTCATCTCTGCTGAGCACTGAGACAGAGCTGCATGCTATTGGGAGAATAGAGAGAGAGAAACTGAGTCAGGAAGACCTTTGAAGAGGTCCCAAGGGGAGAAGAAAGAGAAAGATGCACAAGGAGAAGAGGAAGGACAGTGGCAGGAGGGAGGATCTTCTTTGAGGGAATGATGAAAAGCAGCAACTGAGATTTCCAAGCCAAGTACACAGGTGTTGCCCCCTTAGACCCAATTGATCCCAGGACCAATGCTCAGCTACCTCTGGCTCTTTTGCCCCTCACACTTCATGTCTAAACTGCCAGCAAATATGCAGTTCAGTCTTCAAAATCAAGTCTCCTGCTGTTATCCTGGTGAAGGTCACCAACATTTCTCACCTGAATTGCTATAATTCCTCTCGCTGCTTTAACAGCTTCTTCTCAGGGGTCCCTACTCTAGTTTGTTTGCCATGAAGAAGCAAGACTTCCACTAAAATGTAAGGCTAAGTCTGGGCATGCAGTTCAGTGGCAGAGCACTTGCCTACCTTATGCAAGTCCCTGAAGTTGACCTCCAGCACTTCTAAAATGCAGTACATAGAAACTGATTACAAATATGATTCATTATTCCACAGGCTCCACAGTAGAATGTGTGTGTGTGGGGGGGGTGAGGTATGCTACAGTGAAATTTTTCTACTGTGTTTTGCTCCAGTAGTGATTCTCACATGAAAATCTAAAACTTAATGCATTGCCTAAAATGAGAATGGGTTTTCCCCTTAGAAAAGTGGCCAGGTCCAGGGTGCTGTCCATGGTGACAGAGATTCTTCTGCAGCTCAAATGCAGCAAATGCTAGAAATGTTATCACCAGAGACCTGTCTCAAGCTCTGAAGAATGGAAACATTATGACACCAAATTTCGAGCAGTTTATGTTGGATATGAATTTAAGATGAAAAAAAAATAGGCTGGTGTGGTCAATAAAACTAGAACCTTTTCCTATGGAGTGAAGAAAGGGGGTATGTACCTGTCATCATCTACCCATGACATGAATAGATACTGAAAACTGGTTGAAAACTATGGATTCTAATAAAACAGAATTAAAAGGTATGTTTTTAAAGTCCTGACACTTTTAAATGCTGGATTTTGTTTTCCTGAGGGAGAATCCTGCAGTCTTCTTCAGTGAGCACCATTAAAATGGGATAGACGCAAAGCTGCGTGGATGTTTAAGGCAAGATATTGCTACAAGGCAGGGGGATGAGCTTGATAATATTTCAGGTCCTCTCTGATCCCTAACTTTATTTATTTTTGATTTTATACGGCTCTGTTTCATTAACCTGATCGTGTGCAAAATGAGTTTCTAATTTCTACCTACACAGTGGCATATGAGGCAGCACTTAATTATTTATATCTCTTATTATTATCAGATTAACACAGCAGGTATGTGCAATAAGCAAATGTATTTGACATTTTTTCTCAGTTTGCTTCTTACATTCTGGAAGCAGATTCATCTTTATGAATTTCTTCTTGTTTTCTGGGATTTTTATGAGGCAGCATTTAAATACAACATTGTACTAAAAATAAAAAGTGTTTGCGAGTAGAGAATTTGATCGGCAAAAGTAGGAGCAGCAACAGTGGACATGTGATTTAATTTTTTTGAATCTTAGTAAGAAAATATTTACACAATTTTCATGGTAATAATCGGCTCTCTAATTCATTAGTAAATTTACATTGTTTGGTAGTGCTGTGGATTAAACCCATAGTCTTGCCCATAAATGATCTACCACTGGGCTAGATCCATTTTTATTTTCATGTTTATCATTAAATGTGTTAATTCCTAAATTTGAGGGACCACTGAAAAAGTATCTACCTATCACTTAAATGCAAAACTCCTTACTGACAGCACTTTGGTACAGAGTATGACTCTCAGGGAATGTTGTCACTTTTTTGGAAGGGACCACTTACCTTGTTCATGGACCCTTCTGCAGGTCCATGTGAGATGTACAGTCACAAGTCTTTGAAAATCACTCTTCTAGTTCCACCTGTGGCAGAAGCACACCCTGTTGTTAAGGCCGAAGGCTGGACCTTGAAGAGGCAGAGGCTGCTGCGGGTACAAGTATGCCTCAGGAAGAGGAGAATCCCAGGGACTTCCAACCACGCTCAGAAGGTGTGTGGTTTTTATGCTGCCACTAGCATCTTCAGAACGTGGCTTCCAGCTGGCTTCTTGTGCAAGATGAAAATCCTGGTGCAGCATCACTCCTCTCAAATTTCTGGCAGGTGTGTGCTGGATCCCGACTACTAAATACTTTGTAATTAGACTGCCTTGGGCAATCGCTGTCATCCTACATCTGTGAGGCAGTGAGGGCCGTGTTAGCATGACTATGCTCATTTCCTTAACATCCATGCCTGTAGACCCAAGCACAGCTGCCTGAAGGGCTTGTGTTTGATGCATGAACTATAGAAAAACCTCAGAAATGAGTCTAATTATATCAGTATCGGGATGCTTTGTGGAAGCAAGATGCATTATTCATAACCAAGACTGAACCTCTATCTAAGGAAACATAGTCCAACATAGGTTCTGTCGCTTTTTCAATATCCCTTACCAGCTTAGGGAGTTGTTATGTTCATTGTCTGTTTTCCAACACTGGAATGCCAGTTAATAGAAGGAAAGAGAGTTTTTTTCCCTGTATTGGTTAAAGAAGTGGGTCCAGTGACCTAAACAATACTTGGCACAAAGACAGGGGAAATTATTAAATGAATAAATATTACTTTTTAATATTAAACTTGAAATTAAGATACAGGAAAACAATATATGAAAACATATTTTATCCAGTGCCTTCAAGTGGCACTATTGTTAAACTACACAGACTATATATCATCAGATAAGTGGATATGGTCATGAATTGCAGCACAATGAGAAAGGTAATATGTATTATCGACATGAGCTGCTTATCTGACAAAACAAAAAGAGCTGAGGACCAACCAGACGGCTCAGCAGGTAAATACAGGTGCTCGCTGTCAAGACCAGAGGCCTGAGGTTGAACCCTGTGACCCACATGGTGATGGAAGGAACCAGTTCCCGCAAGTTATCTTTTGACCTACACACACACACACACACACACACACACACACACACACACACACGGGCACATATACACACCATCTCATATATGCACACACACACATACACAGAGAGAGAGAGAGAGGCACACACACATACACACACCATCTCACATATGCACACACACATGCACTCAGGCACAGAGAGAGGCACATGCACACATGCACACATGCATACATACACACCATCTCACATATACTCACGCACACACACACCATTACACACACATATTAAATGTAAAAAGAAATATTTTTACAGTTGAGTTTTTATCACTCACCATGCAGTATGTATAGATTCTCAATGATTATTGTATTGGAGAAGTAATTCACAGTGACATAAAATTTAATCAGTATGCTTTTTCCTCATCAGGATTTCATTACTAACCTCAGCCAATGATTGTTTTCATAATACAGCATTGCCATGCTGAAAATTCTGCCTTTCATTCTTTTCAAATGCACAGAAGACATAATTTTAATTTATTACCTGCTTTTATACCCATTTAAAGAATTTTTTTTTACTGTTGTAACTTAGGATATGAACCTAACATGTCCTGAATGTTTTGTGCACCATCACTACACTAACATAATTTTGCAGCAGTATTCAGACTCTTTGAAACATAGCAAAATAGCCAACTTTCTGAATAAAATATACATTACAGCAAACCACCCTGCTGTCTTACAATAAGATACCATAGTTCCGTAGCCATGAGTGGCATATGTTTGTTTACTGTTTGACTTCCGATTCCTTCTTACCACAAGTTAGGTGACAAACACATGCGCATTGTTTTCAGTTCATGCCTTACTTTTACCCCTCATTCTCCTGGCTTTATCTCATCCACTTGCACGAGAGAGAGAGAGAGAGAGAGAGAGAGAGAGAGAGAGAGACAGAGAGAGAGACAGAGAGAGAGACAGAGAGACACAGAGAGACACAGAGATAGAGACTTAGAAGTTCATAAGACAAAAAGACTGGGCTTGTTTTAAATAGTGCAGAAGGAACTGGCAAGATGCCTCAGTGGTTAGAAGTGCTTACCTGACAACCTGAGTTTGACCCCCAGAACCCACACAGGAAGGAAAGAACTGCCTTCTGAAAGTTGTCTTGTTCCCTCCACACATATGCCTATGGCATGCATGTGCCAACAATCACACACGCGCACACACACACACACACACACACACACACACACACACACACACCATGCACACATGTACAACAGCACACAGATAATAATGAATTCATTTTAAAAAATAAAATAAAATGGCAAAGAGACCTAAAATTCTACCAGCCTAATTATTTTCATTTTAAGAAACCTAAGGCCAGAGAGATAATGGGCCAAATGTTAAACAACTTTTACTTCCTGGTATTAGTTGGACTAGGTTTCTCTACCCTTGAGAAACACTAATTTCTTTTGCTTTTCCTTTTATAATCCACCTTGGCATTTATCTGAGGAGATGTAGGCAAGTCAGTTAATACTGGGTGGTTTATATTGAGCTGAGTTAGAAAGTAATGCCTTTATATTTTATATAGAATTGAAAATAATGGCCAACCCATTTCCTATTAATGGTATTAAAAACATGCTTTAAAACATACATGATATAGCTTTTATATAGAATAGATAGAAGATGATCAAATACATGAGTATATATTAAGAAGACATATCAGTGTATGTTCCTTGTTATTTTTTTTTTTTTTTTTTTTTTTTTTTTTTTTTTTTTTTTTGTTTTTCGAGACAGGGTTTCTCTGTGTAGCTTTGCGCCTTTCCTGGAGCTCACTTGGTAGCCCAGGCTGGCCTCGAACTCACAGAGATCCGCCTGGCTCTGCCTCCCGAGTGCTGGGATTAAAGGCGTGCGCCACTACGCCCGGCTGTTCCTTGTTATTAAGGGATGATCAGGAAGACTTACAGGAGATAAAGGGTGAGGATAAAAACTTGGGGCAAACATTACGGATGTCATAAATGGTCCTTTCAGAGTTGTGTCAGAAAAAGAAACCAGCAATCTGAATGAGATTGGTGGGAACAATCTAAGCATTTATACCTGACCATGTTTTAAGTCCACATGTTTGCTCATAAAGTCAGAGCTGAGCAAGTTCCAGGACAGCCAGGGCAGATACACAGAGAAACCCCGTCTCAAAAAAGCCAACCACAGTAACAACAAAAGCTTATTCTCTTTTCCCTTCTGGTACCTTCTTTCAGCAATGCTCCAGTTTTACAATTTTGTTTCTTTAAATTTTCAAGCCATCCTTCTATATTTTAAATCAGAAATTGAATAAGTTATATAAAGCAATGCAGGCTATCAAAGGTTTTGGAGTGACGTCCGGATTCTTCTCATTCTAAAATATAAGTGATAAATCATTGTTTCTGTTAGTTTTGCATACAAGCAAACACAAGTCAGGAACGTTTTTGCATACATTAGGTTTCTCTAACTTTGATTGCGTTTGTCTGGTGAGGACCTGATGGACTGGGAGTGGAGAAAAGCTTTCTCAGCCATTGTCAGTCCCCAGGGTCCTCTCAACTTGCATCTGGAGGCTCAAGACTCTTTGATGGTCTGACTGTGGCTTGACCCAGGAGGCTGATGAAAAAAGAACAAGGTGATCCGGTGAGGGGTTAGAATGCATAAAGACCCTGTTCCTCGCTTGGATAAAACAGGGAGAGTGTGCTTGTGTTGCTTAATAGCTGACTGTGTCCAACATCAGGGAAAGGAAGGCGGATTCGACAGGCCCCTTACACAGAAACAATGGCTCAGAATTCTTTTCTAGTAATTTAACTTTCAAAGTCAAATGAAAATTCTAGCACAGCATATGGCAGCACTTGCTTTATATAGTTTGGAGGAGTAGAGGGTGTGGTAGAATTTATGTACTGAATATTTTTTTATATTTATCTGTTGTAAAGAGTAGTTAAAGCAGTGTGGAGACCCAGAGCCGACTTTCTTACGAAGAGATTTCACAGAGGTGCTGGTGGAATATTTTAGGTCATGGCTGATACTGGAGAAAGGGAAGACAGGCAATGTGGATGTTAAATGTCTTTAGTGACAAAGGTATTTTGTAGCATTTTAAACTGAGCAATGTAAGAGCATGCAATACTTGAACCATTGTCCACATTCATTTCTCCCTTTCATGTCTCCTTACCTTGCCTTTCTTTGCTGCTTGCTCGTAGCTCTTACTTTTAAGGCATCTTTAATTCCTTCTACCCTGTGCTCTTGGGAGGGCCTGCACTTTGAAAATACTTGACATTCAGGAAAATACACTTTATATGTTAAAAATCAATGGTGACACAATATTTACAGCCCAAAGGCCAAACATTTGGAGTTTCTTTATAGAGAGTAAGTGCTCAGAGACCAGCTTTGTGCTACTCAGCTGTAGACATCAAAGAATAATAATACAGCAGTTTTCAACTCAATGGCCCAAATGGGCTGCAGCCCAGTGCAGTGAAGTATCGAGCTGTTCCACAGATCTGTAATAGAGAGCCCATGTGGGAATCCTTATTTTATCTTAATTACTAAGGAGCCCTTCATGTCTCAGAAGTCCCCATGTTTCGTTTCAAAACTTGTATCTGGAGAATGAGTTTATAGACTTGTGTCTACAAAAGAATGACAATACTTTGAATTAGGTTTTAAGAAGATTCAAAGTGTAGCCAGAAGGGGAATTCTTTTTGCTGGTCCTCGCTACACTGTAGAGTTTCAAAGATAGTTGATGGTAGGCCTATGATTTAGGAGAAAGAAACACATAGTGGTTGTTGCTGACTTTCCTGTTGCCTAGCAGGTTTATTTTCCTGGGTTAAATGCACATCAAAACACACACACACACACACACACACACACACACACACACACACACACAGAGTGTTTATTTACTTATTAGAATCTACATTATGTTACTATGTTATTACTATGTTAATAATAATAATCAAGACCAAATATAGTTATTGATAGCTGCCCCCTCTTTCTATGTGTGTGCCCGTGGTATCACTGACATGCCACTTCTGTTACTGGCATGAACTTATGTGAGCTATCATCTGTCATCAGATGGAGTTCTGCCCAGACTAATAGAACATTACGTAACAGGGCTTTCTGGTGGTGAAAAGAATCCGCTTAAACCACTGTTCTGCTCAGGTTTCATATGGGGTATAGTGTTCATTCTCTTTACTTGTAAAAGGGACTCGGAGGGAGCTAGATGACATTCACCTTGGAGAAAACTGTTGATGCAATCAGACAAAGCTTCTAAAGGATCACTTTGAGAATGTCTCTTATCCTGCAAAACACAGGATTTAGAAAAGATTGACTCCTCAAAATTCCAGGGATATAATTATCAGATAAGGGATCTACAGATTTGCTAATGCAATTACCTTCATTTTCTGGATGATGCAGTCAGCAGTCCCAAGGTCATACAGTCTATTTATACCCTACAAACTACAGTTCCTCCCCGAAACAAAAGGCAAGAAGGACAATGACCTTCAATCAGTGCTCCTGAGACACCTAGGATGGAACTGCCTCTCCCTGACCTTGGGGTGCAGAATGCATTAGTATGCAAACAGCTGTGGGGAGGGTGGGAGGAATCTTGCTCTGAGGTGCAGAGCAAGTGGCTACTGTACATGGGGATCCTGGATTGGCCCCTCCAAGAATCCACCTGCTGCCTTGTCCTAGGGAGAGACAGGTGGTTCACCTATTATGCTTCTGCTTGAGAAAAAGGCATCACCGCCGCCAAAGACCTTTGGAAAGTGCAGGGACGGGTCACACACTAAGACGTAGCTCTTTGGTTGGTAACTGAGGCTGTTGTGGGCAAGGTTTCCATAGGTTCCTAGGAGGCTGGTATTAGGTTTGCCTCTGAACCTTAGGAAGTTCTTTTATCCCAGCAGGCTTTGAACATAGTAAGTCCCTGAAGACACTAGGCTAGAAGCATTTGCCAGTGGGTAATTATGTCTGTTTGATGTGCACAAGCAAGAAAGTTAAAAAAAAAAAAAAAAGAATTATTCACAGGTACAGACGGCAGAGCACCTGCAGCCCTGGGGTTCATTGTAAGGAGTCTCCTGAAGAGACTCCGGGAGGCCTGGGGAAAGGCTGGAGGACCAATTGATGAGAGTCAGACTGCACAGCTGTGGGACTTCACTCACTGGCCAGGCCTTGCATCACAAGCTGGACATCTCAAACAGCAGCAGAAACAAATGAGCAGCAGAAACAAATGTAGTTATTTGTTGTGTTTCTAATTCCTATGATCGATATTGATATGTACGCATGGGTTACTAGGTGCTGTTTTGACATACGTTGTGCAATGATTATATCAAGTTAATTAACATGTTTATCACATCTACATTTGTGGTGTTAACCTTTAAACATCTTCTTAGTACTTTAAAATGATACATGATTACTAACTAAAGATAATACATTATTGACTGTAGATACCATATTGTGTGAGAGATCTCTCAGACATTCTCTCTTATCTAACTGAAACTCTGTGTTCCTTGGACATCTTCTCATTTTTCTTCCATTTTCTGCCTCTTGTGACCACCATTCTCCCCTTCTACTTCTGTGGCTTTGACTTTTCAAGGTTCCACACATAAATGAGAGCCTGCTGTATTTGCATTTTTATGAAACAATAGAAATGTATTATCTCACAGCTCTGGAGACCAGAAGTCTAACAGATAAGGGTAGTCATTTTCTTCTGTTGGGAAACTAGTCAAGCTTCCTTCATGGTGGGGAGATTGCCTCTTCATCCACCTTCCCTTTGGACAAACCTGCCTCTGCTTCTCAAGGGACCCTTCCTATGAGGACAATAGTCAGTTGAGATTAGAGCTACCCTGATGATTGCTTAACCTGATCACTTCTCTTAAGACCCTGTGTCCGGGTGATGGCATTCTAATAGCCTGGTGATTAGGCTTCCAAAATATTTGGGAGTAAAGCACTCTTCACAGAGATCTGTCCTGATATCTCTGTGACTGGCACTAAGGAGCTGTATTTGGGAACATGGGAGGTGGGGCTTATGCTCAGCCTATTTTTCCAGTTTTCACTTATGTGAAAGCAAATAAACTTGATAGAGTGGAAACATCTCTTCTCCCTTACTCTTTATATTTACCTGTCATAGTCCACATGAGCTACTGTAACAAAATGTTATGATCTTGGAAGAGAAAAACAGAAACATGTTTTCACAGTTCTGGAAAGTGAGAAATCCAAGATGAAGATGTCAATAAATTCAGTGTCTGGGAAGAGCCTATTTCATAGTCCGTAGATGGTGTATGTTCATGTCTTCACATGGTAGGAGGCTTAGCCCGATCTTTGGGGTCCCTTTTTAGATGAATGTTACTCCTAACTCCTAACCTGGCCATTCAAAGACCTCATCTCTTGTTGCAATAACCAAGGAGTTCTGATTTTATGCTACATATATTTGGGTGTGAAGGGAGCATGAACTTCTAGACTGCAGTACTTTTCCCCTCGTTACTTGTTTTAATAGACAGACACTGGAGTGGGGGGTGGGGAGTGAAGCTATAATTGCTAAAATACAAGGTACATCTATTCTAGGTTTTAACTGGCCAGAGAGACAGCTGCATTATGTGTAGCTTATCCTTTAACTAGTGCCTTTAGTTGTCAATGATTTGACGAAAAGAAAGAAGGGAGAGTCCTTCATTCTGAAGCCTCACTAGCATTGGCAGCATGGATATCACAGACCTTGTCCGCAGACAAGCTACACTGTGTCATGATATTAGTATGAGAAAGTAGAGCAAATGGTTGGTTATTTTTAATCTGTTATTTCCCCACTTCTCTCCACCATTTAGCTCCTAAAGCCAGTTTCCATGACACATTGCTGGTAAATATTTAATTTCCATTCTCAGAAATGTATTTTGCATTTTTACATTCCTTTTCTTCTCATGGTGATAGAAGATAAGACGGATAAATGTGTGTGTGTGTGTGTGTGTGTGTGTGTGTGTGTGTGTGTGTGTGTTATGAGTATACATGCTCGGCATTGTCTTTATAATAAAAGATAATGTATACAATGGGTTTCCTGTAATGGAGAACTTTGGTTGCCTGCTTCTTAATGAGAGGTGCTGATGTGAAATGACCCTCGCTTTCCTAAACACACAGCAATCTAATTTGAACCTGTACGCCAATTACTGGCCTCTGTGGAGCACTTCACGGTGAAACAATCACGTCACAATAGGATTAGAACATGATGCCCCAGGACCACAAGGGAAGTCAGCCTGGGTATAACTGCAGGTTTATTCCTCTAAATTGTCTGTAAACAGCATTGATGGCCACCTTGTGCCACCTTGGTATTGTTTCTATAAATCCTCTATAGAAACAATCTAAAATGAATAGACAATGAGTCAGTAATGGCCTGTTAGCTCTCAACACAGGGTTGTGCCACTGCTCCGTCTCATGAATCCCACTCATAGGGAGTGAGTGTGGGTAAATACTCACAAATGGAGCTGCAGATGGGCTTTATGACAGCACGGGGTTAGAGTTTGAGAATGCACAGGGAACTGTGCCTCCTTGGTCTTTTCTTGCAAAAATTTCTGCAAACCAAATTTCTCTTGTAAATTTCTGTAGTCATGTACTTTATACACTCTTTAGTTTCAAAAAAAAAGCATTTTGAACAACAAGACAGTGCCTAATACAAAGAAAGATGGGATCGCCATGTCCTAGAGAAACAGAGGTCAAGTCACTGGGACTAAAATGAATAACTGAGACATGCTAGCAGGGTTCAAGAAATTATGGGGAGCACAGTAGATGATTATTATGACATGGCAGTATTTGGGGCCAGTGTTACCTTCTTACACCTTAAAGCCAAGAGGGAGTAAACTGTACCATTGAGTAATAGAGAAGCATTAGGATTCTGCCCTCAAAATGAAGTCATTGACATCAGGCTTCACATCTCTGTTGATACACAGAAATAATAGTGTTTTCATCCACTTTGCTATACTGTTTAATGTTCTTCTTCACTGGGGAAATTTGTAGGTATTCCCTGTTTAGACTTATTTTTGAAGGGGCTCAAGCATACCTCTATATAGTGGAGATATTATTCCACAGTTACCATCTAGAGACAGACTACATATGCAATGTCACATTGTTAGAATAAGAAAGTCAAACTGTTGATTTTTAATCCATTATTTTCCCTCTTCTCCTCCCCCTGCCTTTTAACTTCCTAAAGCCATTGTTCCATGGTACATTGCTGGTAAATATTTAATTTCCACTCTTGAAAATGTTACATTAAACTATTTCTGTGTTGCTTATGTAGTGATGTTGGTTGACTACAAGAAATGGCTTAAATAATAAAAAAAGAACCCCCAAATGAATGTAGTATACTTGATAAAACCCTCGTACGACACATTCTCTAGGTTGATGTCATTGTATACCTAAGGCAGGTGAGAAGTGATAAAGAGTCCTGCTGCTCAGGTTTAGGTTTCATGCTTTCCTGTTGACCAAATAAGAATGTCTATAAATACGCAGTCTACACTTGAGCAGAAAATAAAATGAATAAATAAATAAAAAGTAAACCAAAGGCATATCAAAATGGTGAGTTGCTCAAAACATGTGTGACTGTGTATCTACTCACCATGGTATATAGAAAGAAGGTTACACCCGGCCAAGAACTACACTGGCTTTTATCAGTGAAGGGTTAAGAATATTTAATAAATAAAGTTTAAGCACAAAACCAAATCACTCTTGGAAAAGCACACTGGTTACTTAAGAGAAGAAGTACAGGTCAGGTTGTAGACATAATTCACACTTGAGACTGTAAGCGCCTCACTGTCCTATGTTGAAACACTTGGGTTTTTTTGTTTTTTTATGAAGAGATTTTCTATTTGTTTTACATATCAACCACAGATTCCCCTGTCCTCCCTCCTCCCACCCTCCAGCCTTCCCCCCCAACCCACCCCTCATTCCCACCTCCTCCAAGGCAAGGTCTCCCCTGGGGAGTCAGCAGAGCCTGGTACATTCAGTTGAGGCAGATCCAAGCCCCTCCTCCCTGCACCAAGGCTGTGCAAAGTGTCTCACCATAGGTACTAGGCTCCAAAAAGCCTGCTCATACACTAAGGATCCCATTCATCCCCCTATCCCTTCACATTTCCACTCTGCTCTTGCAGCCTTCCTCCCCCAAAATAAGGTTAAATTTAAAAGAAAACAAAAAAGAAAAACAAAACAAAGCAAACAAACAAATAAAAGTTTCGCCATGGAAGCTGTAGTGTGACACAGTGAGTCACACAGTGTACCCTTTAGTCCACACACCTTTACTTGTAAGTATCCATTGCAATGAGTCATTGGTCTGGTTCAAGGCCACTGGCTTCTGCTACACTATGGATACTGGGCTCTCACTGGGACTCCTCGTGGATATTCTGTTGTTGCTCTGCGTCATGGAAATCCTGCAGCTTCAGATCTGCAGGTCTGGCCCCTTTCCATGCTCCAGCAGTTCATAGATGAGGTGGATGGTGGGGTGGGCCACCTCATGGCCCTTGTTCTGGAACTAGGTGTTAGCTGGGTGGGTCAGCCTGCCAGTTTTCCTTCATTGTCACCACCAGGGTGAGCTCTCCGGCACTGCTCAGACCAGCTCACCCAATGCAGCAGGCAGCAAGGAGCAGGGCCAGTTCTGCTTTCACTCCCTCGGGGCTGGCTCACCCACACCCACACCCACACCACTAGGGCCAGCTCTACTGTTCTGCCCAGGTGAGGTGCAGGGCCTGCTCTCCTGCTCTCATGCCCTGTGAGGCCGGCTCTCCCACCTGCCCCAGGTGGGGGACCAGGGGTGGGAGGAGTGGAGGGCATCTTTCCCTCATCCATGCCACCACATGGCAGATGGAGGTGGTGCCAGCCCTCCTGCTCTGGTGACCTCAGGGCAAGCTCACATGCAGCCCGGCACAGTGGATCAGCTCTGCTGTGCTTCCCAGGTCAGGTGTGCCCTGTCCTATTCTAAAAGGCCTCCCCTTTTCCGTGGACTTGGAAGACAGAGGTCTACGTCTGACATTCCGGGCCTTCTAATAGCTGTTCTCTACTTCAGTGCTTTACCTAGTGTCTCACAGCTCTTCCTTGTACTCATTGTCATCTAACAAATTGAGACCTTAACTGCTCGGTACTCTGTCCTTCCCTCAAACTGTTTGCCAATATCGTGCTCCTTTTCACCCCAATCAAACAAATATCTGTTCGAGTTCACTACCATAGATGCTAAGGGTGTGTGAAGGGGACAGGACCTGGCTCAGGCTTTCAGAGTTTCATGTCTGGTGACAGGGAGAGACGACCATGTAAACCGATAGTTAGAATTGAACGCCACAGATAAGCACTCAGAGCTGTGTTGCTTGTCGTTCTTGTCCCCACATGGCTGTAGCTTACTCCCCCACTTAAGCTCACGTGTGACTGAATCTCTTACCCCTTCTCTTGTTTCCTGGATATTTGATCTGTGCTTTTCTTATCACCTTTGCTCATTTCTAATGCATGTGTTTTCATGTCTTGCTTTTCTCAACCAGACTCGATGGTTCCACGCTAAACTATTCTTCACATCACTTAACAGAGCCTATTATCTAGTCCTCGTGAATGTTCTGACAAAAATAATTTCTTGGGCTTGGGAGATGGCTCAGCAGGGAAATTTAGATCCCCAGCACCCAGGTAAACCATCAGGAACAGTGGCATACATCTGTAGCCTTAGCACAAGGAGGAGGTACAAACCAGGCAGTCAGCCTACCCAAATATGGTTAACTTCAGGTCCTGTGAGAGATCCTGCCTCAAAAAAAAATAAATAAAATAAATAAAATAAGGTAGAGCCTGGCATAGAAAAACACCAGAAATTCAACTCTTCTGCACACATATACATGTACACACTACAACATATACAGGTGGAGGTGTTGGGGGCACACATTCTAAAAAGAACCACTACTTTCAAGTGCTGTTGAAAGCCTTTGTAATTTTATCAGATTATAACTTACTTTGTCTCACCTTTTGGAGTAACAGTCCATCTTGGCAGGAAGACATGACAATAGGAGCGTGTGCATCACATTCAGGAAGTGGAGAGAGAGGGGGCTGGCACTCACAATGCTTTCTTGCTTGCTCTTTTATGCAGCTTAAGACTCCAGTAATGGAATGGCACAACCCACATTTAAGGTGGTCTTTCTACCTTAGTTAACTCTACTTAGAAATTCCCTCA
Organism: Peromyscus leucopus; assembly: GCF_004664715.2. Classification (NCBI taxonomy): domain Eukaryota; kingdom Metazoa; phylum Chordata; class Mammalia; order Rodentia; family Cricetidae; genus Peromyscus; species Peromyscus leucopus. The sequence goes on along the minus strand of NC_051070.1, from coordinate 19,622,464 downwards.
CTGACTTGATCAGGGGTTTGTTTCTTTGGGGATTTCAGAGCCTGTCAAGTTGATAATCAATATTAACCATTAAACAATTACAAATATAGTTAAATAAAAGCTTATTTGGAAATTTAGGATTATACATTTCAAAATTAATTCTAGGGATTTAAAGCTGTAAAAAGAGGTACACAAAAATCACTAATTATTGTTAGTATGTTCTAAGCATTAAGAATAGATGAAATTATGTTTTACTGTGAAGTATTTCTGTAGAGTATATAAAAAGCCACCGCTTCTATAGGAAGTCACATTATATATTTATACATGTCTATATATTACATATTATATAATTATTACTTATATAATAGAAAAATTTTAAAATACTTCAATATTTAAACATATCAGCCCTAGAGTTTTTGTGAATTTACTAGCAAATGTTATGTACTTTATATTTTTATTTGATTTTGCATTTTTATTAGTTCTTTGAGGGTTTCATACAACATGTTTTGATCATATCCATTCCTTCCTCCAGTCCTTTCTTAATTCACTTAACTTTCCCTACCCACCCAAGTTAGTATAATTTTTTTTTATTGAAAATAGATTCTTCTCTCATGCAACATATCCTGACCATGGTTTCCTCTGCCTCCACTAAGTCATTCAAGACCATTTTTGTGTTAGCCAAATATTCTACTGGAGAGTGGTCAGTTTATCCGGGCTTGTACTCCTAGAGAAAATTGACACGTCCCAGAAGATAAGAATTGGCAATAGCGTTCTAGTACTGAGAATGCTAGACAATAGGGATAAAGCCTCCAGGCCCCTGCCAGCTTGATTTTGACATGTTCTATGACTCATATTAAATCCTGTCTTCAGTAATAGAATCTTACCACCAAGCTATGGAGGGTAATCATGAATAGTGGTAATAGCCTGTGATGTTTAGGGGTGGCCTGTGGGAACTCTGTTGCCAACAACTACAAAAGAAGTAACTCATACCCGGCACTGGGCTTTTTATTTGTTAGTATGATATAGTAGGATGTTATAGTTGGGGCATTGTTAGGTTGCTATTTGGTAACTCCATTTTAATTTTCTATACATGTAAGTAAATGCAAGCATATATTAGGGAACTTCAGATTTCAATATGTCATTTTCAAAAGGTCTTTGGTATTATTTATCTCTCCCACTAATCCCTCCTTAATCCTACCCTCCACTTACCAACTCCAGTTTAAACTTTCCTGTTCTATTATTTCCTTTAACCCCTTAAAAATGATGTATTATATCTCCATTTTCATGAATGACCTCCATGACTCCTTAGTGATTTTTCTGACCTTAATGCATATTCCAATTGAAACATACATATATTTACTGATCATGTCTGTAGAGAGAGAAAACATATGATGTTTGTCTTTTGGGGTCTGGGTTACCTCACTCAGAATGATTATTTTCAGCTCCACCCATTTGCCTGAAACTCTCATAATTTCAGTTTTCTCAATAGATAAATAATATCCCATGGTATATTTGTAGATATACCACACTTTCATTATTCATTAATCAGTTGACGCACATCTATGTTGTTTCCATTTCCTGGCTATTGTGAGTAGAGCAGCAATGAACATGGATTGGCAGGTATCATAAAGTAGGATATTGAGTCCTTTGGATATATACTAAGGGGTGGTATAGCTGAGTGATATGGTAGATCTATTTTCAGCTTTTTGAGGACATTACATCCTGATTTCCATAGTGCCTACAATAGTGTGCACTCTCAACAGCCATACATAAGTGTTGATAAATGTTTCTTTTTCCCACATCCACAACAGCATTTGTTGTCATTTGCTTTTCTTTTTCTTTTTTAATCTTAGCCCTCTCAGGAAGATTTTAATTAGCATTCCTTTGATGGCTAAAGGTACTCAATATTTTTAAGTGTTTCTCGGCCATCTGTGTCTTATCCTTTGAGAACTCTTTGCTTACTTCTATGGCCTATTTCTTAATTGGGCTGCTTGTTTTCTTGTTTAATTTTTTGAGTTCTTTATATATTCTGGACACTAACTCTCTGTAGGATGTATATCTGATAAAGATTCTTTCCCATTTGTATTTTATATTAGAATGTTTACTTAAAAAAATCTCACTGCAAAAGGGAAAAGGTTAATTAACATCTGTGAAAAATATAAAATTATTGTTTAGCTGATTTTGTTAATATCATAACTGTAAATTACAAGCACAGAGACCTGGTGCCAATTATTTCTTCTTTTGGAAAGTGACAGCATATGTTCAATACATTTGCATTTTGTTCAGATAACTGTCATAGTCTCTCATAAAAGCACAAATAGTAATTTATTAATTTGCCAGAATTTCCTTACATTTGACTTTAATTTCTTCAGCAGCTAAAAGAGTTACACTGTTAATTTCGCAACTCACGAATTTATTGAAAAGTTAAATATGATAGACTTAGGAAATTGTAAACTATAGAAAAATATTTAAATACACAGAAGACATCACCCATAATCCCGTTCAGTAGAAACATTTAAATGTTTGCAATTCTTTTCAAATTCTGTTTCCCTATGAATTTCAAAGATTAATAGTGTCTCTTCTTGCTTCCCATTTTCTTCCAATATTGGTTGTCCTTTTATACCTATATAGAACAGTCAGAGACATGGATGATGTCTGGAACACAGGATAAAAAGGAAAACATTCAATAAGCTTCATTGGTCTTTCCCTGTCATGACTCATATTTGATGATGTTCCCCAACCTTTTGTGTTTGATAAACATATGTCAAAGGTAATGTATAATAAGATCAACTGTGTGCTGATATTTAGCACATGTTTGATCTAATATAATAACACAATGTCCTTGCATTCAGGATCTTGAAGAGCTGCCAATAATCAAGTGTCATGGTGGGTACTGTCACCAGAATTAGTGACAGTGAATGGGAACACAGAGAAAGAACACATACTTTATATAGCTGTAATCCTTTAAGACTTTTTTGAAGATTTATTGTGGGTCACAGTGTGGTGAAGCAACAATATGTTATTTTGATTCTACATCCTTCTTTTGATATCATGTGATCAGAGTAATTTATTTTCTTTACCCATCTTCAAGGAAGTTATGCTAGATTTCCCTTCATATTAACCCACTATTGGTGTCTCAAGTTGCAGGTGAAATCACAGACAATGCTATAGGTCAAAGAATGTTTGGGCCTATTCCTGATGGTGAGAAGGTCATAGGATTTAGCTTCCATCCTTCTAGCTCTTCCGGGCTCTAGCCCATTGTTGGTTGATGAACTCAGATCTCAAATTCAAATATTGCAGATATTTGGCTGTCCTTTAATGGTGAGATATACCCTCTAGGAGCTACAGGCAATGCTTCACTTAGCAGAATGCTTGCCGCACACTCTATCATTCCTTATCCATTGCTGTTCTTCCTAGAAGCTGGCTTACAGTCAGAGGGCAGGTTGTCATGTGCCCCCTGTAGCACTCCTTGCCTATGGCTAATGGCAGATGCGTTTGTTGATTTGAATTGAACCAATTCACATATAATGATCGACACTGATTTTGGCAGTGTAAATCTAGGTATGGAACCAAAAACATTAGATTTCAAATGATTTTAATATGTCTTTTGGACCTTTGAAGGCAGAAGCTAAATCCTTCTCTTTTATGTATTCTCAATGACTAAGACATTTTCAGGTGCACAGTAGGTACTTACTTCATGCTCGTTGAATTTAATTAAACTGAATTGCATTTGCTTTGCTGTCATACAAAACACCATTAACCTCTGTGCAGGTTTTACTTGTGAAGCTCCACCAGTTTTCTCCCATTTTTTTTTAGAAGAAGAAAACCCAGTTCACTGTGAAGTGACCTCTACAGTTATCTCCATCCTGCTTGTTACAAGATTTCTTGTCACTATGCTTCATTCTCTCCATCAGGATGATTCCTTTTCCTTGATATCACTCTTGCAGTTTGAGTTTTAAATTATTTATTTCCTGAAGAGTGAACTGTTTACCTTGATAGGATTACTTTTGGAAAGTAAAGAGTCTCTTGGTTACAGAACAAGGAGTTAACCCCAGATGCAAGCATAAACACCTCCCAGACTGAACTTAGCTGAGAGCTTTGAAGATGAGCTTTAAGGGAATTTGAAACTTGGCATAATGAAATCACACCCGCGAGTTTTGCAGAAATGATTGCTGCTCTGCAACACATATTGTACTTAGATACTTAGATTAAAGATCCATTTTTATTTGTGTTTTGTTATCAATTATGCATCCAGAAGAGAAATTCTATTACTAATGGAGCCATTGAAACAGATATCCAGAGGAGTGGATGGATCACTTTATTTCTTGTCAAGTTCTATATTTGGCTTTCTAAAGCCCATTTGAGTATTTATCTACTATTGTTATTGTTGTAGGGTAGTGTACCTAGGGGAAATCTGTAAATAGAATGAATAGGCTTGATTTCTGTATCTGAATCTGTCTTTTCTGGCTGTATATTCTTAGGCAAGTGACTTTATAGCAGTACCTTGTCTGTCCCACATAAGGAAAGACGTCACTCAGATTCCTATTGTCATTATTATATTTTTGAGTAAGAATGATCTTTCTAATTATGGGCATAACTTCTCACAAGTGGCTAGGCTGGATACATACCTTTTTCTGGTTGAGAAAATAGAGATGATTGTGACTCAAAGTCTAAAAGACTTTATAATGGTAGAATTGACATTTATGATTGGCTCTGGAATTTTATACTCAAGGGACATTTTCTTTATAATTGATCAACTTCAGATTTTTTGTAATTGATGAAATATATAATTTCTAGGCAAAAATAAGGTCTAATTTCAAAAGACATGAGTTCAAAATGCTTCAGGTAGTATGGTGGAGCATCACAGACTTTAAAACCAGGAGATGTCTGCAATCTAATGTTCTGGGCTGTAAAGAATGCTGCCAGTTAAAAATGAATGGGCAGCTACATGCCAAGAAATATTTATTACTTATCAAATGAGACGGAGGTCACGTGTTGAACTTTCTTCTTAATAAAACAGTGTTCCTAATTATAGTGATAATAGAAATGCATCTGCAGATACACTGAAGCAATCTTCACTCCATCTTCAGAGACATGCAGCTTCATAATATATTTATATTATCTAAACCTCCTGCAAAAATGCATCTTTAGCATTCTGAGAATTGTTGGTTAAGAAAGAAGGATTCTCTTTTATGCTGTGTGAGGGTATAGGACTTAATGATTGACATTTGATTTTCTGTCCCCTGAAGGAAGTGGCAGTTAAGTAAGAGGGGAAACTCATTAAGAGCTGTAAGGCTCCTCTCTATGATCTAGCTGCTCATGAAGATAAAGTTCTAAGTGTGGACTGGACAGAAACAGGGCTACTTCTGAGTGGAGGAGCAGACAATAAATTGTATTCCTACAGATATTCACCTACCACTTCCCATGTAGGGGCTTGAAAATGAATGATTGATCAAAGACTGTCTTGTTGGGCTCTGTTTTGTTTTTTAGTTAGTGTCTCACCGTTGTGTCATAAACTATGTAAATGATACTGGAGAGGGCTTGCCCAAAATGGACAGAGCCCTGACAACCCTCTCCAGCACCTGGACAAGGTGGGTGTGGCAGGGCAGTCTGTAATCCCAGGACCTGGGAGGTTAGCAAGAGGATTGGAAGTTCACTGTCATTCCCTGCTGCCCAGTGAACGCAAAGGCAGCCACGGTTACATGAGATTGTCTCAAAAAGAAAGTCAGTGGTTAACCCTCCAGTTCCACTGTCGATATAGAGACAGGAAGTAGCCTTTTAAATTGTGTACAATGGTTTGTCTTTCATAATAGCTGCGTTTTACCACCTTTGTCTTTCAAAGGTAGTTTATAAAATACAATAAATATGTGACCTGAATTCCACCCCCCCCCCAAAAAAAAGAGCACCTGAACCAAGAGGGGAGTAGCCAGGGAAAATGGGCATCAAGGAAACATCTGGGTGGAGAATCCTATGTTTGCACTCCTGATGTTGGGACAGCTTCAGTCTACTGTGAATATAAATTGAGCACACTGCTGAAGGGTGAAAGGGGTAGTGGCCTTATTTTAGCTGATTTTTTCATTAAAAAGATATGTTAAACAGGAAAATATAAAAAGAAAAAATCGGTAGAGCTGGATGGTTCAATGTTGAAGAATGAAGAGCAAGTTAAAAGCAACACCCCCACATGGCAAAGGTAAGAGAAAAAACCAAAGGAGTGCAGAGTTAATTGCAGTTCTCAAGAAATAGTTCCGTGGCTCATGAGACCCTTCTCCTCCTACTGGGTTGCCTCATCTAGCCTTGATGTGAGGGTTTGTGCCTAGTCTTTTTGTATCTTGTTATGCCCTGCTCAGTTGGTATCACTGGAAGACCCTGAAGGGAAACAGAGGAGGGGTGGATCTGGGGGAAAGGGAGATGGGGGGAATGGGAGGAGTGGAGGAAGCAGAGGGAGGGAATGAAGGAGAGGGAGGGACAAATGCAGTCGGGATGTTTGTATGAGAGAAGAATAAGGAGGGAAAAGCTAAGCATGGAGAAAGGAAGCACCAGCAAGCTGATGAAACTCTAACAATTGTTGCCCCGAAGAAATAGCAATTTGAGCAACTCTCCAAGGACCAAAATCCGTGCATAATCACTAAGGATGCCTTGCATATTAGAGCACCTGGGTGTAGCACACAGGTAAGGAAAAAGTCACTGAAGATTGGAGAAGGGCCAGCCTTACAGCAGCAGCAGCACTCACATTACCCCTCTCCCAATGCCAGGCAGCAGGGAATCGAGACAGAGACCCACTGCTGTGTGGAAGGAGAGGAAAGTGAGCAATGGACTTTGTTTGCTTCATACCCATAATAGCACCTCCTCCAGCAATCCTGGAAACAGACAGACTTACCTGACTCTAGGGCAATAGCTATGGACTAAATTTCAAGCCTGCTCTGGCGCTAGGCGAGATTGTCCAGCCCAAAGCTCCAGGTCTGCATGTTAGACTTGGCCTACAGAGATCTCCACTGTCAACCTAGCTTCAGCATACCAGACACAGATGTTGCTCTAAGTACCAGATGGCTTTTGGTATCATTTCTATACACCAACAAATGAACTATGTACTAAAGAAATGACTCCATTTACGATAACTTTTAAGATCAAAATAAATATTTATGAATATAATTAATAAAGGAGATGCAAGACCTGTGTTACTGAAAACTATACAAGACTGGTGAGAGAAATGGAAAAGGCAGACAGAAGGGAAGACAGACTGTTCTAAAGGTTAGAATGATTAACATTATTAAATTATCTATACTATCCAAAGTCATCTATGCATCCAGTGGAACCTCTTTCAAAATACCATACATTGTTCACAAGAACAAAAAAATGCTAAAATTTATATGGAATCAAAGAAAGCCATTATATCAAAAAACCTCTGAGCAAAAAACAAACAAACAAAAATCTGGAGGCATTTCCTTACCTGACTTCAAGATAGACTATAACGCTAATATAAAAATGTGTTGTGGCATAATAACACACACATGGACCAACTGGGAATCAGAAGTAGGGAGAGATAGATGCATGTTTTCAGTTGCCTGATTTTTGACAGAGTTTTGTGCCAAGAACACAAAATGGGGAAGAAACTGTTTGTTCAATAAGTAATTTTTGGAAAACTGGGTATCTACATGCAGAAGAATTTAATTAGAATCTCATAGCATGTATGAATAAAACAACTTGAAGTGGATTGAATTCTCAAAGACAAGACTTGAAACTACAAAACAACTTGAAGAGAGCATAAGAGAAAAATCTCAATGGTATTGATCTGAACAGTGAATTTTGATATGATCCCAGAAACACAGAAAATGGATATGTGGGATTACACAAAAAGTTTTGTCACAGCCAAGGCCAAAATCAACAGCATGATTAGAGAATTTATGGGATGGGAGAGAATGTTTGCACCTCATTAACCTGAAAAAAGCTTCATATCCAAAATGTCTAAGGAACTCAATTCAATAGCAAGGAAGTGACCTAAGGGGGGAAAAATGAAATAGATGTTCTTCAAAAGCAACCCAGAAAATGGTTACTAGGTACATATTTTTAATAATGTTCAGCATACTAATCAGCAAGTAAGTGCAAATCAAATTCACAATGAGAAATCATCCCACTCTAGTTAGAATGACTATATAATTACACACACACACACACAGAGAGAGAGAGAGAGAGAGAGAGAGAGAGAGAGAGAGAGAGAGAGAGAAACAAATGTTGGTAAAGATGTGAGAAAAGGAATTTTTACATTTTTTAGGGTATGAAAGTTACTGTACCTAGTATGGAAAACAGAGCAGTTGTCCTACAAAATGAAAACTACTGATCTAGAAATCCCACTCTAAGGTATATAGACGAGAAAATGACAACAGTATGACAAAGGTGTATCTGTACTGCTGTGACCGTGGAAGCATTATTTCAATGATGAAGATATGGAATCAGCTAACATGAACACCAGTGACAGGCTGGATAAAGAAAATATGTTTGGTATATACACATAATAAAATGACACCCAACCACAAATCAAAACAAAGTCCTGTCACTTGTAGGAACATGGGCAGGTCATGATGTTAAATGAAATAAGGCAGACACACTGAGACAAACACTGGACTATCTCGATCATGGGGGGAATTTGAAAAATAATGAGCCCACAAGATGGACAGTAGAGATGTGGTTGTGAGCCACAGGGTGGGTTGTTGACTTGGGAGATCTTGGCCAGATGGTACAAAATTCTAGGTAGGTGAGAAAGAATAGGGGCAGGGATCAATTGTACACCAAGATTTCTACAGTTAATAGCAGGCTATTGTATTCTTGAAATTTGGTAAAAGGGTAGATTTTGAGTGTTATCACTGTAAAACTGGAAAATCTGAGACAATGTATATGGTCTTTAGCTCAATTATATATATATATATATATATATATATATAATATATATAAGCTCAATTATATACATATGTTATATATATCAACATTTTTGCTGTTATATATATATGCTTTAAAATCATGTATACAACAAATGCATATAAATTTAATTCATAATCAAAAAATAAATTTATAAAAGTCTAATTTGAACACACTTTAACATGCCTGTTTCTTGCAAAATTTCTCAGTCCTGAATTCCATTGTATTTCTCATTTCTAAAGATGATGTCCCAATACACACTACATCCTTATCCTGGCTACGGGTATTCACCATTTTACATTTTTTAAAAAATCTCTGTAATGTTACTTGCATGTATATTTTCAGGGCTGGCCATTTAAAATGGAGCCTTCCAACAGTCACATATCTCAGATAACACACTGTAGACATGCTATATAACGCCACTGACAGGGCCCAAACCAGAGACTTTGTTCAGGGAGATTCTAAAGCTTTAGAATTTGACCTTTGAGTTGTTTATCAATTCTAAAATTCTGTCCTTCTAGGTAGTCTCTTTTATTTCTCTAAGCCTATAAAATCAAGTGAGGCATGAAACACATACAGACTTACATAAAACAGAAACAAACTACACATTTTCTATTATTTCCCCAAGGTTTCAAAATACATTACAAAAAAAAGCATGGCATTAAAACATTGACATTTGCTTCCAATGGGATTTCACTGAAAAGAAGTATAAAAAGTATATAAATAGCAGCTGTGGATAAAATTATCTGAAGAGAAGGATTACAATCTTAAATTCTCTATGGAAAGTTAGGGTGGACTCCTCACCTCACTTCGTTTTTTTTTGTTCCCACTTCCAAGAGTAGACTCCACACTATCCTGTGCTTTTCAGCACGGTGCCTCTGTGCTCAGCACACACTGCCCTACCATTGCATATCCACTGAAAGGTGCCCAATCTCAGCTTTCCACTTGGTTTTTCTGTACCTCATCACAAGTTTAGAGTCAGCCCAGCTTTTCCCAGTGCTATCACATGTTTCTTAGGAACCATGTTTCATTAGAGTAAATGTTACTTATCACTTTCTGCTGTATTTATTAATGTGCCTATCAACTCCATGCTCATTTACTTTATCCATCCCCCAATCTTCAGTGTCTGAGAAGCAGAAAATGTTAGAGAGTAACTGCATTATGGTGACCCTTCAAAGAAATTTTGAAAAAGGATCTTGAAAATTGTGTATTCTTATTATCAGAACAATGAAATTCTAAATTTAGAGTTGATTTTAAATATCTGTATATGATTAGCTGAGTAGTTAAATTTCTCATCTGCAAAATGGGATGACTATGGGCCTAGGTTCTTTTTTATAAAAATATTAAGATGAATGAAATAAGAATTATAAATAGAGCTATAAAATAATATGATATTCTCAAAATAACTTAGATCATTATAATGTACATTATTATTAGCAGTAGTTAATATTATAAATTAACATCTGTGATAATAGGTAATATTGATTTATGAGCTATAATAATTCTCACAAAGCATCCTGAGGGGTAATAAAAACCACAAAATAGAAAGTCTGTATGGTTGACATCATCTACAACTGAAGTGAAATTATGACCTTGTAACTCAAAATTCCTATGCCCTTTATTATCTCTAGTTAGATTTACATTTGATGTAGCAAATTGATATTTCAAGTTTCAACCAATTTAGTTTAAAAATATTACCAATGTCTAATGTGCCATGAAAAATTCTATATAAAATGTACTTTAATTCTGGGATCAAATGTCAACATTTTAAAAAGGCTACTCGAACTTTCCTATGAGTCTGTAATCTTGCTCAGCTTCCTGCTATAGCAAACACTCATAGACGTACTAGACAGTTGTTAGAAGTGTAGTAAAGTCCAATTCCCGTGACACCCGTGTCCTTAATTACACTACAGGTAGTGAAGAGTGCTCAGCCATGTGCCCACGCTGATGGATTGACAGTGGCTTCCTGGAACACTGCCGACATAGTTCCTGGGGCCGTATGGGGTCTGCAGGAAAGGCTATGTTGACTGATTTCAATGTCCATTGCACTTGTGAACCCAAGAGTGGTTTCAAGGGATTTCCAGACTCAGCCATCATGTTGCCAGTATTGAGCAGTTCCACCCACTTGCTGGTGTAGTCTTTTCATTCTTAGAACTTTTCTGCTGTATGGAAGTAGACAAAAGAAGAGTCTCTGACTGGTATATGGTTCGCTTAGACACCCATGGAAGATCCTTGCCTCCGTCAGTCTACTTATGCTTCTGTCAGTTTGTGGACTTGGCTTGTTGCTATGGCTGAGTAAAGTATTTGTAGTAATTGGTAGAAATAGGCCTTGTCATGGAAACATTGATTGAACCCCAGGATATTGGAAGCTTTTTATTGATCCTCTAAAACATTCTCAAACTCTCTATGATGGAAAACCAATTTCTTAAAAAAAAATTGTAATCCTTATGGATTTATACATTTATAAAATACAATAAATAAGATTGCTAGAGAACATGAAATGACCTCAAAGGCATACACAAAAGGCAAGATTCAGTGTTGCACAGATACTCAGCACAGTTCATTGCCAGTTGGTATAGACCCTAAATGATTTCTCCATGTTTGTGTAATTTTCATTACCACGTGCTGACTAGATGCTTTTCATAGGTGAGCATCAGCCCATACACCACACTTTGACTAAGTCAATATTTTGCTGCTTCTACAATCATAATTAAAGTTACTGACTATTCTCCTTCTCAAAGTCTGAAGGAATTACTGTAATTGGGGACAGAAGTACCACGTACCATGACTGTGGTTCTTCAACACATAAAGTTTTTTTCAAATCCCAGACTTTTTGAAACATGAAACACACACATGAAAACAGAATTAAATGTATATGTAGAGTGGCATAAGGCAGGCTTCGGTGTTCTTTTTTAAGTGCTGTCTTTCTGGATAACTTTATATAATGAGAGATGGCTAGTAATTATTATTTTGCCCCTGTGCAGAAAAATACACACAATATTTGGCACTGACTAGAGAGGATAGCTCATTTAAGAGTCAACCATCTGGAGCGCTGAACAACTGTGTTCTAGCCTGCAATTCTGGCTGTCTTCTGAAAAGTGTCATCATTTTTCTCAGAGGTCATTAAGCTATTTTGTAAAAGACTGGTAGTAAGTATTTTACTTTTGTCGTTCCAAGTACAATACATGTAGCCTTTTGTTTTTATAATCATTTGAAAATACGAAAAGAATTACAGATTGGGAGCTATACAGAAAGGGATATGGTGCCAGCACCCAGGAATCTACAGTTCCAGGCCAGTTTGGGGCTACGTAGTATTTGAATAAAGGCTGAATTAATGTAGGAAAATGCTCCCTCAAATTCCATAAACAAACAAAGGAGAGAATACTGGGACAACTTGGCTTAGAAGTTGTAACTTATCAAACCCTAGCAGATCTTATGGTAAAACTAAAAACTTAGCTCTTTTTTATTCAATAGTATTTTTGAATGTCTTGATAGTTTTAAATAACCCATATGGAAACCTACTACTGTAGAAGCTTCCATATATAAAAGTTGGACTCCATGGTGGTTTGAATGAAAACTGCCCCCATAGGCTCATAAGTAGTGGCATTATTTGAAAGAACTAGGATATGTGCCCTTGTTGGAGTAGGTGTGGCCTTATTGGAGGAAGTGTGTCACAAAGGGTGGGCTTTGAGGTTTCAGAACCTCAGGCTAGGCCCAGTGGCTCACTCACTCCTCTTTCTGTTGCCTGTCAATCCAGATGTAGAACTCTCAGCTACCTCTCCATCACAATGTCTGCCTGTGTGTGGCCATTCTCCCTTCATGATGACAACAGATTAAACCTCTGACTCTGTATGCCAGCCCCATTAAATGTTTTCCTTTGTAAGAGTTGCCATGGTCATGATGTCTCTTCACAACAACATGAACCCTAACTAAGACAGTCTACATGGGTCTTGTATTTTCTTTTGAAAAAAAAAGAACATGAAGTTGGGTCGAAAGATATGGGAGGAGTGGAAAAGAGGAGAGAGAATATGATAAAAAATGTATTGTACAAACTTCTCAAAGAATAAATAAAAACATTACTTCTTAAGATTCCCAAACCTAAAGCAATGTTTTTATCTCATGTTAAAGGATGTCTGGTACCTCTGGTTCTGGAACTGGTAGCTAAGGCTACTTCCTATCTGAAGTTTTGGTCAAGGAGAAGATCCAATTACAAGATCAGTTGTGTCATTTTAGATAATGCTTTGTCTCTCACTGTGCAGACATTCAGTTAGGGTGAGTGGACTGAAAAGATACTCAATATTAAGCAAGATGAATGTACAAATCAACCAATGAGTTCAGCAGACCATAGTCAAAGGAAGTGGTTTCTCAAGGATGTAAACATGTAAAGGTAGAGGTCATTAAAGGTCATTTTAGTCTGTCTGTCCTCACTAGCTACTTTTCTTCTCATCCATTCTGACACGTATGCACTCCTTATCAACAGTTTTAAATTATCTTGGTTTTTACTACAGACATATGGTGTGGCTAAGGTGAATGACTTTATGATCCCATGTAAAAATAAACTTGAAAAACTTGTATATTAGTTTCTTTTCTCATTGCTAAGACAAACTACTAGATAAAAAGTTATTTAAAGATTTTGTTGGAGACTTACAGTTTGAGGAGATATAATCCATCATGTCAGTGAAGGCATAGCAATAGTACACAACATGGTAGTAGAAATATGCAGTGGAGTGCCCTTACATCCTCATATTTTGGTTGGACAGTAGCCAGAGAGCAGACAGGCTGCCTCCAGTGGCTCATACCTTCCAATGAGGTTCTACCACTAAAATGTTCTGAAATCCCTAGCACCACCAGCCAGGGACAAAGTGTTGAAACACAATTCCATGGAGGATATTTAGCATCCAAACCACAAAAATATTAGCTTTTATTTTTATATAGCCAATTATTATTAAAAATACTTTCCAAATTAAAAAAAAAGTAAGAAATGATTTCTCTAGTCAGTAGGCTTAAGAGGCATTCATAGAAATGCCAGTAAGCCTGAAAAATATAATTGTGAAATATTTTTAAATCAATACTTATTTGCTAGGTACCTCAAATGATTTTTGTGTTTTCCTTATAGAATCTAATCACACCTTACAACAAACATCTAAAGTGATTCAAATTGGTCTTCATTGTATAAGTGGAGAAACTGAGATAGACAGAGGTTGGGTACCTCAATACTGGCTCGCTAATAACAGGAAGTGAATGGAACCAGGATGCAGAACTATGTTTAAACTCTATAGTTCTCAGTTCTCTGAGACACAAATACAGTCATGTAATCTGAAGTAGTGACAGAGAATAGTACTTATAAAACAGTCATTGTTATCTGATTTATTAAGCCAAACACCCATTAGAAGTCTACATTAGTGCCTTTTACGAAAAATATTTCAAGATGGACACTGACCTCATTGATAGAAGAAAGAAATCAAAGCAGTTTCCACTCTAAATGTTATTGGTTTTTTACCAAATATCATGGAGAAAAAAAAGTCAATGAAAACTTATTTCTCCTTCCAGAAAAGTGCTTTCCCAGGAAGGTGTCCACTTTTTTTATTCTGAATCTGTTACCCTTATATAGATCATATTCTGACTGACAGAGTCCCAGAAGACTTGTCTCTATGTAAAGCGAAGATTCTGATAACTACAGTGTCTGAAAATGCATAATCTTATTCTTGGTATTGATAGTTTATGAAATGGCATATGAATTCTTACTGATATCACTACACAGAATTACTGAGGATGAAACTAACAAAATGTTGTTCTTTCATCATCATAGGTTTTAAGATGTAAAGAAGGACTCTGATTATATATTCTTTATTTACAAGCACCTTTTGGGCCAAATACTATTTAATTAAGTACTATTATAATACCATTTGATTAAATTGATTTTTACTTAAGTCAGTTATTCCAACATATGTCTATTAGAATGAGCAGCAAGGCTCTTTTAGTGGCATGGTTACTAGGGTAAGGCCATCAATAAATTGAAATAAAACAATCAGAGAATATGGCCAAGGCTAAATAAAACAGATTTAAGACAAGCAGCATATGGTGAGGAGAGCAAAAGACTTTAGGAAACCCTACAGAAACACAAGCTCAACAGGATGATTCTGCCCCTCTGTGGAGGAAGTAACATGGTCATTCACCAGCCTGTTGGACCAACAGTGCATGGAGGCAGTTCCAGAAGCAACAGTATCTTTGTGTATAAATGATACAGAGGGGCTGGTGATGAAACTTGGTTGATAGAGTGCTTGTCTGACATCCACGAAGCCCAGCCCCTACATAATCAATACACAGTGTTGCACCTGTAATCTGAGCATTGGGGGGGGGGAGGGTGGTAGAAGCAGAAGAGTCAGAAGTTCAAGGTCATTTTCTGTTACACAGTGAGTTCTAGGCCATCCTTGGCTACGTAAGGCCTTGCTCAAAAATGAAACAAAAGAAAACCTGAAACAATAACAAAAATGGGGACACAGAGACAGCCATCATCAGTTTTAAATTGATGACTAGATAAGAAGGTGAAAGTATAAAGAGTGTGACCACGGGAAGGCTATGTTTTTAAGCATGGTTTTAAGGACATATGCCAAGCTCTCTATCTATCTGTTATTTGGAACTTTTTTGACTTCATGAGATATGAAAAGATGAATCAGGGTTCAGGCAGCCATGCTTTATCCTACTCCCTAGTAAATACAAACTAATTTCTACCCTCCAACAATTGCAGCATTCTTGTCTGTAATACAAGTAACAAGGGTTAAGCGAGAGCCCGACTGACAAGATCCTTAGGCTAGGTATATGTCTTGGGCTTCCATCCTACCCAGCAGCTTTCGATTTGTCTTCATCATTACAGAGCATATCTTCTCTTGCTTCCCTTTGGTTCATTCATGGTAAGCCAGGTCACAAGACTGCATTCTGCTCTTAAGGTATCACCCAGGGATTCAAAGAATGACCCCACATTCCTGAGCTCCCCAGAGTGAGAGAAGTCCACTCTGAGGACCCTGTAAGTTGTGTTACTTGAGAGAAGAATTCTCCACCTTGCAGTGAAGTGGGGTAACCCTCTGGGTCAATGTTCACACATGGAACATCTAGAGGCCAGAAGCAGGAAAAGAGCTTTTGCCAGGACCTTCTCACCAAACAGGCTGAAATTTGATAAGACCAGTCCTTTTCTCCCTGCTTCCACATACTCAAAGCCATAAAAGCGATATTAACCCACATCTCAGATTCCCAAGTTACAGCTAAAGTAGCTGACATTCGGGAAGATGCTCAGAATCATAAACAGAACACAGGCATCTTGCCTCGCCCAAATTTTCAGATCCCAATGTCTGGCTTCCTGTTCTAGTTATATTAATCACTGATAAACTCAAAAGTTTCTTTCATTGGTTTGTCATATATTCACAAGTAGTTCTTCCCCAGCTACCAAAAAGGTGTGTAAGAGCTCATCGAGGTGCCTGAATAGAAATCCAAATGAAATTGTCAGATCTGAAAGGAAATTCGAGGTATGCTTTAGTTGCTCACTGAAAACACTATCCACCAGGCTCTCTCTGTGCATCAAACTCTTGCCACAAACCTTTCATTTCTTTCCTAATGGCTTTTGCACAGTAAGAAGTATACTCATCAATAATGCACATTTTTCAGGCATAGTAAAAATGTTTGTGAAAGGCTATTAATGCAAAAGCAAAATGCCCACATTGCAAACACTAATCCCCCCATTTATTTTAATTTTTTTCTTGAAAGTACTTAAAACTCAGTCTGCATTAAGAAAAAAATTCCAATAGAAAAAGGTCAGTGAAGGACTAGCAAAGTGCACCCTTTGAAAGCCTTAGAAGCCCAGGAGTTTGCCAATGGATAATATTTGTTTCCTTGATTTTAAAAATAACACAGCTAATTTCTTTTGGACATGAAAGAAGGGTGATAAAAATATTCATGAGCTAAGATCCATTGCAAAAAGTTTCCAAAAAAGAGTGCATTTTTAATATGGAGTTGTAAAGCCCCAGAAAAGTGGAGTGTGTAATGGGAAAGTGACACACTCTTAACACTATATTGGGGATGGTTCCATTATAATGAGAGCAACTATTGGTTGGAACCAGAACAGCTATATTCTTCTCTCAGCTTCCACAGTCCCCGCACCCCTGGAGTACCATTCGAGACAGTGATGAACTGTGGTCTCAATTCCCTTATTAGCTGTAAGACCTAAAAATTATATGTGCAATTAAAAGGCAAAATGCTGATATTACTCATAGGAAGCCCTTTGTACATTAGCAAGGTACAAAAGTCTGCTGACACTTTGCAACAGAGATAGTCAGCAGGGCAGAAGATTAATAGAGCCTCATAAATTTGCAGAGTGAATACAGTAGATGGGGCAGAATAAGCATGTTGTGTTAGAGATAAATAAAGGGCATGGTCAGCTTGACAAAACATTTAACAAGGAATACAACCAGTCCTTTTATGCAGTTTGCTTGGCTGGCATTAGTTCGTTTTATATAACTACACATAATTACACCACAGCAGTTGTTGTTCATGTCAAAGAGGCCTCCAACATGACCCAGAGCAGTGGGAAAGCCATCCATTCAGATGGGTTACACATTGTGTCATGCTGCCCTGCCCATGAAGTTTTTTTCAGCCAAAGACCTTGATGGCCAAGTGGTTATCTTATCCTCTGCCCATGGTCTCCTAGGTTAACAGACTGTATTTCCATTTCTTGGTGGGGAAGCAAGACAAAGCACTAAAATTTCAAAGCAAAGAGAACAGGAGGTTTCGTTTGTTGTTTCTTTTTAAACTACTCATCATTATAAATGGGAACTTGTGGAATAGAATTTGATTCTCTTTTTGAATAGACTCGTCTAATGACTTCATTAAATGAGCTCTGTCCATCGCTTCATTGTCATTGCCAGCTTAGGAAATGTTATTTCAATGTTGACTAAAGATATGAGAACCTCAAAGAATTTAAAATTCACTCTCTCTTTTGATTCCCAAGAGAAGAAACTTTCTTAAATTTCCATATGAAAAAAATAAGGCATGAAAATTCCTAATGGAGATCAAATATTGTCCATTTAAATTGCCTGTTTTCAGTAGAGATTGAACAAAACCTTAAAGTATATCTGCCCATGTCTGCAAAACATGAAACAATGTCCTTTGCCATGTGAACATGAAATAGTAACAAAAGAAAGTTTAGCTTTTAAGCAGAGAGTAGGTCAAAGACACTGTACCAAGTAATATTACTTGGGTTACAAGGTAGCCCAAGGAGTCCAAGATTTTTACCATGTGAAATGATGTCACTTAAGACCAGGGACCCATGCAGAGGCCAGTGAGGATAGTCCAGCTAAGTCAGAGTACTATTTAAGCTTTGGAGAACTTTATCTGCTGTTCAACCATTGGTCTGTGCTGGTCTCCATGTTGGAAGAAGAATTTGAATGAAGAAGGCCACTGTGGTCGTTTCCCAGCATTTGGTGTTGTGAAGTAAAAGGACTTAGAACATCTCACCATGTGAGTACTTGAGGGCTACAGGGATGTTCTAGTTCTCGAGGTCTATAGTGGTCTTTTCTGGAGTAAGCTTGCTTGCCATTGGCATTGAAAGAGCCCCAGCTTTTCTGTGTGCACATCAGCCTTTTGCTTAGCCTCTCTCTCTCTCTAGAGGCCCTTCTGAGCCTTTATTCTGAAGAGGAGAGCATGAAAAGACAAGCTTCTGTGCATGTCCTTGAAAGTGATTTATTTGAACTGGTCCTCTGTCTAAATTTAAGAACTACATTAAAGTCCTAGCATTACAGAGTTTGGTCACTTAAGAATAAGAGTGAGGGCCAAGTTTCAGTTTCAAGATTGAAAGGCTAAGGAATAATGGGGTATGACTCAAGAAAACATCTATTTTTAAAAGTTTATTGGTGAAACAATGTTTTTTATTGTGTGGTTCCTCAAGAAGAAAATTCAGAGAGACTTCAGATATGAAAATCCAGCGGGACATTTACTTACCCCAAGTGCATTTCTCATAGAACAGAATATGAACCTTTTAGAACTTTCTTCCACAGTAACAGAGAATTATAGTCACAGAAGAAAACACCCTGCTTATAGATGTCTCTTCATGCTCCCAAGTGGTCTCATCACCTACCCAGAGGGTTGTTTTTCGTGATATGATTTTCTTCACCACAATGGCCTAATAAAGCAACAACTGCTTGTTTTGTCTCTACTTAATATTTTGAGTCTCTTCTTCCTCCTGAGTGTATGGAGAGTCATGTGCTAAAATGGTTGCTCATAAGGCTCTGACTTCCTAGTGAACATACCTATATGTAGTAAATGTTGCAAATGGACACACATGCACGCACGCGCACACACACACAAACACACATACACACACACACACACACACACACACACACACACACACACACACAAAGCCTCGGAACTCTCAGATTGGTAATACCCCTTGGTGCCCTATTTAACAAGAACTATACTTTCTTTGAACTATTGCTTCAAACTTCCATGTTCCTTTATGAGTAAACAAGCCTGAATTCTTTGAAAGCCTTTTTTTCCTCTCTTTTAAATTTATGATCTAAATAATGCACCCCCACTAAGGGAATAGACTTGCCACAGATGTATTTGAGTAACATTAAGAAACCGCAGCCATTCACATGTTTAAATAAGGTTGCTAATCAGACTGTGCATTGTTCACTGTGTCCTGGATCCTCTTGGCAAAAGCCTCATCTAAAAATAACATGACATTCCATTTATAGGAGACCAGGCACTTGCTACTTCAAGATGAATGGCACTTCAGGATTCAAGTCCCTTGTTAACCCTCGTAATCTGCTGCAAATATAACCCATTTGACCAAGCATTTGAATGAATAAAAATTAATCATTGCTGACATTCAACCCCACAGAGATTAGGAACATTCTCATTCTCTCTCTCTCTCTCTCTCTCTCTCTCTCTCTCTCTCTCTCTCTCTCTCTCTCTCTCTCTCTCTCCATTTGCACACATATACAAAATATAAGTGGTACTAAAATTAATTGTAATCAATAAGTTAGATTAGAGGTAACAGAAGAAAGTCAACATAACAAGACATTTAGTGACCCTATAAAAGGAAAATACACATTATGAAGTCTGGGGAAAAAAATGATTACCTCAAGACTGCATTCTGGTCTGGGGCAGAATTGGGGGTGGGCTAATAAGGAAGAGTTTTGTTTTGTTCTGTTTTATCTGTTTGTATTTTGGTGGATAGCGTCTCACTATGTAATCCTAGCTGGTCTAGAATTCTCTATATAGATCAGCCTGGCCTCAAACTCATAGAGCTCCTCCTGCCTCTTCCTCCCAAGAGCTAGGATTAGAGACCTGTATCACCATGACTGCCTTTTGACATAGAGATTTTAATTGAAGGGGGATCCTGTCTGTCTTTCCCCTAGCGTCTATCAAAGTGGTTGCCTCTCCTGCCTCAGTGCTGAGAGAATCAAGCCTGTGGGGTTCATCAGCCTACATAAATGACTGTGTTCTAGAAAGACATGTTCCTTCATGTAGAAGCAGACAATTTATGGGCTGGTCTTAATAGGGAAGCCCTATTAAGAAATTTTTGCTTAAATACCAACCAATCAGTTGGCCTTAAAAAAAATAAAAATAAACATTCTGGATGTACAGAAAGGTGGCAGGTACTATGAGGCTGAGTTTTCACAACATTTGCACGTTGAATTCTACCCTTCAGTTCATGAAAATGTTCCTGTTTTATATATAAAAAAATGCAATTATCTGAAGCCAGTGAGATAGTTCAGCAGGTAAAGGTGCTTGCTACTGATACTTATGATTGCAGTTTGATCCCTGGGACCCACCTGGTAGAAAGAGAGAACTAATTCATAGAAGGTGTCCTCTGACTTCCACATGTGTGCCTTGTCACACAAATACACACTTGCTCTATCTCTTTCTGTGTCTGTCTATCTCTTTCTCTCACACACATCACACACACACACACACACACACACACACACACACATGCATACTAAATAAATAGATTGAATGTAATTAACAATTAAATAAAAGTTCAGTTTGTTAGGAAGAGGTCATACTGTGATAGGTCCCTAATTCAATGTGACTGGTGAATGAAAAGAACAAATTTGAACACAGATATGTCCATGTTAAGATTAAGACAGATGTTCAAATCCTAAAAACCATGAATGCTAAAGTTTGGTAGAAGGCGATAGGAAAAAGGCTTGGAACAGATCCTCCCTAGAAGCTGTCAGGAGGAACCAACTTGCTGGCCCTTTGATTTTTGCACTCATAGTCTCCAGATAAGCAAACTAATGCAGGTACAGATGCTGATAAACACACAGAAATAATGTGGCTGATGGGGCCATAAGATCATGGAAAGTTGTATAAGAAGCATCCGTAAGTACAAACAGGTGGTTACTGGCAACAGAGGAACTGGGAATGCATAACTGAGTGTCTACAATGGTAGAAAACTAGAAGAAGTCAACAGATCTCAGTTTCTAAGAGAATGAAATAACTGTTCTAGTACAAAGAAATTTTGGGAAGAGTTTATTTTACCTTATGATTCCAGGTTATGGTCTGTTGTTGAGGGGAATTCAAGGCATCAGAAAGTTGAAGCAGCTAGTCACAACGCATGAAAAAACGATGCTATTCTGGTGGGGGTGAAAGTCTATGGCCACAAGGATAAATATTTATAAGGCAGTTTGGTATCTATATTTAGCAAAATAATAATAGGGACTATTACATCCCTAGCCATGGCTTCTTGTTCAGATTTACAATGCCAGTCATGAATTATTTCCTATAGAACAGGCCTTAAATCTAACCAGAAATTTGTTGGTTAACCCTGTAACGTTCACACCACTATTTCATCAATGTGTGCATCTTCCCAGATTGGCCATTATTGTAGCTTACAGGGTTGACAGGTATGTAAGACTGTTGGTGGTTTTTCTCCTCTGCAGCCTGCAAAGCACCCTGGCTATATGAAAACTAACAAGTAGGAAGAAAGCTTTTGGAGTCATATACCGGCTTACTATCTCCTTGTCTGAGATCAAGGTATGTGATATTGTCATCAATAAGCATATACTATCAAAGTCTTGTGGTCAATCAAGAGTGATGGCGATAGTCTGTACTGTTTTGTGGGTCACAAGACATCCCCAAAATTCGATAGTAAGTGTCCCACACTTCACAATGAATTTTTTGCTTGATAACCTTAAGGTTCACCCTTCATCAGAACTGTTACTTTATACAGTAGTTGGTGGTTGATACAGAGATTCACAACTTGTCAGAAGGTGGTAAATAAGTGATTGTGAAATGTAAATTCCTAAAGGAGATCTCTCTCTCTCTCTCTCTCTCTCTCTCTCTCTCTCTCTCTCTCTCTCTCTCTCTCACACACACACACACACACACACACACACACACACACACACACACCCCTCCAGCAAAGTTCATGTAACATTATTGAAGAGGAGGTGGAAAGGGGAAAGGTGGAAGAGCTAGAGGTCATGGAAAATTTCTACAAAATAATGTTCTCTGGATATGCCAGGGCCATTGGACTCATGAATTCACAGCTTCTATGGTTGCTTGCATAAGGCTTATAGATGATCAAGCCACTCAACAGTCCATCATGGAGAGAGAAGGGTATCATAAGACCCCACTCCTAGCTGAGGAGCTATAGATGGTTGATGACTTCTCAGAGAGTAAGACTGTTTCCTCTAGGAGTATGACCATGGTAAGTTGACCATGCTCCAGTAGATGGATGGCTTGCTACACTCATGCACATATATGCAGTGCTAACTAGACTCAAGTTATGAGTGTGTGTGGTGTGAAGAAGGAGGAGACAGAGAAGGGGGAGAAGGAGAAGGTAAAGAAAGAAAGGGAAGAAAGGAACAGTAAGAAGAGGATGAGGAGGAAGAAGAATTAAAGCAAGCAAGGAAGGAAGGAAGGAAAGAAGGAAGGAAGAGAAGAAGAAGAAACAGATGACATGAAGTTGGAAGGGGAATGTGGGAATGGGATCCAGGAATCCAGGAGGAGTTGGAGAGAGAAGCTGGGCATTGGGGTGGTAAATATGATCTGAATACATTGTATTCATATATTAAATTAATTATCAAAGAAATAAAATAAAGATGAAGTTAACAAAAGGCAAAGAGGGAGAGAAATGACAGCGATCAGTGAACATGTGCATGTTTACTTGTGCTTAGCCTGATTTAGCCACTCTTGTACAGTTTAAGACCCCCAACTTAGGGAGTGGTGCCATCCATAGTGGACTGCATCTTCCCATGTCAATTAGCATAATTAAGACAGCTATGCCTACAGGCCAACCAATATAGACAATCCCTCATTGAAATTATCTTCCCTGAAAATTCTAGGTTATGTCAAGGTGGCAAAGTTGAAATAACCTAGTGGATTAAGAGAAAGTCAAATCTTGGATCACATTTTCATCCTTAAATTATGTTTTAATCTTTAAGAATAAGATATACTATGTTTCTCATTCTTGTTAAGGGACTTTCTAGCTAATTCCTAGCTATGAGATCTGGCTGCACAATTAATAATCTAACTTCCTCATGTAGATGCATGTCTTGATCTACCTATGGATTTAAATAACAAATATTTATTGTTTCATAGATTTTATGGATCAGAAAGCTGTGCAACTTGCCTTAATTTCTCAGAAAACCACAAACAATATATTGGTCAGGACTGTATACTTATGTCTAAAGAGAGAATCAAACTTAAAGATGTTGCATTTTGTTTCTGGCAGGAGTCATATTATTTGTTTCTGCTTTTGGTTGGTTTTATCTGGTTATAATCCAGGGTCTTGTTTCAGCCCAGGCTAATCTAGAATTCACTATATAGCCCAGGCTGGCTTGGATTTCTGATAATCCTTCTAACTCAACTTTCCAAGTGCTATAGCCTTAAGAATTCCAGTTGCTCTCAGGTATTGTGAGAAGGACCTATCAATTCTTTGTCAGGTGGACATATCACAAGTAGTTCATACGACAGGTGATGGGATTCCCCAGAATAAGAGGGCAAAAGATTAAGTCCTCTGTCTTTTTGTAAGCTAATTTTAGAAGTAAATATCATTGGCTTTGACACAGTTTGCTGTTTAGAGAAATAACACTATGTCCAGCTCACCCACAGAGGTGTGAACACAAAGAGGCGACAAGTGATCACTGGGAGTCATAGAAGAATTGTTTCACAACTCTATTCCTAGAAGGCATCTGAGAGAGGCAATTTCTTACAATCCAGGGTATAGGGTGAGTATTGAACAAGGGTAAGAAGTTTCCTGCCGAACATTTTAGAGAGATTAAGTCCAAAAAGTTCTGAAAAGCCACATGTGGACTTGCCAGCACTAAACTTCTTGCTGGCCAATAAATCAACAAGTTCAAAGAGTAAAGAAATAGAGAAGCCAGTTGGTGGTGATAAGAGAGTGACAAAGAAAGGCAAGGTAGATACAGAAAATGCTGTGTACGTTCAAGATTATTGGTTTGGGTTCTCTGTTCCTCTCTACTACTCACAAGACAGCTGAATCTTCTCCTATAGTGCCAACTGTGTCCCAAAGACACAGTGGTAAAATTTGGAGTGAATGAATTTGGTCACCAGTATTTCCTTTAACTCTTTGCAGGGGGATTTTTTTGCCATCAATGATGGCTTCATTTACCTCAATCACATGATCTACATGTTTCAGTTAGATTCTACTCATGGAAACTTCCACAGCACAGTCAAGGTGGCTGAAAGAAGGGGTCATCAACAAACAAAAAAAGGGCTATCTTCATCACTCAGGAGGGAGATCCTGTTAACATCAACTGGGGTGTTGCTGGAGCCAAGTTTTTTATGGAATCTACTGGTGTCTTAAAGATCATGAAGAAGGCTGGGGACCATTGTAGGGTGGTTCCAAAATGGTCATCATGTTTGCCCTTCTGCTCATGATTCCAGGTCTGTAATGGTTTTGGGTCATGAGAATTACAACTAATTCCAAATTATCAGCGATGCTTCCTGTATCATCAAGCTCATAGCTGCCCTGGCCAAGGTAATCCAGGACAACTCAGGAATCACTGAGAGACTTGTGAGCACAGCTAAGACTATTAGCACCATGTAGAAGACCATGGGAGGTTTGTCCCACTAGAAAACTATTATGTGATATCCACGAGGTTTCCCAGACATCATCTCTTCATCCACTGGTGCTCCCAAGGCTGTAGGATAGGTAATCGCAGAACTGAACAGAAAGCTCAAAGACATGATCTTCTAAGTTGCTGTCCTCGATGTATCTATCATGGACCTGACCTGCCTTCTGGAGAAATCTGCTAATGTGATGACATCAAGAAGTTGGTTAGACAGGCAACTTGGAGGGTCCTCTAAAGAATATCTTTAGGATCAGGTTGTCTCCTGCAACTTTAACAGTGACTTTCTCATTTGCCTTTGATGCTGTGGCTGCCATTGCTCTCAAGGACCACTCTGCCAAGAACTTTTCCTAGTATGACAATGGATTTTGCTACAGCATCAAGATGGAGAACTTAGAAATTCACAAAACTTTTCAGTGTTAAGAAGTCCTGGGCCATCCACCCAAGCAAGAATAATAGAGAAGACCTGCCTCAACTCATCCCCCAACACACTAAGAGTGCCTCACAGTTTGCATCCTAGGCCACCAGAAGAAGGGAGAAGCTTGGAGACCCCTACTCTCTCACATACCATCAGCAAAGTTCACTACTTCCATCTCCAGTTCCCTCAAAGACATTGGTTTATTAGTTTCTATTGTTGCCATAACCATAGAATATCTTAAAACAACAAAGGTCTCTTAGAGTGTAGAAGATCAGAGATCTTTAGAGCCAGGTGATTGCAGGGCTACATTCCTTCCCAAGGCTATGTGAACAATCTATCTTTTCCCCACTTCCTATCTTGTGGCTGTTGGAATCCCTCAGCCTATGGCCCTTCCTCCTCCATGCTTGACTACAGAAACATTGAACTTTCTAACTATTTTAATCTGACCTCTGCTTTGCTCATCACATCTCATTCACTAACTAGCAGTTCTGTTTTTTTTTTTTTCATAAAGGTTGTTATGTTAGAGAGACTATACAAGTGATCTGAGATAATCCATCTCAAGCTAGTTAATCACAGTAGAATGTCTCTTTTGCAAGCTGAACATTGTGACACATACCTATAATTCCAGCAACCAAGAGACAAGGCACAATGTTTATGAGTTTCAGGGCATTTGGGGGAATATGTTGTGTTCCAGACCAGCTTGGACTATGTTGTAATGAGATTCTTTCTAAAGAAAAAAAAAAGACCTAAAAACTTCCTATGCCATATATGATAGCATTATTCAAGGTTTCTGGGGTTAGAATGTATACACAGTGGGAGGACATAATTCTACCCACCATAGAATAAGAAGAAAAATAACATTTGAGAGCTTAGAGATTGAGAAAAACATTTTTAAGCATATAAGTATATCCATTTTATCATATGGAATGGTTTATAGGTACAGAGAAGAAAATAGTTCCTCATATCCACTGAGTCACAGCACTAATAATAAACCTATAAATGTTGAAGAAAACTAAAAGGATTCACTAAGGTTCTTTGCCTTTCTCAAAAACTCTGAGTGTTAAATGTAAAATTCCACATGCATGTTTTTTGTGGTTCTTTATGAAGTCATACCTTCTTCAAATGAATATGCTACTTTTTGTCCAATTTAGACATATTTTTCTTAGGGCTGCCAGCTTACAAAAAACAACCTGGAGACTTATTATTAATTATGAAACTTGGCCTTAGCTTAGGCTTGTTTCTAACTAGCTCTTATAATTTAAATTAACCCATTTCTACTGATCTTGTGTGGCTTGTGACTTCTACCTCTTCTTCTATATGTTCTGCTTCCTCTGTGTCTCCTCTGATGTCTGTCCTGTACCTTAATTAATCTCTTCTTCTTCTCTTTCTCTGCCTGGAAGTCCCTCCTAGCCTCTTCCTGCCTAGCTATTGGCCATTCAGCTCTTTATTAAATAAATCATAAGGTGCCTTGGCAAAGATACATCTTCACAGTGTACAAAAAGATTATTCTACAACATTTCCCCTTTTGTATAAATAAAAAAGAAAGGTTTTATCTCTAACACAATAAAACTATATACAATAACAACAATTATCAGGTAAGAATTACATTCACAATGTCCAGTTCATTTGCATTTGGCAAATTCAGAGAAAATACTCCATTATACATTCTATCTTGGTGAGTCCAAAGTTTATGCCTAACTTACTTTTTATCCTAATTTGTATTAACAACCTAAACTATTTTTTAAACTTCAAAACATTTTCTTAGATAAACAATTTAAGCTTTGATGTCTCTCAAGCAATACACTTTATAGCTTTTTGTGAGTTTTTCAAAAATTTGGTAACAAGAAAAACTATAACTATCTAGTCTTCAACTCCATCAAAGACCTGAGAAGGATATTATATTACCTGAGTAAACAGGAAGTGTAGAGCAAACAGTTTCCAAAACTATAAAAATGACAGAAACAGCTGACTGCCTGGATGGTCACACAAGGTTCCTCTGCATCATTGGGGCATACACCTTCGGCCTACAGAACTGGAATATCTGACAGACTTTTCTGTGAAGGAAGAGTTTTTGAAGTACTGTCTTAACCTGTCTTGGCAAAGTTTGGCAGTCACTCTCTTTTGTGTTCTGCTTATCCAGTTTGGACAGCATACTGTCAGCAGTAGAGGAAAGGGCAGTTTCCTGCCCAAATGATTAACCTTATCACAAATTAAAGTAAACTCTACATGGAGTTTCTTTGATGCCTATCATCCTCTTTTGAAGTAAATTGGTGCTGCCAAGAACAAGTCCCACTGTCATGAAAAGCCTTATGTTATTAAAACATATTAAATGCTATATTCTGTAGGTCTTTGGAGTGTTTGAAGACCATCTATATAGATGATCTACATCTTTGTTTGACCTTGAAAACATACCTAACCTGACTATAAGTTTGATTGTTATAGATGAATAATTACTAACCCATCTTTCTTTATTATCTTAAATAGCGTTCAAAGACTAATACTTTACATTGCATTTGTAAAGGAGTTGTATAGGTACAACCAAGAGCCGAATATGAATATATATATACAAAAATAGCCTTAAAATTGGGATCAATATACAAAAATTTATACCAATGTAAAATATTTGAGACCAGCGGTTGTTCACTCAACAATCTACCATTTTATCCCATCATTTTTATACAATATCTCTCTCTCTTTCTTTTCTGAAAGAGATCTCTGAATATAATCTCCTTTGTTTACATTTCTCTGTGACCATGACCAATAACAACTGAGACCAACCTCCTAAACAATGACAAACATCCATAACCCATTGAATAACTAAAAATCACCCACCCCACCTCTTGGGAATGTGGGCATTATGTTCTGTAGACTGCTTCCTGTTGTCTGGGAGTAATGACATCTTTGGGTTACCCTGAGAAAATTAGGATAATGGCCAGGTCCTGGGAGAGCTAACTGTAACATTTGTTGTCCAGTCTCTGCACAATGGGAAAGCACAAGGCAGTCCTAGCTAGAATAGACTGTGAGACTGGATCATCTCAGCTAGCAGTTTTGAAGTTGTTATGGATATAGCATGTTGAGAAAACTGCAACAGAGGCCTTCTGAGAGGCTGGGTCACCCTGGCTACTTGTCTTCATTGGTGTCTGGTCTGCACACAAACTTGTAAAGGTAACACACACATCTGTATTAACACAAATATGGAAGGTGCAGTGTGCACGAGTCAGCTAAAGATGATTTCCTGCTCTATGTTTGCATAGGTAAAAGGCACCGGTCAATTTTATAGGGCTGTTTGGACTGTATATCCAAACTGTTATGAGGACTACATAGCCAACAAGATTTACCTTGTTTCATCCAGTCTCAAAGCTGTTCCCATGTCAAAGGATCAGCTTATATATCACCTGACTTGTAGTTTTTCCTGACTTTTACCCTTCATGTTTGTAGTTAAGATCCTCAGGAGGTCTCCCCTGCTGTGGAAGCAAAGGCATAGCCTCTCCCCCAAAGCAACATATGTCTTGACTTTAATTCTGAAGTCAAGACATCTCTAATGTATATAGGCTGGTGTAATTCAGCAATCCCTTCTGTA
Source organism: Peromyscus leucopus (assembly GCF_004664715.2). NCBI lineage: Eukaryota > Metazoa > Chordata > Mammalia > Rodentia > Cricetidae > Peromyscus > Peromyscus leucopus. Next base: position 19,593,480 of record NC_051070.1, on the reverse strand, counting down.
ATCCAATGTGTCTTAGCAGCTGTTGTTTGCTCATTAGCATTCAAAAATTTCAAAGTCAACAAAACACCATATACAATCCAGATGCCCTGTGTATTTCCCATCCTTATGTGGCTTATTTTTTTTTTATTACTTTACTCTTCTTTTAAAGACTTCACTTTATTATTTTTAAACTATTATTTTTCTATGACTGTCTATACCCATTTTCTTTTTCTTTTTTTTTTCCTTTAGCATTTAAGCACATTTTAAAGCATTCTGTACCTATTTAGAGTTGTTTTTTTGTTTTTGTCAGCCTGGACCTAGCTTTACTAAGCACCCACAGCACTGTCTGATGGCATAAGCCAAAGCTTAAATTGCAAGGCAGTGTTTAGCCCCTCCACTGCTCAGCTCTGGCAGCTGGCTCCATGCCCCTTGGTTTCCCAAGAGTACAGCCTGGAGCTGCATTTACTGCCCCAGCTCTGGGAAGTTGCTGAGTTCGATTTCCAGAGTCCATGCCAACTGTTGTGAGTGCTTGTAGAGGGGCCCATGCAGTGACTGCAGTAATGCCAGCTGGCGTGACTTCTCTCTCTGCATTGTTGTGCCCCACGTTGGGCGCCAAGTGTAGATGGATTTTTCTTTAGGCCACCAGCTCACAAAAAGATGACATGGAGACTTATTATTAATTATGAAAGTTCAGCCTTCAAATAAAGTTATATTTTCCCCATTAAAACACAGTACAATCATGCCAACGACTTACCAGTTTGCCCTCTGTTCTATTTCTTTCCATTTGTTGCTCCCATTCTACATCTCAGGAAACTGACTCTGAAATCTACATTTCCTGTCATTCTTTGTTGGGTGGGTGGGGGCTCTGTTGGCAAACGGGAGAGTAAGAAAGGTGAAAAATTCCTTTATGCTTTTGGCCAACTTTTGTCGAAGCAGTGTCTGTAATAAAAGTTGTCTCTTCCATGCTGTCCTTTCTTTCACAAAACTTGTCTCTCCATTGTCCCTGTGAACACAGGGCAGCTTCCCTCACTTCCACACCCCAGCACAATGCCTGACTGGTAAAACCCATTTCTACATCTTTCCAGCCTTTGGGGTTGTAACAGCTTTTTCTGTGGAATTTCTGGGCTGTCTCTTGGTTCCTGGTTGGCCTTCTGGCTTTCCCAATACTTTTTTTTCTCAACAACATTTCTATATTGAATTTTTGCATTTTAATTTTTAAAAAGTGTGTTACCTAGCATGGTGCCTGTTTGCCTGGCCATACTGGGACAGAGACAATATCAGGATCTTGCCTCTCTTTCTTCTCAAAGGACATATTTTAGCCCTTTGGCTGTCAGAGATTTAAAAAGGTACTTGAAAGGAAAAAAGGCTTAAGAATTTGTTCTGGTGAGCAGAGAATATTCATGCAAAGTTAATGTGCATGTGTTCAGCTTAGAACACATACAATATTTCCACAGGAATTTTTTCACCTGACTATTAGCCTAAGATCTTCTCACTTTGAAGTAAACATACTTTTCTCACTTTTCATCTGGCTATAATTACTCACCCTATGCCACCATGCTGCATTTGTCTTGACACAAAACCAAGTCACCACTACTCAAACAGTAACAATAGCCTGCTGTTTTTTCCTGGCTCCAAGCAATGGATAATAGAAAGTAATAAATTCACTTGAAGAAACAGAAACTCAAAGCTAAAGAATCCATGGACAGGAAGGGAAAGGGAGCAAGAAAAGACTGAGATCCAAAGACCGGGCATGTACAATACTTGATAATGAGGCAGTCTCTCCTTTACATTCTGCCTTGGCTTCACTTGGAAACTGTACTCTCCCAGGCACAGCTCCTGTATATATGCTTTTAGCAGCTGCAAGCTCTCCAATCTAGCACTTCACTTTATGCAATGGCTCTAATTCTCAAATATCGACTAGAGAACTGGCCTCCCTGGTGCCAGGCCAATTCCTAAACATTGTTTCATGTAAAGCTTTGTGTTATTCTTATGCATTATGTAGGGGGAGGGTTCCAGCTATCAGACTAAAGTCACCTATACAGAACTTATTTTATTGTAGTTCACTAAAAATACCTCACCTGTACATAGTTCTACATAGAGTGTCTAATCGATTTTAAGTGTATTTATTTGTATATGAAGATTTATATTTTAAATGTGCTTGAACTACACACATTATATATGAAGGGTGTTGACTAGTGTGTGTCTGGACAGTTTGTAAATAAAATTGGGTGCCATCCAATTTGAATGCAAAGTAATTGGCATTTAGTGTTTGGCGGCAGAGCATTTTCACTCTTCTGAATCAGATGCACACTCTGCATTTGATCAGGGCTGTTGGGAGAGGTGTAGTGCATGGCAAAGAAAAGTAAGATTCATCTTTATGATTGGTATTTGGTTTTTAGAAGAAGTAGTACTTTATTACCACATTTAAAAATATGCCAAAATTAAAAAATGTTAAAATCATTTTATACCTTCATAAGTTGTCTGTAGATCTTTGTCTATGGCTGAAACCCCACAAAAATTTCCCCCTACCATGTTAATATATCCATGAATATTGCCATTGTTCCAGGAGAACAATGTATCCATGTTTTGCATCCATGGTTTATGTAGCCATTTCTAGAAGACTCTTTCACAAACAACTTCCTGGTATTCTGACTGCATTGCTATTACTATTGTTTACTGTCCAGAACTTGATGGTCTGTTCCTATTACTGCAGACATTACATACTTGAAAAAAATATGGGTAAGTTAAGCTGGCATTGATCGGGAAGCTTCATCTCTACAGGTTATCTTTCATGGTGTTGGACGGTGCTATTACACCCTCTTAGAGGAGAGCAACTGCACATGTAAACTCACAGCAGTTATGTCGGCAAGCACAAGACTTGTGCAAGCTTGAGCCAGGCCAAAACCCAGCATGAGAAAGAGGAGGTTGGCACACAGTCCTTTTCTTAGGCAAAGAGCTATGGTAATTGATAGCTGCTAGAAAGGGAGAAGCTGGCCTTGCATTTGGCTATAGTGACAAGAAAAGTAAGAATCCCTTTACTACTTCTGCTGTGCTTCCACAACATGATCTTCAGTTCAGGAATGAAAGAAGTGAGTTATAATTAGAAATACTTCATCACCTTTAGAATAGAAAGGAAACACTCCCACAAAATCATAGGCAGTTCATTGACTTGAACCACCTGCAGCAATGACTCCTTGTGGAACACTTACATTAATCAGGGCAAGGGAATCCAACTGTAGACAGGGCAAAAAAAAAAAATGCTCAGTTAGTTCAAAAATATATGGCTCCAGAGGTCTGAGCTGTCTGACTCAGCCTGTCAACTACTAAACAGTTTGCTGGTCGGTACACACACCTTTCATTTATCACAGGTCATTCCCTCTTTCATTCTTGTTTAGCTAGCACATAACTGATTCCCCATTTCCTCTAGCCACTCACTCATTTTTATGGTTGCCCTCTGAACTCCCTCCAACTTGTCAATGTATTTCTTTTATCAAAATGCCCCAAAACTGTTATAAAAATAATCTGATAATTTTTTGATGAAAATAGTGTTAATATTAAATAGTCCCCAAGCTTCAACACATTTAAATCTGCATATGACCTTCAAAAGCTTCAGCTCTCACTCTTGGGCCGTTTCCATTCTAGAATATCTGCTTTGTGCTTCCTCGCTGACTTTGACCACTTCTGGTACCTTTTCTAGGCCATTTTGAAATGATTTCTCAGGTTTTTTTCTGTTCTGTCTTTGAGTAATTCCATTAGAAGGAATGTAATGAATGAAGTAACAGATTATCTCTGGTATGTAAGGCTGGCCTGTATGACATTAACACAAAAATATTGGGAGATATGGAGACTGTTTCCATATGGTGGAGAAGGCTTGGGGATGTTGTTTCTCAAATATATGATGGCATTTAGGTTTAGACACAGTTTTGTGAAAGAAATGAAGTCTTTTAAGGGACATTATGCTACTGACTACCCATTATAGTACTAAATAGCATAGACCCTGAAAGTCATAGCCAGTTGCCAGAAGGATCCCAGACATCACACTGTCAGATTATAGAGAGTGCTACAGCATTAGCAGAACAGCCTAGATACCAGCCAAGATTATCATATGAGTCAGTAACAAAAACTTTAGATTTAAGACAGAAACCATGATACAGTGATAAGCAACCAGTAGCAAGAATGAGAGCTGACAGTATTCAGTACAGCAGTTGTCAGGAAGCGTGGAACCGACCATCTACAGCCATACCACCCTGAATGCACCCAGTCTCATTTGATCTCAGAAGCTGAGCAGGGCCAGGCCTGGTTAGTCCTTGAATGAGAGAATTCTCTTCTTTCTGATTAAAGACATAAATTTTGCTGATAGAACCACTGTTGTCATAATTCTCCATCTTTCCTAAGGCGCTGGAGTTGGATCTATAGAATAGGGTCTCTCAATCCATTGACATCTTGGGATGAGTAATTCTTTATTGTGGTACTTTCCGTATGCACTGAAGAATGTTGACCAGTGCTCAGGCTTCTGCATCCACATGCCAATAGCACCATCCATGACACCTTAACTAAGTTGCCTAGATTCTCTGGGGCTCAGTTTTCTGACAATATAATACTTACCTCATGTAGTATTCTGACATTTAAAAATAAGACATGAAAATCGATTAACATAGTCTCTACCATGTAGTATGCACAAAATACATCTTAGCTGGTTCTCATTTGGTGTCTATGTAGTTTACATTACAGAATTGAGCTAAAAATTTCTCCATGCCTTTCTTGTCCAGTTTCCCGAATCAGAGCCCTCTTTCAAATTTTATTTAAGGTAAAATATGAGTCCAGTGGCATTTTATAGCTATCCTATCATTATTTATTCCCCAAATGGGAAAAATCAGGAAGAATGACCCAGAGAAAAGAGGTTGATACTGTAATGAGGTTTGTTCCACTTTAGTGTACAATATCCTACTCAAGATTAGAAAGAAGGGCCAGAGTAAATAAAGAAGAATGACAGTTTTTCTAAAATGAGTTGTGTATGTGTGCAGGCACACAAGTATGAATACTCATGAATGCAGGTGCAGAAAGCGGAGGTCAATATTGGCTGTCTACCTATTTTTCTCTCCAACTTGCTTTTAAAATGTTTTATATTGAAATAGAATTACAACATTTCCCACTCTTTCCTCCCTCCATCTCTTTCCAGTTATTCTCCCTTGAGCCTCTCCATATCCCCCCACCCTCAAGCAGATAATCTCCTTTTCTTTTATTTATTCCATACTCATACATAGGTGTACACACACACACACGTACACACACACACACACACACACACACACACACACACACACACCCTGATGGGTCCATTTTGTTGTGTATATATAGTTTCAAGGCTGACTGCTCTGTTCTGTTCTTTTAAGGCAGGAATCTCTCAGTGAACTGAAAACTCACTGAGCTAGGCTGGATGGCTAGTGATGCTCAGGCTCTCCTTTCTCTGGATCCCAGCATGAGGATTGCAAGCACAAACTGCCGTGCCTGGCTTTTTACATGGGCGTTGGAGATAAAAACTCAGGTCCTTGCTTGTACAGCAAGCATTAACCCACTGAGCACCTAAAATGGCTCTTTACAGACCATTCATCCTAGATAAAATCTCAAAAAAAAAAAAATTCTGTACCTCTTTTGCATTAGATAACAAAGAATATCAGAACACTGTAGCTTAAAGCATATACCTACAATTTCAGTTGTTTTAAAAAAGTGTTATCCCGCCAGGCGTGGTGGCGCACGCCTTTAATCCCAGCACTTGGGAGGCAGAGGCAGGCGGAACTTTGTGAGTTCGAGGCCAGCCTGGGCTACCAAGTGAGCTCCAGGAAAGGCGCAAAGCTACACAGAGAAACCCTGTCTTGAAAAAAACAAACAAACAAAAAAAAAAACCAAAAAAAAAAAAAAAAGTGTTATCTGAGGCTACATATATGGCTCACCAGTTAAGGCCACATGGGATGCTTAGAAAGGACCAGGGTTTGATTCTCATCCCCCACATGGTAGCTCATAACTATCTAGAATTCCAGTTCCAGGAAATCTGAAGCCCTCTTCTAGTCTCCAGTGGACCTCAAACACACACATGGTGCACACAGTAGCATGCAGTCAAAACACTTATGCATATAAAATAAAAGGAAATAAATTTTTTAAAAGTGTGTTCCTGAAGCTTCTGTTGGGCTAAACCTGGGACAAGTTGTTGCACTTAAAGAGTGAATCTGAGTGTTTGTGCTTTTGAGTGGATCAGGTTTTATCTCTTCTGTCTTCATCACCTCCCATCCCCCCCCCACAAAACCTAGAGGCTCTGAGGTTGTGAGCTATTTCTTCTCGCTTAGAGTTTATCAACACACAAAGGAGAAATGCCCAACTAGAGTAAATAACTTGATAGAAGGTCTTGGATAAAATATTAATTTTCAGTAGCTGATAGATGAATGATGGCAGTGGTTTATAATGTGATTGGAGCCTTACTTAGGTAAAAGAATAAAGAAGGGTATTTAAGTCTGTGGTCATGATGAATAGCAACCTATCAACTTAGAAGGAGACCTCCAGAAACACACACAAAGATCAGCATTAAGTCACAGCACAGGGTCTGGCCAAGACTGAATGTTTGTGTGACGTTCAGCTTGTGTTAAAAAACCTCAAGATGCCCACATCACTGTCATCTTTCCAGTTTGTGCCACTGTGGGATTAGTGCCCCCAAAATGAGGTTCCACGGGGCTTCTTCACCACTGCCATCACATACAGCAAGAGAAAATTATTAAGGAAACTGGTCCTCAGGTACTGCGTCTGTTGGCACCTCAACCTTTGGCTCCTGAGCATCTATATCTGTGATAGATAAATTTCTGGGTTTTTGGTTGGTTGGTTTTTTGTTGCAGTGGCAGAGGTGCTGGTGCTGGTGGTACTGGGAATTAAACCAAAGACCTTGTATCTTCAAGACAAGCTATATGTCTAGCCCATATTTTTGTTGGTGCTTTAGAGGCAGTTTGTGGTGTTTTGTTTTAACATCATGAATAGACCAGGAAAAGATCTTAACTAGAAACATTAGCATTTTCATCATTTTAAATACCTCTCCTTATATTCACAGAGAAGTGTGGCTCTCATCCCTTATCAAATAGGCTTATTTTGGAGAAGTCAGAGATCATTACAGAAACCCACAATTAGTCATAATGCTAATCAACTGAAAATGGGTTCCCATTCGCAGCTCATACATTTCAGGATCAGGGACATATACCTAAAGATCAGGGACCATCCTGGAAGAGGGGACAGAGGATGGTAGGGACCTAAGGTCTCAGGCATTTATTGTGAAACAATGTCCTCTTAAAAAAGAAAGAGGATGTAAAGTGGAGATGGGTATAGAGGCTGAGGTAGATCTGGGAAGAGCTGGGGACTGAATGTGATCAAAATATGTTGTATGAAATCTTAAAAATATTATATTATTTAGCATTTTAAGAGGCACTGGCTAGCTAGATACTAGGAACATAGGAATAGATAAGGAAATGGAGCAAATGGGTTTCTGAAAAATAGCAATATTAAGAAATAAAGAATGTCAAAATGGGAAGATGAAGTCTAATATATTTGGAAATAAGTTCATTTTCAAACCCCTATATTTAATTCCATTCCATTAATAATTCAGCACAGCTGGGAAAAAGCATTTGGATGAGAGTAGTACTTAAAGAGATTTAAATATGATCATGATGAAGCCAAAAAAAAGGTAGATATGAGTTTGCCAAGTGAACCTGGAAATATTGCTAATGTCTTCTGGGCTGTACATTCTACCAGTCATGGCCATGAAGATAAGTTATTTAAACTTGCTTTTTCTTTGTTCTAGGGTATAAGCTCCTTGCATGGAGACCCTGGTCCAAAAATTGAAGTGTATTTTAGCGGTGACTGTAATGGCTAATCTTCATCGTTAGCTTGACCAGATTGAGAATTACTTAGGAAACATGTCTTTGTGAGTATCTGAGTGGGTGTTTCTAGAGGCTGAATAATTAAGAGGAAGGAAGGAATCTAGCTTAGTGTCAGCTTTTATCTTTCTGTTGCCTAACTGGGAATGAAATGTAACCAGACATCTCATGCTATGTCACTATGCCTTCTCTCTTCTTAAACTGGGAGCCAAATTAAACCCTCATTGCCAGAGCTGCCTTTTGTTGGGTATTTAGCCAGAGAAAACATGAGAAAAGCAATTAATACAGTGCACTGTACATCATCTATACCATGAATAACAAATACAAAACAAAAACAGTATCCCCTTAAAACTTACCCAGATGTGGTGGATGACCACAAGGAAACAGTGCCTTCTGGACACAGCGGGACAGCTGCACCTGTGAACTCACAAACTCAGGGCAGCTGGACAGCATGCACACAACCCGCGCATGCCCACAACATACCAAATACCAGCATGGAGAGGGCGGTTGCCGTAAATTCCACACCCAGCAATTGCTATTAGCAGTTGTTAGGTCCTGGGAGAGGGAGGGTTCATTTTCTTTAAAGTGTTGTCCTCAATCAGTTGACCACGCTCCAATGGGCAGGACAAATTGAAGTTGATGTTTTGTTTTCGTTTTCTTTCTTTTTAAAGAGGGTACAAAGTTAAATTAGTGGACAAAGGGAGTAGATCTAGGAGAGGATGGGATAGAGATGAATATGTTTAAAATGTATGAAATTCTTGAAGAACATATTATATTATCGTATTAGTCAGAGTTCTCTAAAGTAACAGGACTTATAGAATGAATCTCCCTATATGTAGAAAGGGAAAGGGATTTACTAGAATGACTTACAGGTCCAGCTAATCCAACAATGGCTAGCTATAAACAAATTGTTCAATAATCCAGTAGTTCAGTCCACGAGACTGAATGCCTCAGCTGATCTTCAGTATATGCTGGAATCTTCAAGAAGTGGGCTTTACCCCCATGGGACTGGACTAGGTCCTCTGGATAAGGAAGATAGTTGTTTCACTCGAACAGTTTTGGAGGGCACCCAGACAGGGGGATTGGGATCTGTCCCTGGTGCATGGGCAGACTTTTGGGAGCCCCGTGCCTGTGGTGTGACGCCTTGTACAACCTTGGTGCAGTGGGGAGGGACTTGGACCTGCCTAGGCTCAGTGTGCTGGGCTCTGCTGACTCCCCATGGGAGACCTTGATTTGGGAGATGTGGGGATGCGGGGTGGCTTGGGAGAGACGGCTGGGGGGTGGGAGGAGGGGGTATCTGTAGGTATGTAGAGTGAGTAGAAAATTTCTTATTAAAGAAAAAAAAGAAGTGGGCTTTAATGTCAGTGAAGGAATGGACTTGCTAGAGAAGGCAAGAGCGAGCAGGCGAAGAGCGAGGCTTCCTTCTTTCGTGTCCTTTATATAGGCTGCCAGCAGAAAGTGTGGCTCAGATTAAATGTGTATTTTCCCACCTCAAAAGATCTGGATTAAAGATGTGCCTTCATACCTTAAAGATCCAGATTAGAAGTGGATCTTCCCAATACAAACAATTGAATTAAGCAAAATTTCCTCACAGGTATGCCTAGCCATTTTTGTGTTTTAGTTAATTCCAAATGTAGTCAGACTGACACCAACATAGCCATCACATTAACATATTAATATTATTAATCACAATAACATTAATACTGCATGGTATCTATAGGTTTAAATATAAACGAACTTATCAATTCAGGTTGAAGTATTGTGTTCGGCACTGCAATGGCAAAGATCAATAGCAATGGAAGCATGATGAATGAGTTCTTGCCTCCCATTCAGATATCAAATTTGAGTTAACAAAAGGGGTACTTCCATAAAGTGGTTTGAATTTATGTAGCAAGTAAGTTTAACGGTTTCAGGGAGACAAGGAACAGGGGCAGTCAGTAATTGTAGGGGAATATCCGGGGAAACAACACGCAGAAGGTCTTTGAAATAAAACATTGACAGATAAAGGACATTTAGAAGGTAGATCGAGGCTTATACAGAGATTGGGGAAACAGATGGATGAAGAGTGGGTAGGTCAACACACAGAAAAAGATCAGGAGGAAGGACAGATGGAGGTCAGTCCAGACAAGGGAACAAGATGGCAACTGGAGAGACAATCTCAGGACAAATGGTAGAAAAATATTCCCGTGGGAAATACCAGAGCAGCTCTTAAAATAAGAACACCATAATTTTCACATTCAAAAAGTATTTGAACTTGGAAAATCATCCATTTACACTGTAATTCTGTACTTTTATATTTTCCAATTCTATGACTTCAGCAATAGCAGACAATAAGGCAGCTTAATACAGAGACACAGTGACAGCAGAGGAGAAACACAGGTTTAGGACAAGGGGTGGCTGAATACTGGCTCTGGGAATAATTAGGTTTTCAGAGTCAATGTTTAGTTTCTTTTAAAAATAGAGAATGCTTGGAACACGCAGCCCTAAATGGTATGTCTCCATCAAATCCCTCCCCTCAGGGATCAGAAACCCCATACAAGAGGAAGCAGAAAGAGTATAACAGCCAGAGGGAATGGAAGACACCAAGGAAGGAAGGCTCTCTAAATCAACAGGATCTGTGCACATACGAACTCCCAGAGACTGAGGCAGCATGCACAGGGCCTGCATTGGTCTGCACCTGATGGGATCCTAGAACTTTAAGGAGAAGTGGACACATGCCCCCATCCTTAACCCCAAAGCTATCTCCAGTGGAAAACCACTTGTGAATAAAAATGTAGTTTTCTCCAAGGGAGAAAGAGTGAGAGTCGGCCCCATGCCCAGCAGTTAGGTGGCCAACAGAAGGCTAATTCAAAGGCATCTTTGGAGGTTCCTCATTTCATAATGTCATGCCACACTTTTTTTTCTCTCTCTTTTTTTAAATTTTATCTTTTTGATTTTTGTCTTTTAACTCAAAAGGTCCTTTGCCTATTATGCTGTGTACTATGGCTTCTAGTTTTGTGTTTTTATGGGATTCCTGAGTGTATGAGTGAATGGGTCTCTGCATCTCTATTTATTTCCTGTGCCTTTTCTTGGGCTCTCTTCCTTCTATTTTTTCTGTCTTATTCAAATGTATTTGGTTTTGTTTTTTATTATATTTTATTATTAAAAATTATAGAGAATTCTTTTTTATTATTAAGAAATTTTCTATTCATTTTACATACCAACCACAGATCCCCCCTCTCCTCCTTCCTCCCACCCCCCAGCCTTCCCCCACAACCTGCTCCCCATTCGCACCTCCTCCAAAGCAAGACCTCCCATGGGGAGTCAGCAGAGCCTGGTACACTCAGTTGAGGCAGGTCCAAGCCCCTCCCCCTTCACCAAGGCTATGTAAGGAACCCAGTGCCTAGAGAGAATAATTCTTGAGACACAAGTCATGTAGTAATGAAGTTTATAAGGCTTTTGATACAGCATTATTGATATAGTGTTTAATGACTAATATTTGGTTTAGTACTATTTTTAACCAACTGATAATTGGTATTAATTAGGAAAAATTTGGCATCATACAAACTATTATGAATTTCTTTCATCTTCCAAATGCTTGGGTTTTTCTTCAAGAAGGAAATGATCACTGGCATTCATTAACTATGTTGGTTTAGGTAACATTGAATTTGATGCTGTGGTATCTAAAAAAAATTTCCCTTTGAGAAAAAGTTCTATTACTTCTTTTATTTTGTATATTATAATATAATGACATTGTTTCCCCATTTCCTTTCCCCCATCCAATCCCTCCAATATAAGTCTCCTTACTTTTTTCCCATTTGTTACAAAGAGAAGTTTCTTTAATGTGGGATGAGGACTGTATTTATCTGTGGGTATGAGGACAAATATTTAGAATGCAGTCAAGGCATTATGCTGGTTTGATAAAGTGATAGTTGGAGGTTCTCCTCCAAGATCCATGATTTCATTCGCCCTAGGTTGTTGGCTGGGATTCTTGTACCAGGCTGATTTTCCTGTGTTGAGAATCTTAAGTCCAATTAGAGAGCTGTTGGTTACTGCCAATGTGTGTTTCACTACTGTACCCTTAGAGTTATCACTGACGCTCTGGTCATTGTGAAAAACTTCAAAATTGTGATGTTTGTCATTAATAAGTAGTTTAACAGGATGAAGCAGTCTATTTGGTCTATTTTGCCTTCTGTATTGGTTTTGTCATTACTACCAACCTTGTGGGAAGCAGGGACTGTTGTTCTTGCTTGTTCCATCTCTTAACTCTCTAAAATTCTTCTGAAGTAGATCTCCATCCTCCTGCTACTCCAGGCCTCACTCCTTACTACTGCACATATGAGTCCTTCAGAACACACCTCACCTTTCCTTCCCATCCCTTCCCTTTTCCTCTGATCTATCTTGTGACACAACTGTGTAGAAAAACCCACACTAACTTTCCATCTCAAATACATCTTCTGAATTTCCATATCCTCTAAAAACTAGTTGACCTCTTCCATGTATGTCTCAGACCACTGTCTGTAGCTATAGTTAAAAAGCTGAGAGTGGGGTTTAGTTGACCTCTTCCCTGTACCATTGTCTGCAGCTACAATTAAATAGCTGAGCGTGGGTAAAGTGCAAAGCAGTTGTTTGACTCAGTTTTAGAGTTGTCTATTTCCCTCATCACTGTAATGAAGTATAATACGGAAAGTGTTTCCTAACAAATGAAGGAAGTTTATTTAGCTCATAGTTGTGGAGGTTAGTAAAAAGTTCAAAAAGGACTGACTCTTGATTGGCTACCTCATAGCACAAGTCAAAAACAATGACATGAGTACTTATTAGGAGCAGACAAATGACTGTTTCAGAAGCACAAAAAGCAAGTGTAGGGAGCAAACTCAGGATTTCATGACAGTCCTCTTGAGATGTTCCATAAGTACTGTTCTCTAAGACCCAGTGATCTAAGGACTTCCCACCCAGTCCTTCCTCTTAAAGCTTCTTCTGCCTGACAATAGCACCACTCCCAAGAACTGAGCTTTAACACAGGGGCCTGTGAGAAACTAGCCACCATCCAAATAGGAAGGGCCAAGAGAATGGCATTAGCATTTGCTTAGCTCTCATGAAAATGCCTTGGCCATATCACAGCATAATATATGTCATCCAGGTAGGGAGGCCATGTGAGACAGGAAACAAGAATCTAGGCAAGGGCAAAGCTCACTCTTCCTTTAACAACCAATTCCCATCGTAAATAACGTCTGCAAGCCTCTGTCACTCTAAAACTTGAACTAATAATCCTTTCTGAAGACAGTATACCAGGACCCAATTACTTCCCATAGGACATATCTGTAAAAAATTTCCACAATGGACCACCACCACATCTGGGACCAAGCTTCCAGTCCATGGACCTCATGGTTTACAAATCATATGCACACAATAGTCACCTACAAGGACAGCATGTATAATCCAACATCTCCAACTCTGACCACCACATGTTCCATGGAGGTCTCTACACATTGGAAAACAATGTGACAGTACCTTAAAATGTTAAGCCTAGAGTCACATGAGAGTTAGTTTTGATTTATAACTTGATTGACTTGATAATCACCATGTAAACTCACCTCTTGGAACACCTATGAACTATCTAACTGAGGAAGTATGACTCAGCCCATGTGTGGATGGCACCATCTCATGTGCTGGGTTTCAAAACTGAAAAACTGGCCAAATTGAGCTGAGTATCATTCTTTGCCTCTCCCTGTAGATGCAATGTGACCACTCATCTCACTCTCCTACCACCATGCCTTCCCGATCATTCTGGATTATACGCTCAAACTGCAAAACAAAACTACTTTTCTTAAGTTACATTTGCCAATTAGAAAAGAAACTAATACAAATTACCATATGGCCTAAATGCTCACAAACCAGTGAACAAATACAGTATTCTCATAAAATGACTACTGTTCAGCAATGAAAGGAGATGAAGGGCTGATGCCTAATAGTTCATGAATGAACTTCAAACGTGTGCTAATAGAAAGGAGTAGGTATGAATGAGCGCATATTCGATGACTCTGTGTATACGTGAGTTCAGACTAAGTAAATATATAGATATAAAATAGTTTGGGGGACTCTGAGGTTAGTGGAGAGAAGAAAGGAGAGGCAAAATGATTGGGTCCTACTGGTACAAAGTTTGGGGCAGTGATGGATATCAATGCTTATCATTAGATGGCAGTGATGGATACTGAGCAAATAGTTGAGTTACTTTAGACAGTTAATGACCTGTTCTCAAGATGTTAAACCCATAGTTACACATTTGACCAGCTGATCTAGTGAAGTCACAGGTGTTTGTACAAGATGCTCCTGTTGGGCTTATTTATAATAGCAAAAAAAAAGTTAAAAAAGAAAAACCCAAATCAAAAATGTCTATCAATGGATGAATAATTTGATCAAATGTTGACAGACCAAACCCTCCAAACTGTACACTTAGAAATGGTGATTTATAATAGTGTTCTCTGATACACTTGATTTTTCTAAAAATGTTTATATTTAATTTTCTAAACAAATGTAAACCACTTTAGGATTGTAAATGAAAATTTGCTGAAAACAATTCATAAATGGTCATTAAGAATCATTTAGATCAAAAATCTAAAACTAGGTTTTAAAAACACACACTTTAGTTAAACTTAGAAATTAAGAACACTTCTAAGCTGCATGACTTATTTTCAGAGCAATGTGCCAGTGGCAGCAATATTTGAATGTTCCATGTGTGCCAGAATCTGGACTCGCTACATTAGCCCTAAGCATACCAGGAGGACATTGAGATTCAGATAGGAGGCATTAAGGCCCTGTCACAGATAAACCAATTAGAATAAGGAACTTTCTTAAGGTCACAGAGCTAGGAAATAGGTAGAGGACATGAGAGCCTGGCCACTCTGAGGTTAAAGGTTAAGGTTCTTTCCAAGTCTCTATACAAGCCTGCAATCTGACCTCTGTTCCTCTGTGTCCTGTCCCTCCTTGACTTGGAGAACTCTTGGCCAGGTCTGTTTGGAGACCCCTCACTCCTCAGTGAAATCCTAACCTGGTTTTGCAGCTAGCTCTTAGACCCATGGGTATCACTTGTGCTCCTCACGGGGTGTTTTGTTTCTTCGCTCACTTGTTTTGATGTTCCACAGGTGTTGAGTGTCTTTTAGTCACTGTAACTTCAATGTCTACCATTATATTTAGCATTTTGTAGGTATTCAGGGGGGTTTTGTTAAATGTATTAGTAATTCAATAAATGAATAAAGCAGCAGTGTTAAGTGATTTGTTATAGTAAGAAACATGAGTAATCGGTACGTAAGACTAAGCTACCCAGCTATCACTCACCAGATATATGTATCAGATGGGTTGGGTCTAAATCTTCAGCTATGGATATGGAGACAAAGATGAATAGGACCCAGTTTATTTTCTTATGTGTGGGGGGAAAAGAGAAGATAGAGTGTATGGTATAAGTGTATAAGTCTCTCTCTCTCTCTCTCTCTCTCTCTCTCTCTCTCTCTCTGTGTGTGTGTGTGTGTACACATTGCTCATATTTGCCCCTCCCCTGTCCCTCCTTCTTCCCCTTCTCTGGTCTGCTTCTTGTCTCAAATACTCTTCCTTATACCTTCTCTCTCTCTCTCTCTCTCTCTCTCTCTCTCTCTCTCTCTCTCTCTCTCTCTCTCTCTCTCTTCCACCCTCCTCTCTCCCCCATATATATGTGAGAGAAAACATAAGACATTTTCTCTTTCTCCTTTTTCTTTCTATTCTGTTTAGTTCTCTAAGACAAGCGTACATCTGAGTGATACAGTACAATATTTTAAATTTTATGTTACTCACAGTAACAATAACCAGGTGTTAAGGGTCTGTAGTGAAGATAATGAATAATCATATGTGAAGGGTATTTTATATATTCTATAATCCATAGTTTGTTTAATTTTAGTATGTTCCTGGAGTGTCTCACAGGTTTTATTTTGAACCTTGTCAAATTCCTCACAAAGACTCAGCTACTTCCCAATAATTCCTTAGAATGTAATCAAAAATTAAAATATTTTAAGAAAAGCATCTCCCTTTTTATTAAAAATATCTGAAGTATCACCAAAATCACCTGAGGCAGACAGTCCCTGATACTCAAGCATGATCATTCATTTTTCCATGTCACTGTGATTTTCCTCACTTGAGATAAATGTAGTCTGACATATTGATTATCCATTCTTGGCTATGGGAGGGGATTTTGCTCATATTGATCTAACTGTTTAGGGATGTTTGTTTATATAGATGTCATGTGATGCTTCAGAAAGGTTGTGGTTCAAAACAAGAGGCAACCCTACTAAATTATGCACTACTTGTTATGCACAGCCAATAGGAAGGTACCTGGGGCTTGGAGTCTGTCTGCTCTGGGAAGAGCTTCCCTGCTACCTTGAGCTAAGGGTATCAAGAGGCTGATGGCCAGACTGGCTGTCTCCAACTGAAGTACCTCTCCTTAAAAATATTTGCTGTATCTTTAACTTATTTAATTGAGTTTAGGGTGTACATGTCATAAAACTGACTCATTTTAAGATTACAATTCAATGATTTCTCAAATTACTAAACTATACCATCACCAACATAATCCTTCTTGGGGTTACTTCCGTCATCTCAATAAGACCCCTCATGCCCATTTATGGTTAATTCTCATTCCCATTCACTACCTTGGGCAACAACTGTCTACTTCACGTCCCCAGAGAATTTTCTTTCATATGCACTTTGTATAAATGGGAATACATAGTAATAATGTATCATTTATGTCTAGTTTCTTTTTTATTCTTTGATGATTTCATATATGTATAGGACATTTACAGATTATACCCATCCTACACTCTCCTCTACACCTCCTTCAAGCCCTAAAGCTCTATCAGTATACCAGTTTTGATAATCGCATGCTAGTCAGACATCAGCATATTGCTGACAAACACTACTCACTACATGGTGCTAACACATTTTGTCTCTCTGGTCACCATTTCTTATACATGTGGTGGCTTTCTGGATACTGTGAACATTGTACTCAATTCCTTTTAAGGACACCTATTTTCAATTGAAAAATTGGAATGGGGTTGTTGGATCATAGTATAACCCTAGTTTTAACATCTTAAGAAATTGATAAACTATTTTCAAAGTGACTTCAGTATTTTGTATTCTGATTCGTACATACAGATTTCAGTTTGTCACATCTTTGTCAACATGTTTTGCTGCATTTCTTTGGGGTACACCTTTTGTAATGGAGCAAAATTGTTAAGAGTTGCCAGGCGGTGGTGGTGCACGCCTTTAATCCCAGCACTCGGGAGGCAGAGGCAGGCAGATCTCTGTGAGTTTGAAGCCAGCCTGGTCTACAGAGCAAGATCCAGGAAAGCTAGAGCTATTACACAGAGAAACCCTGTCTCGAAAAAAAAAAAAAAAAAAAAAAAAGGTTGAGTTTATTTCTGGGTCTCAGTTCTGTTCCAAAGATTTATGTGTTCACCTCTGTGTCATTGCTACACTGCCTTAGTAAGATTTCAGAGTTGATGAAACTTTTAACCTAAGAGACTAGCAATAATGGCTGGATTTACTTTGCATTTTAAAACTTTGGGAAAATATACAAGTTAGTAAACAACTAAATACAAGAGGATAAGTAAATTATTTTTATAAAAACCCTAAATACAGAGAAGTGAGGTATATATTATTGCCAACAATAAAGGAAACAAGAGAGCATGCCCATAAAATAAGTTTAAAAAAAGTACTAAATTCCTTAGGTACAACACAACTATTATTGTCTCTTAGACTAGAGGGGATTATGTCCTGTGTTCATGAAATTGAGGATAAATAGTACAATAAATAACATCCTTCCACTAATTTTTGCCTTGACTGAACCAGAAGTTGCAGAATTTCCTTGTTATATATACTATATTAAAATCTTTACAAATCTTAAACAAAAGAGATTTGTCCTAAATTTGACTGAAGTTGAGACAGATATTTTACTATTAATCATTGTCCCATAAATTTTATTTCTTTCAAACACTGATCTAATGAACTGTGTAGCAAAAAATAAATGGCATTTTCCCTCCAATATGAACATGTCTTCTAGCTACAGTAGAGAAACTACACTCATTAAATCTCAGCAACATGGCTGACTGACCCCTGATTGGTTATCCAATACTAAGTGGTCCAGCCCTAGCGACATACCTGTGCAAGCAACACTGCACAGATGCAGCAGGATGTATTTCTATGTTTATTCCTCTATGTGAATATGGAACAACAGTGGTCAAAGAGAAGATTTGAGATGAGTTGGGAGGGTAGACATGGAAGGTGTATGAGGAAAGAGAGGGAGGGGGAAATGATATAATTATATTTTAATTAAATAAAAAAATTTAAAGTACAATGACACTATACCATAAATTAAGATCAAAATTTATGTTAATAATAAACTTAAGCAAATAAAAAGATTGATAAAGTTGTTTGCCTAGTTCAGATAACTAACTCCACTCCTTATTGATAGAATTGAAGAAAATCTATTCTTCCAAGGCAGTCAAATTATAAAACCAAACACTAAATCCTTGTACTTGGTAAATACATAGGCTATAAACCTAATGTACCATAAGATCAAGAAAGATAGTATGAGGGGATAATTATTCTAAAATCCAGGTCATTTTAGTTAATTAATATCAAATTTTTGTCAGAAAATACAAATACATCAAGGATCTTAATTTCACAATATCAATTCATTACATATGTAAAGAGCACTCATTGTGGAAAGTTGTAGATTTTCCAGGCAGGAAGAATGTATAACCTTATCAGCCTGCTTAAGACCAGATGAATTCACCATTATTTAACTATACTCTACATCTAAAAGACAAGATCATAATGAGGAAAACTGGATTTTCTTTGTTGACTGGCAAATGAGCAACAAAGACTATCTCCAGCACTGTGGAGCGAGTAATATCAAACCATAGGTTAAACCAGCTCAAGTCTATTCCCCCTTTTAATACAGACAAAGAACAGAGTTCTCTTCTGCAGCCTGGTCAAAATTTTGTGTAACTCTGAAAGGGAACTCATGATGGAATGGTAACTAACGTTGACCAAGTTGTACAAGGGAAACTGGACAAAGGTGTATAAGGCATCATGACGACATAGGGAAGCCACCCTAAGAAATAATAACCTTCATTGTAACATCACTCTTCTCAATTTTAGGAAGCTAGATTCAGTCATTCCCACATGCAACCGGAACTTCCCAGACATCATTTGTGTGCAAGCTCCCCCAAGACTATAAATAGCCAAAAGGTGTGAATGGTGGTACTTTAATGTACTGACAGGCTTATTTGAAGATTGATTTTTAAAAGGTGACAAATTTTGAAAATCCCAATATTCACCTAGAAATTAAGATATGATCCTTGTATAGTGGTTCCTGAATTCACTCTGATGGGCTTTAAAATCCTTACATACCTAGCAGTTGAACTACTTACGCATCTTCACACAACATTCCCACTTATCACTAAAGATGCAAAAGGCAAACTACCACAGCAAGTCTGTACTTAGATCTACATCAGATGACAGATTACTTTCCTTTTCTTCCTTACTATGCTGTACTGGGTGTCTGATGAAAGTCTTTTGGGGGAGCTCATTGTTTCTTAATAGTTTCCTTTATTGTTATGTTCCTATACGTTCCTGTTTATTGACAACTATATTACCAAACAGTATTTTCATTCTACATTCCTTCTCAAATGCCTTTATTGTGTTGGAGATTTTAGTATAATTTACTTAGTCATTCAAACTTAACAAGTTTTTAAATTAGAGGTTAGTGGATGTGAAGTACTTTTCTGATAAGGAGTCTGTTTTCAGCTTGGCATTTTGTATGGGATTGTACAGACTCACATACACATTTTCTTTCCCAAGCATAGCTGGAACGGTTGACTGGACTAAGAACTCAACTGCTTCCTATACAGAAAATAAAAACTTGGTATATGATGATTCATCTTAATGGTTCCCATGCCCATGGTAATTTTTGTCATCAAATTCAGAGTTAGAAATCAAGTAATCAATATTATTGGGATGCTTTAGCATGAAAAGCACACATAACAGATAACTTGTTCCAACCAGAATTCTCAAAACTTGAGTATTTGCCTTAACATGGGTTTCTTTCCTACCATGCTCCAATCTCTTTCTAACTATTGATGTAACTACTGACTTCAGAAAAGTTAGACTTCATCCACACCTGCAGTTGAAGAGGAGATAAAGTTGCTAGACAGCCAGCCACCTAATGAACCGCTGCTTTCTGAAGATTAAAAATGTAATTAAAAAGACGCTGTTTCATGGAGAAAATTTATAAATTATGGTTTTTCTTGAGGGAATTAATGTAGTTTCTCGTATAATGCCATATTCAAGATCATTCCTTTGTATTATGCAACTTAAACATTGGTTCCTTGTGTGTGTGTGTGTGTGTGTGTGTGTGTGTGTGTGTGTGTGTGTGTGTGTTTACATTATATTCAACTCTGGATATATACTTTTCACATTTTCAAAAAGTCAATGTAACACATGTTTCTTAAGTCCTCCAAAGCCCCTCAGCCATCTGCTGTGTCCCACTAAGACCTGTGTTCCACTCTGGATCTGATCACCTCGTCGTCACACATTTCAGCCAGTCTGTTCTACAGCTTGAACACTCTGTCTGTGCTGTGCCCCTTGCCTGCTTACCCAGGCCTTCCCTAGAACTACACTGAGCCTTGTAGTTGTTTTACCCCAGAATGGAAAATTCTGATTTTAATTTCAGTAAGTTCCTCAGAAGATTTCTAGATCTCAAGCAAGTAACATCTAGTTCAAAGCATGTTTGTTCTTACTGTTGCCTCTTTTCTAGCTTCATCTGCTTTTTTTTTTTTTTTTTTTTTTTTTTTGGTTTTTCGAGACAGGGTTTCTCTGTGTAGCTTTGCGCCTTTCCTGGAGCTCACTTGGTAGCCCAGGCTGGCCTTGAACTCACAGAGATCCACCTGGCTCTGCCTCCCGAGTGCTGGGATTAAAGGCGTGCGCCACCAACGCCCGGCTGCTTCATCTGTTTTTGCCCACCCCTCTTCCTTCCAGGAATTACATTCTCACTCTCAGAGCATCTGTTGGCATACATGTGTCTCCTCTCAAGTGGATTCTATGCTGAGAATCTCAATGGCTCAACAAGTGTTATGGCCCACTATCTGGCTAGGCATAGTGATCCATGCATGTTATTCCATCCCTTCAACCTGAGGTTGAAATAGAAAGATCACTAGTTCAAGGCTAGCTCAATTACATGGGAAGATCTTATCTCAAAAAGAAAAAAATAAATCTACTTACAGAGACCAGAAGAACTTCCAGTTGAGCACAAGCTTTGCTTTTCTAGAATTCAGTGATTGTGGCATGAAAATTGAACTCCAGTTACATATCTGTGGCCTCCTACTTGTATATC
Source organism: Peromyscus leucopus (assembly GCF_004664715.2). Taxonomy (NCBI): domain Eukaryota; kingdom Metazoa; phylum Chordata; class Mammalia; order Rodentia; family Cricetidae; genus Peromyscus; species Peromyscus leucopus. Next base: position 19,572,192 of record NC_051070.1, on the reverse strand, counting down.
CTGTCTAATATAACTTTTAGCATATGTCTCAGTTTGCTTTCTTTTGCTGTGATAACAACAGAAGGGTTTATTTCACTCTACAGTTTACAGTCCTTCATGAAGTGAAGTTAGACCAGTAACTCAAAACAGGAACCTGGAGGCAGGAACTGGAACAGACACCATGGAGAGTGTTGTTCACTGGCTTGTTCTTTATGGTTTGCTCAACTTTTTTTTATATAGAATCCAAGACCACCTGACCAGAGGTGGCATCCCCCACAGTGAGCTAGGCCCTCCCACATCAATTATTAATCAAAAAAAAGCTCCACAAATGTGCCTACAGACCAATCTAGTAGACACATTTCCTCAGTTGAGGTTCCTTCTTCCAAAATGACTCTCTAGCTTGTTTCAAGTTGACAAAAAAACTAACCAGCATGAACTCTTTATGAAAATTTGAATGCATTTTCCAAGTAGCATATAATAATGATAATATCTTACAAGAATCCATTGTGTCAATGATGAACTAATGTCCATGATCTTTCCTTAACACCATCCTACATTCATCAGTCACTTGCTACTGTGCTCTTAAATGTGTCTCTTCTGATAGGTGGTACATAACACTGTAAGATGATACCCAGTAACTCCCACTCTTTAGTAATCTCTGCCCCTTGAGTGCAGGTAGGACCTATAGATATGATGTGAAAGCAGTCTTTCACTATGTTATCTGAAGAAAGACCCCTAGTCAGATCACTATGCACTAACCAAAGGGAGATTATTCTGGTGGGTCTGATTTATTACAGGGACCAGAAGAGAGCTTAGGGCTTTGCTGGGCTGAGAAATTCTCCTACTACTTTTAACACAGTACGTTGTCATGTGTTCTATAACTTCAATAAATTAATCAAACCATGCAAGCTTGGGAAAGGGCATCAGACTCGGAGAAGACTAACACTAACCCTGGTCAGTTGCAGCTCCTGATCCTCTGAAGGCAGGACCTAGTTATATGCCCAGACTCCTGACTGACCGAAAGCTTTTGCAGCTTTATGGTAATTTGTTACACAGCGGTATCAATAGTTTTGTTCACATTCGCATTTGTCTACCAGTCAAAGTTCTTAAAGGGCAGTGTCTATGTTCTTTCATCTTGATTATATCAATATCTAGCAAAATGCTTTATAAATAACAAATTATAATATGTTTTTGTTAATGAATGTCAAATAGTTAAAATTCTGAAAATGAAAAGACTTATTTGGGTTTTGGTAGTGCCTTCCATATTAATTCTGAAATTTCAAATCGCAACATATCTTAGAAAATTTAATGAATCACATTTAGTTCTTAGTTTTTTCATCTGCATAATCTTGAGATCTAGTAACACCATCTACTACAAATAATGGTGCTAGGTACAAGGGAAGGGACTCTTCATTTAAACAGACATGCCAAGCCATACTTCACATCTATAGTAATGCTCACAAAATCAATGAAACAGGTCTTCACTGAAATACAGAATGCTAGTGGGGCCTGAACAAATTGGTGTCTGGGGCTCAAGAAGAGGAAATTCAGGTCTTGAACTAAAATAGCTTAATCTTTTTAAAGTGAGAAAATGATGATCATATACAAGTTCACCATACTGAATTTTCAAGATATTAGAGTTTAGTGTAATCTCTGTGTATAGCTCAGGAGTCAGTTGAATGAATTAATATTTTAATGTACTTAAAGGCACTTTGATTAAATATGTTAGAACAATACAAAATTCTAAATCTCTGATAAGGTGATAGCAGAACTATCTAAAAAATGAAAAGCATGAAATAATTAAGAATTTCCATCAAATGGGAATATGGAGTTTTTTTTAAAAGACAGTATCTATGTGGTTTCAGGTGGAAAGGCTTTGTATTTCTAAAGTCATTTAACAAAATCTATTGCTGACAATTAGTTGAATTCTTTTTATTTGTTACTCTTATTCTTACTTGAATTCTTGCTTGTAGTAGAGTTAAAGATTAATCGAGATAATAAATATGATAATATTTGAATAAATATGTTAAGTTCAGACTTAGACATTAGTTTCTTAGCTATAGTCAGTTCTATATTACATCCTTGCTTAATTTTAATACATAAATTTAGAATTGCACTTCAATAAGTTAATTTGGCTATAACTTCAGAACGGACTACTTAGGAATTAACTCTCTTGATCTGTTTAGGAACCACTGCATCACCCTTCTGATAACACTTGAAACCCATGGGCAAGAATGCAGTATTGAGATCAGAGGTAAAATTCTCCAAAGGAAAAAAATAAAGTTATTTTGTAAGTGAGAGATAAAAAATTATTACAGGCTAAGCCTTTCTCATGTCAATTTCTTAAATGTGAAAAGTATCCAATGAACCCATTAAATACATTTTGACAGACTAATAGCAGGAGGCTTGTTGACCTTTCACCTCCTATTGATTTCCTCTTCAGTCGTTGTCCTTGGTGAGTTCCACTTTTCCTGCATATATTTTGCCTTGCAGTGTATTCTCCACATGCCCCATCTGTAATCACTGGCAGAGGAAGCCCACAAAGCCCTGAGCCACACTGACAGTTAGGAGAACCTCAAGAGTAAAGTGGCCACTTTATTCCCACCTGTCCGTAAGTTCCTTAGTCAGCAAATATTTCTATAAATAAATTCCCTGGCTTTCTCAATAGGTAAGTCAAAATAGTCATTAATTATTATTTATTCTTCTGTTTGTCAATTCCACCAGCACTGGAGAATGGACCCTCCAGGCATTAGATGAACATGGAAACTCAAAGAAAGGAAAGGAAGGTTAACCCTCTTTATCTAGGCTTTTAGAAATACTATCTGTAGGGAAAATATCTCCGGATGAGACTTAAGCAGCCAAGATAGTGTTTATAGGTCCTGGGGGGTTGAAACTAATTGAGAATCCCACATGAACTGTCTCAATGCCAGTAAAGATACAAGCTGACTAAGGGGGTTGGATTGCTCACGTTCTAATTTTTGTAAGTCGTCTTTGGTGTCATGTCTGAGGTCAGTAAAGAATGTCAGCTATTTCGGCTCTAACTATTATTAAGATGGGCAGATTCCTTAATGCTGCAACCAAAGCTACAGTGAAAGACCAAAGTTTTGGGGGCTTGAAGTGTGAGCACATTAGTTGTGAAAGTACTTCAACTTGAGATAACAAGCACCAGTTATCAACAAGAAAAACTAAACCTTCAAAAATGATCCTTACTCAAGATTAAATACATTGGCCCTTGTGGAAACGGTGTTAAGCCACACCTTATTATCAATTTCCTTATGCTTGTTTTGTGAGTAAATGCATATCCCCAACATTGGTTGCCTTCCTCTGGGTCCTTCCATGTGATGATGGAAAACAAGACTCCCTTCTCTCCTCTCTCTAAGAAAGAGCAAAATCGTCCCAAATGGTATTAATAAGCATTGTGCATTGGCTGAGGATTGTCAAGGAGAGGGAAGCAGTTGTCTATTTGCAATAGAAACTGACACAAATCCCGAGGCACTTGTGTCCACTCACGTCATCAGCATCTTCTTTCCTTGTTTCTCCCTAATCTCTGGCCTATTTTATGCGGCCTACCACACCTGTGATTTGGCTTCAAGCCTTATCTACTTCCTAACAAAGAACTCATTAGGAACCAGGTTCCACCTAATTTCCATGGCAATGGGAGAGTGAGCATAAATGACAATAATGTTTTCATCCAGATATTTTGTTTTTAAATAAAGTTTGGAATCATGGAGAAATAGAAATAATTTAACTTTAATACAAGCAAAGAGAAATCAGGATAGACAATGTCCTGACTTCCTTTGGTAATGAACAGCAATATGGAAGTATAAGCTGACTAAACCCTTTCTCCCCAACTTGCTTTTTGGTCATGTGGTTCATTGCAGCAATAGAAACCCTAAGACAAGTTGGTACCAGGATTGGGATTTACTGTGACAGACCTGACCATGTTTGGGGGAGGATTGTGGAAGAACTTTGAAACTTTGGGATAGAAAGGCCATTGAGTGTTGAGAGCTCAGTGGAATGTTCTACGGAAGATAAGAATGTTGAGAGCAGTGCACAGAATGGAGGTCTGGCCTGTGAAATTTCAGAGGGAAATTTGAAGACTCTATTAGGGTCTTTGCTATTTTGAGTTACGATTCTGTCATTCTGGTCAGTTGGGGCTGAAGAGTCCGTCATAATTAACAAAACACTAGCCCCATTGAAGTGAAACCTTTGTGTTACTGGGACAATTGATGCTGGTTAGCTGGACCTAAGAAATTAGCAGTGATTAAGAAGAGACCAACATCACTGAGGTGAAATCTTCTGGAAACTGTTTACTGAGAGCACGGAGAAGCTGTGTTCCAGAGGTGGCCAAGATTGTGTTGGCAGCTGGACTTGGTAACCTGTAAGAGTCACCCAGGTAGTACTGGTTTTGAAGGCATGAAGGGGTCATGGAGAACAGTTGAGACTTGGCACTGTGAGAGACCGAGAGTGGCTGTTGGTGAAAGTGCAGCTTCAGTGGCAGTGGAAGGCCGGAACTGAAGAGGTTATACAGAGAAGTTGAAGTTTGCCATCATGAGGAGAGCCTGTGAGAGGCTGTTAGTGAAAGTGAAGCCCAGTGGCAGCAAGGGAGCCCAGCAGTTTCAGAGATGCCAGTGCCATGGTGTCTTAGGGTTTCTATTGATATTAAGAGACACCACCACTGCAGCAAGTCTTATAAAGGAAAAACATTTAATTGAGGTGACTTACCTTTTCAGAGGTTTAGTCTAGTATCATCATGGCGCAACATGATGGCATGCAGGCAGACATGGTGCTGGAGAAGTAGCCTAGTGCCCTATATCTTGCAGACAACAGGAAGTGAACTGAGAAACTGGGTAGTATCTTAAGCATGTGTGAGACCTAAAAGCCCACCTCCACAGTGACACACTTCCTCCAACAAGACCACACCTACTCCAACAAAGGCCACACCTCCCATTAGTGCCACTCCCTTTGGGGACCATTTTCTTTCAAACCACCACATTCTACTCCTGGCCCCCAAAGGCTTGCAGCCATATCATAATGCAAAACTGCATTCAGTCCAACTTCAAAAGTCCCCATCATCTGTAACAGTCTCAAACTTATTTAAAAGTATAAAGTCCGAAGTCTCATCTGAGATTCATGCAATCTGTTAGCTGTAGTCTCCTATGAAATCAAAATCAAAAAGCAGATTACATACTTCCAACATATAATGGCAAGGGATATACATTACTGTTCCAAACAGAGCAAAGGGAGCATAGTAAGGAAATACTGGACCAAAGCAAGACCAAACACCAGCTGGAAAATTCCAAACTCTGCATTTCCATGTCTGATGTCAAAGTGCTCTTCAGATTTCAAAGTCCTGTCATCTTCTTTGACTGCAACACACTTCTTTCTCCTGGGCTGGTTCCATTCCCTGTTATAAGCTTTCCTCGATAGGTAACCCATAACTCTGGCATCTCTAACATCTTGGGGTCTCCAAGGCAATCCAGCTTCAACTTCACAGCTTCATGAAATGGCCTCTCTAGGATTCCATTCAGGGACAACCCTGACACATGCCTGGCTTCAGCAGCTTTCCTTAGTCACAGAGACAAATTCCATAGCCCCTTTCTTCTATCCTTAATTCCAGAACCATGTGGCCAAAACTGCCAAGTTCTTCTGCTTATTGGGACTGGAACATGGCCTCTTCATTGAGTTACATCTTCATCAGCTTTCTGTTTTCCTTCACTGCCTAAGCTGGGCTGTCCTTTAACTTGCTCTATAGACCAGGCTGACCTCAAACTCAGAGATTTTCCATCCTGTGTCTTCCCAGTGCTGGGATTAAAGTTGTGTACCACCATCCCAGCTCTAGGCTATTCTTTAATTCCTTTTCACAAGTTTGAAACTTAGCTGGATGAGATCTTGACCTGAGGGCAACCACTTTCTTTTTTCCATTTCTTAATTTGTTTATCTCCTTGAACACAGGATTTAGCTCCATTCCACTTCCTGGTGGTCCTTTTCTCCTCAAATATTTTTCCTTGCTCAGCTTGCTCCTTTTCTTTATATATCTTCATTAGGGTTAGCACTGGTAACCACACAGCAGAGTCTATACTAGGCTGTTTTGAGATTTCTCCTACCAAGGGAGTCATCCAAAACTCCTCACTTCAACCTTCAGCAAACTTTTTGGACTGTTCGTCTAACTATAGATATCCACACTTCCACCTACTCTTGCCTGCATTCCCACCTCAGTGAGAGGGTTAGCAGTGTACTTTGAGGAAAACATTTAGCTTGCATTGAGACACTTCCTGCTTCAGCTCACACTTGAAGGTGCTCCCTCGCCTAAAGCTTTTCATGCTGCCCAACGAAGTTTAAATAAAATTCAAGCTCCTTTCAGTGAACATGTGGTGTGATTCCCTAACCTCCTGATTATCTGAGTCTTTTGAAGATAAAATTGAAATCAGTAAAATGCTTAGCATACAGTCTAGTATATCTAAAACACCCCATTATCTCTTTGGCTGGGCACATCTGTAGAGAAGGGCACATCAATCAATTCAACATTTCACATCTGAGTGTGATCCTATCTTTCTTCCATATTGTGATCTTTATGAGGTTCCATTTATGCAGGTGTCTAGGCAAGAGGCAAAGGGTAATTCTATAATCATCTTTCATTTCCCCCAAATCTTCCTGTTAGGCAGCTTTTCTTTGCTGTGATGAAATACTTTACATCAACAAGCAAGGATTCATTCTGGTTGTGTTTCAGTCAATGATCCAGCTTCAGTCACTGGACCCAGAGCTATGGATTTGTGGTAAAGCAGACTTTACTGTTAGTGGGAAGATAAGGTATGAGAGGCTGCTCATCTCATGGCAGACAAGAAACAAGATAGAGGGAGGGTTCAGAGATAAGATGCGATGGTTTGAAAGAAAATGGCTCCCAAAGGGAGTAGCACTATTGCAAGCTATGGCCTTTGTTGGAATAGGTATGATTTTATTGAAGAAAGTGTGTGTCACTGTGGAGGCATGCTTTGAGGTCTCATATATGCTCAAGATAGTGCCCAGTGTCTCAGTTCACTTCCTATTGCCTGCAAAACAAAGGACACTTGACTACTTCTCCGGCATTATGTCTCCCTGCACGCTACCATGTTGCACCATGATGACAATGTACTGAACCTCTGAAGTGTAAGAGAGCCATCCCAATTAAATGTTTTCCTTTATAAGAGATGTGTATGGTCACAGCAATAGAAATCCTAACTAAGACACAAGATATACCCTTCAAAGGCATGTAATCGTCTAATAAAATACAGTGGCCTACTTCCTCCAACCAGGCTTCAATTCCCCAATAGCCTAATCAGCTCTTAATTCATCCAGTAATGGGGATTACATCCTTATGATCCAATTACCTCTCAACAGTAACACCAACTTTGTACCAGACCTTCATCAAATGGGCCTGCTGTGGGAACAATGCTGGACTGGTAAGTTTGCCTGGAAGGGTTATCCCCTCTTCAGTTTCTACCACAATCTAAATCCAATCCCTGTCACTTGTCCTTTGCTCTGGATTCTCGCCATGCCTCTTACTAAATTCTCAGCCTCATGTATCAATCCATTTTTTTTTTTTTTTGCATTTTTGCCAAAGTGACCTTCCCAAAATGAAATTTTAATCATGCTGCTCTTCTGTTTGGGAACATTCCAAGCTTCCCACTCTGTGCAGGGACTAATGGATATCTGACATGATCCTTACCTGCACCTGGACTTCTATTGTTCTCCATTCTAGCCCTGGCTTTAGTTATTCTCTGGGACTTTGATCTCCTTGCTGCCAGTCCAACCATTTCAGGGGTTCTTCCCTGCCTCTCTCTCTCAGGCTTGCTGCTACCTGTCTCGAGGTAATTAAGATTTGACCCTTCTGGGGGCCTTCCCTGACATGATGACCTCCCTTCCCATAGAGCTTACCTAAAGAAATGTCTACTTCACTTGCAACAGACAAAAAAAAGGACCAAGACAAATATTATTAAAGGAGAAAGGACTAAAAATCTAAGAGAATTTGCATTCTTTGCAATTACAGGAAAATGAGAAAAATGAAATGAGTAATTTGTGGGTAAAAAGGGAACATCTAACTGGGTGATTTTCACTTAAAATACTCGTCATTTGGAAAAATCCACCAATAATAAAAAGTTTAGCTCATGAACACTTAATATCTAAATCACATCTGAGTGAAATTGTATGTTAGACATTTATATAGAAACTTATGAGTGGCATGCCCATATGCTTGGCCACACAGATTTTGCCTGGAAAATAAAATTTCTTACCAAACTAATTATAGGAAAGAGGTAACAAACATTCATATGGTCAGCTTTATTATTTCTTCTCACTAGTTAAAAGAACTTTAAGGATAAGCTAAAGTCTATGAAACAGTAAAAAACAAAACACTCATTTTTGGTATTAATGAGATAAACTCAACTGTATGATAAGATCATATTTTTAGACATTCTTGAAGATGTCTCATGAACTCAAGCACATTGCTAATGGCATCTATAAAATCTGAGACTTACATTTTTATTAACACAATTATTTGTATATGTATACATACATAAATAATATACCACATACTCACATATTTTAAAGTGAACAGAAAACACATACTTGCTACCATTTTTCTATGTTTTTAGAAAATGTTGTGTCCACTGGCCCAAGGCTTTTCAAGCTGTGGGTCTCCATCTATTGATGGATCAAAATGTTAAGTTGGCTTTAATCATAACTTTTAAAGATGAATGAAAGTAGAAGTGAGAATCAGAAAAACACAATAAGAGAGTTATTACTTCTTCAAACATGGTTAAAAGTGCAGTGAATGAAGCTTGGGGAGAAAATTTCAACACCTGAACTTTGAGGGCTTCCGATCTAGTGCCTGCTATAAGCTGCTTGAAAATGTCAGACCTTCACTAGACCCACGAGCAAAGACATCCTTACTGGTATTATGCCATTTTTACACTTGTTCTGTGTTACTTATATTGCTTACAAACTGTATGGCTGTGGCAGACTTCTTGCTAACTCTTCTTATAGCTTAAATTAACCCATTTCTATAAATCTATACCTTGCCACATGGCTCGTGGCTTACCGGCATCTTCACATGCGGCTTGTCATTGTGGCGGCTGGCAGTGTCTCCTTTTGCCTTCCTGTTCTTTCTTTTTTTTCCTCTCTGTTAGTCGTGCCTATACTTCCTGCCTAGCCACGGGCCAATCAGTGTTTTATTTATTAACCAATCAGAGCAACACATTTGCCATACAGAACATCCCACAGCACTGAGCAAAGACAAACGTAGATTCTCCTAGTAGGCTAATATACCATGTACCATTTAGCAATGTGAATCTGTTGTGCTGGCTCGTTTTATGTCAACTTGACATAAGCTATAGTCATGTGAGAGGGAAGAATGTCAATTGTTTCCATAAGACCTGGCTTATGGATATGCTTATGGGGCATTTTCTTAATTAGTGATTGATGGGGAGGGCCCAGCCCATTGTAGGTGGGACTATCATTTAGCTGGTGGTCCTGGGTGCTATAAGAAAGCAGACTGAGCAAACCATAAAAAGTTAGCCAGTAAGCAGCACTCCTCCATGGCCTCTGCATCAGCTCCCACCTCCAGGTTCCTGCCCTGCTTGAGCTCCTGTCTTGACTTCCTGCAGTGATGAACTATGATGTGGAAGTGTCAGTGAAAAGATCCCTTTCCTCCTGGAGTTGCTTTTGGCATAGTGTTCCATTACAGCAATAGAAACTCTAACTAGAATATCTGTTTTTCTCTCCTAATTGCTAGCAGGTGTGAATGAAGTTTTGTGGTGATATTGTGTCCCCCAATATATTGTGCACCCTAATAAACTTATCTGGGGTCAGAGAACAGAACAGTCACTAGACATACATAGAGGCCATAAAATGGTGGCACACACACCTTTAATCCTAGCATTCTGGAGGCAGAGATCCATCCAGATCTCTGTGAATTCAAAGCCACACTGGAAACCACCAGGCATGGTGACTCATGCCTTTAATCTCAGGAAGTGATGGCAAGAAGCAGAAAGGTATATAAGGCATGAGGACCAGGAACTAGAGTCTTGTTAAGCATTTAGGCTTTTAGCAGCAGGTCAGCTGAGATCCATGGATGAGGACTCAGAGGCTTCCAGTTTAAGGAAACAAGATCAGCTGAGGAATTGGCGAGGTGAGATTGGATGTGGCTTGTTCTGTCTCTCTGATCTTTCGGTGTTCACCCCAATTCCTGGCTCCAGGTTTGTTTTTATTAATAAGACCTTCTAACAATTCATGCTACAAAGTTTAGCACATTTTGAGTTTTCATAGCCATGTGGATTTTCTATAAATCCCAGTTGTCCTTATCTGATTACAGTATCCTCTTCTCCCAAAACATATTACTTTTAAGTAAGTCATGTGTGATAGTATTTAATGGTCTTCAGTTAGCTCTTGATCCTGTGAATTTATTATATGTACCTTAGAACCGTTCTGAAAATATTTCTGTTACTCATGAGATGGCACTATCAGTTTATTCTTTAACCTATAGCTACATGACAAAATTATAAAAATAACTATGTACATAAAAGTTAGAATGCCCCCTTCTTATTACTGATGTAAAACTCAATATACATAGAAACGATTGTCTGCCCTTTAATCTACATAGTTTTCACTTGGTATGATTGTATTAAAAATGGCAGAAAAGTTGGAAAAGTTAACTTTCTTTTCTAGCATAAAGAATAGGTGAAGATGAAGGTTTTGGGGGTACATATGGGCTCCTGGGATGAGTCAATAGAATAAATTTAATGAGAGGACAGGAATGGAAGGATCAGGTGGGGGGAGGGGGGAGGAAAGGTAGTGTAGTGGAAGAGAATGTAGAGAGAAGCAGCTGGAATTGGGGGGGCGGCATTTGAGGGATGATATGGAAACTCAGTGCAGTGGAAACATCTAATATATATGAAGATGATACTTATGAGGTCTCCTAATAATGTGGGATATGATGTCTCAAATGGCCATCTCTTGTCACCAAACAAGGTATCTAGTAGTGGGACTGGGTTGCATTCAATTGAGTTTTTGGCCAAGGGGGTCCCATGGAAATCCCCAAACAACCCAGGCTGTTGCTAAGACAAAGCAACTTGATATCAAGTTGATATCAAGGTTGCATTGTTGAGAACAACACCCATGCAACTCGTTGAACATGGAGAGGTCGGGCTGGTGCCTACATGGAGCCCTCTAGTCTCTTTGGTGTGGGAAGGTACTCAGCAAGCTACCAAAAGAGAAACAAAGAAGAAGACAAAAAGAAAAAAGGAAGAAAAAGAAAAGCAAAAAGTTAGAAAACTTAACTTTCTTCTCTAGCATAAAGAATAGTCAAAGGCAACACTGAATTTTATTGTTCTATAGTAGAGTACTTCTTTCATTTTATCCATCTCAAGATGCAGTTAAATAAAAGATACATCTATGGCTTTCCCTTACTTTAATTTATTAAAATAACTCCTCAAGGAGGAACTTAAGATTGCTTTGTGATCCTTAAGGATGTTACATTTTACATGTATCTTAGGAGTTTGGAACATTTTCCAACTGTAAAAATGATTTTTTTTTCACATTTTTCCTCTCTCTGTGTGTGCATGCATGTGTGTATATGTGTGTGTGTTATGAGTGTGTGTATACATGTTTTTAAACATATATGTATATGTACAGATGTATGTGAAGGCCTGTTGTCATGTAGGGAATCATTCTCTATCATTTTCCTGCCTTATACATCGAGGCAAGGCTTCTGATACAAATCCAGAGTTTTGCCATATGAATATCCTAGCTTTATGATCTGTTTCTGCTTTCTGGGGCTGGAATTACAGGTAGACGACCACATCCAGAGAGTGATTTTTAATCAGTTGATGTGAAACTGTAATCTATGGGTCATATTTACCAAATTTGTCCATCCTCCTCCTTGTCTCAGTTGCTATGAAGATGGTCACTGGGCATGAATTGATTCCTAGGCCCCAAAACATTGTGTCCTAATGGAGATAATGCAGGTGGATATTTACACATTTATAGAAGTATAACCAGAAGGCAGAAGAAACTGAGATACCCTTGGGTTATCAAGCCACTACTGCTGTTGATATCTTGGTGCAGTTTTTAACTAAGACTGCTAATTGTGCAGAATAATGTCCACACCCTATTTTATTTCCCAATAATGTTAATGACAAGAAGCAGATCTGAGACCAGCATCACATGACCTGTCTGAAAAAGAGGCCTAAAAACATTAATCTACATGGAAATATTTAGATTCCAGTTGGCTCAATAACCATGGTGTTAGTCTTTTAAAATTAAAGAGGTGTCGAAACAAGACAATGTGAACAGTTATCATTACTCCATTGGTTCATTCAGAATAGAATTACAAATGGGAACATCTAGGAATTTGGGTTCAACTACCCAAGGAAAGAGATATTGCTTTGCTCGTCCCAAAGCACCTGGGCCTTCAAAGGCAAGAGCAACGGGGTTGATGAGCGTGCAACAATTTATTCCATGTCTATTGTTGAAAGTATCCTCACTGGACATAGGAACATTGTCCAGGAGCATGTTGAGAAACACAAGTTCCACACAAGCTAAGGGGATGGGGACTGCTGCTGGCCTTCTGACAGTGAGAAGGATACTGGGACCACAGTGGCACAGGGTTAGGGAGCAGCTCGTTTCTTCAGATTGCACTATCAGACTTAGCAAATGAAAATCCAGCAGGCAGCTAAGATTATTCCAGAAATCCACTGGATGATATTTTAGTGTAAGCATGTATCAAATAATATGTATATTGCTACAATTGCTTGCTGCTTATATAAAATTCTAATTTAACTGTGTGTCCTGTATTTTATGTGGCAGCAGTATTTCAAGGGGTGACTAGTATTTCTAATGCCACTAGTTTTTCCAATGCCATTAGTATTTCCAATGGCATTAGAAATACTAGTTAGAAATACTAATACCATCTTAGGCTTATTTCCATTGTAAAAGATATTTTGGAAAATATTTCAGATTGTAAGAATCTTTGTTTGCCATAAAGTAAGAGCAGGCAAATGGAGACACAGACAGTCCTCATCTTCCCTCGCAACTGGCAAAATGCTTTGACAGGAAAATGAGGTATCAGTCTGATTTCCTTCTCTAATTCTTCATGAATCAAGAGTATTGATAGTCCCTGAAGAACCAATGCAGCAAAACTGTTGTACAGATTATGGATTCCAAGAAGCACTGATGTTTTTCATTTAGAAATAATTTGTGAGAGAAACTGTAATAGTGACTCGTGCTTCATCTTCTTGCATAGAATTACACGCAAGCCTCATAGCGTTGAGCATACAAGCGTGTTAGTACAATCCCATTTGCTTGTAGTTCTTTGGTCCTGGCTATTAATCTTTTCATGCTTTCAAATTGCTTGATCTTTGTATAACAATTAGTCATGGAGACTACAGGGATGTTAGTTCTGAAAGTAACTTCATGGTATTGTTTGCCGCCTCATCATAATATTTGGTGGTCTATACTTGTCAGTTCATCATGACTCCTGTTCCCTGGGCCTGGGAGTGAGAGTGTTGTCTGCTGATTAGAAAAGAAACTCAGCACATACTTACCCTCTTACTTGAGGTTGTTGGATGAGAGGAGGTGGCATAGGTAAGAAAACCCATCAGGTCTTCAGCCCCTAGTGCGCAGGCCTTCCTGTTAGGTCAAGTTATTGTTGGTGTAATGAGTTTAAAATTCACACCTTGGATAGCTTTTGAGAGTCCACCACTGCAAAGGATACTGGCGTCCTTTCTGAGTGCTTGAAGACAACAGGCCTTCACTGGTTGTTCCTTTCCCCAACTTGATCTCACTGGAGATTTCAGTTAAGATGCAGATGCTCCAGTGTCTGCGCATATCAGGATTTGAAGCTGCACTGGTGGCCTCACACCTGGCCCTTTCGTACCTCCTCCTTCCTCGGTTCTCAAGCATGCTACACCTCCAACATTATTTTCATAGACTTTCTGAAATGCAATGACAAGAAATTAATAATAACAAGAATGGTAAGGGATACTTCTGTGTTTTCAGTCTTCCTGGTACTTTAATCTCTCTTCCTTTACATCCCCTCCCTCCATCCAGACACACTTCCCCTCTCTGATTCTGATCTAGTACTCTTAGGCAAATGTCCAAGGTAGCTTGAGCCACAGTTTGTGAAATATGCAGCAATATTACTTCAATTCTCTACATTCCCTAGAGACCCTTCACTAACTTCCAGCCCATGTGTCCAAATTTTTGACTCTGTGACACTTGTAATCTACAAAGTCCATACTCAAGAACCGCACAGCAGAGATTTTTAAGTCTCATATTTTAAGTATGTTTATTTTGTGTTGGGCTGCGTTCATAAGCATCCTCAGTCACATGTAGCCTGTAAAACACAGGTTGGACATAACTGCAACTTTTGGTCTCTCAGTAAAATTTTAACACCAGAACTAAATGTGATGTTGTATCATATATTTACTATCATATCTCTTTGTTAAAAGTGGCAATAGAACACAATATGACTTCAAAATGAAAAAATAACTAATAAAATGTGAGAAATAAAGATATTGCAGACTGTACTTTGGAGCCTTTGTGAACCCTAACTCATGTGTCCACTGTCAGTCTTGACAGTGTATCTCACTCTGTCTACACTATTGCTTCACTTTGAATAATGATATCCTGTTCCTTTTGAAAAAATATTACCAAGCTATAATACTGAAGGAGAAGGCAACCAAGTTCAGAAATGAGCACATACCTTGCAATCCACTGAGTTTGATAAAGTTGCCAAGAATATACAATGAAGGAAAGAAAATTCCTTCAGCTACTGGTATTGAGAAAATTTAATATTCAAATGTAGATGAAAGTTGAATACTTGTCCAATAGCCTATACAAGTCAACTCAAAGTTAGTTAGAAACATAAATGTAAAGCTTCAAACTATAAGGAAGTGTTCTATGCCTGTGGGCTGAGTAAACAATTTTTCTAAATATGACCTCAAAAGTAGGCAAATGGAAGTTTATTAAAAATAAAAAGCTTCCACATACCCAAGGTTATAATCAACAGACAGAAGATACTATAGAAATGGAGAGAAATTTTTAAACTATATATCTGATAAGAACTGATATCCAAAATTCATAAGGGATTCAAGCAACTCAGTAAGAATAAAGTACACAATCCAATTAAAAATGGATGAACAACCCAAACCCGCACTTCTCAAAGGAGGGCATCCTCATTACTGATGGAAATAAAAGGAAAGTTCAAAACCACTAATCATCAGAGAAACTCAAGTTAAAAAATCATGATGCCATCACTCCACCTGTGCTCAAATGGCAACTATCAAGAAGCAAAAGATGAGTCCTGATGAGTACCTTGCATGCTGTTGGTGGTCATCTAATTTGATATACCTAATATAAAAAACAGTATGGAAGTTTCTCAAACATTGAAAAAACAAGACAGCTATCCAACAATCTAGAAGCCCCACGATTGTATAAACCCTCACAGGAAATGAAATCAATATATTGGAGACATAGATGTGCTCCAATGTTTACTATATTACTTAGCTCACAATCAAGACATGGAATTAAAGTTTCCAACAAAAGAAAGATTATTGTGGTGTGTACACACAATTAAATAGTAATGTATTTACATACTTACATACATACATGCACAATTACATAGTAATGCAAAATTAATGGGATTCCTTCAATTAAAAAAAATGAACTCTGAGCTTTCGTTATGCAAAACAAGCCAAGAACAAAGGGACAGATATCACATGATCTCTATATATGTGATATCTTTATATGTGATATCTTAAGAAATTGATCTCACAGAAACAACATAGAATGATGATTACCAAGGGCTAAAAATATGTACAATAGAGAAAAGAGAATGCTAGTGACAGAATTAAAAATAGGGGGCTGGAGAGATGACATAAAGGTTAAGAGCACTGACCGCTCTTCAGAGGACCAGGCTGAATGTCTAGCACCCACAAGTTGATGGCTCACAACCATCTGTAACTCCAGTACCAGGAAATCCAATGCCCTCTTCTGGCCCCCAAGAGCGTCAGGCATGCAAGTAGTCCACAGACATATCTGCAAAAAAAAAACCTCCAGACATATACAGTAAATAAATTAATTATTACAAATTAGACAGAAATAATGTCAAACAATCTATTGTACTGTATAGTAACTACAATTAAAAACAATATATTATGAAATTCCCTCAACATGGATTTAAGTATTAGCACAATAAAAAAGACCAGTAGGAAAAGTTACACATATATTAATTAGCTTGTATCATTATGTAATATATACATATTTCAGAGCAGCATGTTGCACATGATTAATATGTACAATTTTTGTTTATAAGTTAAAAATGTTAGTCACAAAATTTCTAAGTTATTTCCATTTTCTGTGGGGCTGTACATTTCTTTCAGAGACAGGTTAGTTGGGGAAAACTACTTGAGTGCACATTCTGCCACCTGTGACGATGCTAGAACAGTATGTAACAAAAACTATTGTCAGTAACAGAGACAAGAGGCAGCTAAGAAGAACACTGAAGAACTAGAGGCTGTCCAGTAAGACTTACTCTTCCGTCAGCCATATATCCAGTTCCATTCTCAAATGTCCATCTCGTCTTCCCAGCCACTCCAGTTCCAATTGTCTGAGTTCTTTCTTAAAGATAGCACAAGATTAATGCTTACCATGTGCAAAATGTTGAGAAATGGGCACATTAATCACAATAAACCTGGAGCTCCATGGTTATGAGCTGTTAGTAAGAGTAGGTACTCATGTGTTAACTATATGACTTAAAATAACAAAGACCAGGCCAGCCTTTTCTGCTTAATTGAAAAAAAAAAGCCTAATGGGAATAATTCTGTAGAGTTATGAAGAATGTTCAATGAAATACAATCATTTCAATATTATTAATTTATTCAACAGGTATTTGAATGATTGCTATTTAGAAGACACATTATATGAAAGTGCTACATAGAACCTAAATTCCATTCTCTCAAAGAGTTTGCTAGAATTTAGACTTATAGATAAACATCTTGGGCACTAAGCAGAAAGCAGTGAGGGAGAGTATATTAAAGACTTAACATGTAAGGTAAATACATTTATATATATTTGCACTTGTACAAAAATGTGTATAGCATGCTATTTGAAATTCAATTTGATGCAATAAAACACCGACATATCACCCATCATGAAAAGAGACTTCTCTTTGCAATAGATGGAGACCCTTACAGAAAACCGCAACCAATCAAAATGCAAGCAAGAGATTATGTGGTGCCCAATTCCAGATGATATATCTACAACATAATTCCTATACCGAAGGCTCAGGGATAATTGAGAAAAAAAAAGGGGCAGAAATATTGTAAGAGCCAGAGAAACAGGGAGTTTGTGTTTACTAGAAATGTCAGAGAAGCTACACCCATAAACTTTCATTAAAATGATGGCCTAAACAAGACCTGAGCATCAACACCAACAGCAATGAACAGGCTAGCATGGAAAGTAGAAAGCTAAAGGCCTCAAACCTAGACAAAGACCTGTGGGCAACTGGAAAATTCTGAGAGTGATAAACATAGTCTTCCACAGAGAAGAGCCTCCTAATAGATTATCCAATACCAAATGGTCGGCCCTGAGATCAAATACATACAGGTAACATTATAAGAATCAGGCAGGTTTTATTTATGTGTAACATATGTTATATTATAGTATATGTATTATATTACATTATTATATATGTGTATAATGTATATTAAATGTATAAATATATTGTATTTATTATGTAACAGTTGATGCTTTATATATATATATATAAACACACACATATTTGCATCAACAATTAAAGAGGCCATTAATTTGAAAGATAACAAGGTTATGCATGGGAGTTTGGGTAAAGAAAGAAAACTGAGGAAGCGATGTGTTTATATTATAATTTTTAAAATATTATTTTAAAAATCACATTTTTTAAAGAGATCTGTATTCATGACAATAATTCCCCTTCCCTTATTTCAGGCCATTTTGTTCTTTTATTTTATTAAATGATGCTCAGGAAAGATTTTACTATTCATATATTATACAGGAAGCACTCCAGAAAATAAATGCCTGTTCTAGCCCTGTGCAGGGTTTCACCACAGACTGTAGCACCTGACTCTGGATACTGAGTGCTGTTCATCACAGGGACATCATTTTCCTTTACTCTCTCTCTAACACAGTATGAAAACACTTAGGAGAAAACAGTTGACGTTTAATTCTAAAGAAAGTTCTAGAATACTCTGTGTTTTCTACTGTTTGCTCACCTCAAAACATCCATCATGTTCTCAAATTTGGCTTTGGGGTTGTGCTTGCTAGTTCATCTTTTACTCTGTTTATAGACTGGTGTAAATATAGCTTAAACCACTTCCTATTCATAGACCACAAATATAACCTATGATCTCTTATGAAAAAATAAAGCTGTTTTCCATCCTTAGCAGTGGAAAGTCTGTAATATCTTTTCATCTTAAAGGACAAAGAAGATATAGTGAGTTGTCCAATTATCTGACCTGCAATGTCTAAAGTCTGTATCCTTAAATGCTTGCTTGACAGGGAGGCAAGACAGCCTTCCTAAAATACTAGCAGACATTGTTTTCCCTCATGGGTTTAATTCTTGAAACACAAAAGCTGCTATAACCTCTCTGGTCATCTGTAGTGAGGTCCACCAACCTACACTGATCACTGAGAAGAAATAAAAATGACCATGACCAGATAGCTGAGGGCAGAGGGGCAATCCATGCTTCTCATTGCAGCAGAGCTCTGCAATTCTTTAAATGTAAACGGAGGGTTTGACTGGATAGGCAGCCTTCTCTACAGCCTCAGAAACATGGCATTAGTGAAATGTCAGCTTGCGTTAAGATCACCAGTGGCCTTTGCTGCTCACATTCTTCCATGTTTCTGCAC
This sequence comes from Peromyscus leucopus, assembly GCF_004664715.2. Classification (NCBI taxonomy): domain Eukaryota; kingdom Metazoa; phylum Chordata; class Mammalia; order Rodentia; family Cricetidae; genus Peromyscus; species Peromyscus leucopus. The sequence goes on along the minus strand of NC_051070.1, from coordinate 19,553,292 downwards.
AAAGATAGGGGAACACGGCCATGCCTCTGCTCTGGAGATCGATCTGCCTTCATGTCTGAGATTACCTTACATCGCCGGGGCCAGGTGGGTGTGAGAGCGGGGGACAAGGGGAGCATGTTTACTCACTGAACCCTGAGTTCAGCTTTAGCAAGTGGCCAGGCAGCTTTGAATCACTGAACTGACTGCAGTTGGAAGCCCTCTTTTAGGGTCTGCAGTGATAAGAACAGATCTCTGAGGAGTTGAATGTCTGCATGATCTAAACCCAGGGCAGTCAGGCTGAAGAGGATGTGTGCTCTAACCTGTTTGCACTGAATACTCTCCATAAATAATTTACAGCCAGGACTGCTCGCTATTATTGCAAAAATACCGGATTGCATTTTGACACATGCATCCAGCTTGTAAGTCAATAGCTACAGTTTCACCCAGTGTGTGCAGACTTGGCTCTAGTCACCCATCCAAGTGTGTTTTCCAATAACATAATTTAACACTCTCAAACCAGAGTGGGAAGAGATTTCTAAGAAGCCAATGCCTTCCATGAGACAATAGATTCTCCTTACAGTTTTTTTTTTATTATTATTATTCCTAATAAATGGGCTTATGGGTTTCTCCTACTTGGCATTAACATCTTTATGAATACAAAGTCATTTTCACCTAATGGTAAAACAAAATCATTTGGATTTAAAAAATCCTCTTTTGTTCTCTTTATTCAAGGGATGCCTTCCATAGTAATACCTGGTGTTTTCTCTGAGACACACTTGAACCAGAAAGCATTTTGCTATGGTAAATTTTAGCCTCTTCTTCCCTTTACTTCCAAAATAATATTACAGATTTCACCAGACATTCTATTTTCCCACGGATGATGGTAATTTCCCCATGAAAACTAAACATGTGACTTTTTAGATTGTTTTCATGAATGTGAAAAACAGCTTGTGCTTTGTGTAGTTTCAGAAAAATATGGTAAAGCATCCTAATAAATATGCAAGGAACAAGCCACTACCCGAGATCACTGATAAAGTTACTTAACTCCTTCCGGTGTTTTTTTCTTAAATGAAAGTGTAAAAAACTGACTCAGATGCTACACTGTCTCTATGACCAATCAATAACAGAGTTGCAGTCTCCCTTATTTTTTTTTTTTTGATAAGGCACATTTACATGCAAGGAGAGATTACATGTATATTTAACAAGAAACTCCATTATATGTACACATGACAGGAAAAAGTAGGTGTTTGTGCTGAATGTCATAATAGTATAGTAAGAAATGCACCTAAGAATCAACTGCTGCAGATTTAAAAGGAGAATCCTGGCTGAAGGACAAAGGTGAGAAATGATGGTTCCAGGTCAGGGTGGGATTGACGTACTCACATGTCAAAGTAGACCATGTTTGAAAGTAAGCAGATAATAGCATACAGTGTTTTCCCAATGGAAATATCTGTTCTATGGGGGGAATGCTTACAACATGGAGAAAGGATCCTTGGAGATGTGCAGAATTTTCCATCACAATGCTTTTCTATATTTACTCACATGGATACTAACAGTCCTCACGATGGCTAATCTTGGTTGTTAAACGCATGCAGAACCAACCAAAGCCAAGCTGCTGAGTGTCTTTGCGAGCGATTTTCTGAGCAGACTCTACTGAAGCAGGGAGACCCACCCTGATCTGGGCCACAGCTTCTGGTGGCAGCCCACCTGGAAGAACGTGGCAGAAGGAAGCTCGGCTGTGTGCCTGCTTGCCCCCACTCCTGTTGACATATTCATCCATCCTGTTGCTGAGGTGTTCTTTAATGACCACAAGAGCTTCTTTTGGTTTCCAACATAGACAAGACCACTGACAATTCACAAGTCCTCGAAGCCTTCGGTGCCGGACTTGGACTGTTAGACTCCCAGCCTTGTGATCTAAAGAATTACTATATTCTCAGCCTCTCCAGTATGAGATAGCCACAGATAGACTACCCAGAACGCACTCTGTAAGTCAATTGAATGAATTCCCTTTTAACATGTATTTGTCCTATCAGCTCTGTTCCTTTGGAGAACCCTGGCTACAACAGTCCTTTCATGAAATACCTGTGGTTTTTGACAGAAGCTTAATCAACAGCTAGTAGATTGGGGTGTATTCTGCAAACTTATTTGCAGTTTACATAAAAGAAGTAATCTTGAAATATGAGTTACTTTTGTAAATAATAATAATACTAACAATAATGAGTCTTGCTAAGTAGTTCAAGCTGGCACCAAACTCATCATCCTCCTATTTCAGCCTCCTGAATGCTGGGGTTTGCAGTCAGGGAAGTCCTCGCCTGGCTGCAAATTACCTTTACTTAGCCAATAGGTCTGAGTAAATAAACTACTTAGCAACTCTTTCAAAGGAGATGGAAACATGAAAGAAATCATTGTTGACAAATGCCATCTGGTAGCATTAAGTCATTTAGAAGAGAAAATTATGAATTAACTAAGGTTTGGTCAGTCTAATATGCTGATTAAGAAAAATCATGACAGGCAGTTAAGGCAAGAGACACTCTTGGAATTATTTTTTAATAAGGTAATGTTACTTCCACTTATGCCTTTACTTTCATTTGCATTCTCCTGAGGTCTATCAACTGAGCTGTTTGCTGGATGCTCGCCTTCACTCTGGTTATCACTCCTTATGTTAGTCTCCTGGAAAGGTACTGCATTCCAGCCAGCCTTCCAGCAGGCCTTCCTTGGTTGCTTCCTGCACAGGAACTTATAGCTGCCTTCAGCCCTACCTCAACTTCTGCTAAAAGGCTAGGTTCTCTCAATGAGAACATCTTTCTTATTACAATTAATTTCACACAGAGTGGCTTCAGGCTAAATCAGTCTTCATATATAGTCTCAAAACTTCTCAGAGCTCATGCCTAAATCAGCCTGAAGTGATCAAAGCATCTGGATCCCACCAGCATCTGGATCCCATCAGCATCTGGATCCATCAGCATCTACCCCTCCTCTGCTCAAACTTTCTCCCTTGTTTCAGGCAAAAACAACTGTAACTGTGATTAGAAAGATACGTCTACTGTGAGCCTTTAAATCTTGGCACATTCTTGCAGGTAAAACACGTTGTGATTAAAACAAGGAGTTCAGCTTGGTACATTTGAGAATACAAGGCTCCATAGAATAGTAATTCTAAAAGGAAAAGACACAATCACTTGCTATGTCCATTTGTTTGAAAGGGAATTTCAGAGTTAACAGCAGACTATGGATTTTCAATCAGAATAGCATTATGTAGAATGAAAAATGGTGCTAGCTGCACTCATAATGTAATACCATTGGTTTTCTTCACAGCATTTCAACTATCCCCCATCCTAATGAGTCTCAGTAAACACAGAGACTCTAAATAGATAAAGACTTTTCACTAGGTCAATGGATGAGAATACACTGACTATGAGATATATTACACAAATACATATGTATTAAATCCTATTTTAAAAGTTACCTTGAGAAGAAGATGAGCCACTCACCCCATGCCTTGCTTTTTTGCCAGCCCTTTCATTTCTTTATAATCAGAACCCCAAGGAAAACAGAAGTGTCCTAACACAGGCACTGGTGCGGCCTCCAGAAGTCCCCCCAAGCAGCCCTTCTACTTCGAAGAATGCAGAAGGCATTCAGAACGTTCCGTAAGATTCCAATGTTAACATGGATTAGTTTGCTGCATCTTCTACACGCTACCCTCAAGGATGCCGCATATCCAGGCTAGAGATGAAGAGAAGGCATAAGTCAATAGATTCCAAAAGTGGAGATTTTGTATCCCCAAACAGAGTGCAAACTCTTGTAGTGCCTGCACTTGAACAGTAAATGCCGAATTGGTGTTCGCTGAATGACTTTCTCTGCAGAGAGAAAGCAAATGCCATGGCTCCTGTGGGTTCTAAGGAGTCACACTGGTTACCTAGAAGAAAGCATTCATGTTTTTCATTTGTTAAAGTTAATCCATTTTCATTCACAATTAAGACATTTTACCTCTCCTGTTTTAAAAATGGAATTTAAGTGAAAGAGTTAGAAATGTGAATCCTTGTTCTCAAAAGTCCTTAACTCAGAACTACATATTCCATTCATGTGCGTGTAATTCACCAGTGAATCAGCAGTATTTCCTGCCTAACAAGTGCTGGGTGAATGGCAGCAGCAAATGTGTGCTCTAGAGAATGAACTGGAGTTCGCTGAATGTTTATTAAGTCATTACTATACCTTTCTTTTTGGTATTGGAGGACATGAAGAAAATAGGTTTCTCCTCTCTGTAAATAGCCGTCCTCTGTTAACCCCAGTTGTACACCTAATTAAATTGATCTCATTCCTTTTACGAACAAAGGCACTGGGGTCTTTATATTAAACCCCAGTACACATAGAAACTACTGTGACAAAATCAACAAGCAGTTGATCCACTAGACACCACTGTCTTAGTTACTGAATATTTGTATTCCATTTTTCTTCCTTTTTCCATTTTCATTTTTCTTTTCATTTGCAGTTTCACCTTTCAATCTCAGTAGGTGAGTAGGTGGTAGCATACTAAAATAAATAGAAAGCATTTCACATTTCTTGATTGCCTGTGGATGGCACAAAAGGACTGTTTCATTGCATACAGCCTGTACTTCATTACTGCCAAATTCAGAACCACAAACAAGGCCTTGATCGTCCAAAGACGTAAGTGATGGATAGCTACTTCAGCCATCTACTCAGCCATCCATCTCTGTAGGAAAGCGATGGTGATAGCTTGAAACAGGGGAGCTGACATCAGCAGAGATGACCACAAGAGTCAGATGTAAAGGCAGCCGAGGAAGAGAATTGGTCTTTAATCTGTTCTCTGAGGCTTGATGTGAATGAGGGGAATTCTAGTCACTTTGGTCCAGACACTTTCCAGATCGTTCAGTGCAAAGAAAATAGCATACCTCTGGGGGTGGGCAGCCACAAAAGTTTTAGTAGAGCTTATAGGTCAAAACTATTGATCGTCCAACTTTCCTCAAATTCTGAAAGATGGAAACACACAGCAAGGCAAACTGTATACACATCAATCCATCAGCTGCTTGGGTCTATTTTATGGATTGGAACATTGTTATTGAGAAAAGCTTCCACTATGTCCACGACAAAGCCAATGAAAATGGCATGGCTATTACCCTTAATATCAATCCTGATAACATTTTGCTATCTAACTATAGAAGAAACTTGAGCCCCGAGACTCTTCTGTGATTTAATCTAGCTTATGTCAAAACTTTAATTGTATGATGAGTGAGCTTGATGGTATTAAGCAAACAGAATCTTATAATGCTACTTGGACAAGTAATTAGTAAAAATATTGTCAGTCCTTTACATTTTATTTTATTGGAGTAGATTTAATGTCTCCCAAAATATATCTTCACATGAAACCTAAGACTATATGCTAATTCAAAACAGGTATCTTTACGGATATACTTCATGTAAGTATCTCAAGTGGAGATCATCCTAGATTAGAATAGCTCCTACATCCATTGACAGGTGTTTTTATACGAAGACAGAGGAGGCAGAAGTTAGGATAACACATCTGCAAGCCAAGGCACACCAAAGGCTGACAGCAGCCATGATAAATGAAGAAAAAGTAGAGTTACTGACTCTATACAGCTTCCTGGAGAATCCAACACATCTGCCACCTTGATGTCCACCTTCTGGTCTCTAGGACAATAAAAGCAATATATTTCTGTTATTTGAAGACAGTATGCAGCAAATCATGTGGCATTGCAATGTTATTATAGTTTATAGTTGTCATTTCAGCCCAAATTGGTACCCAAGATCTAAGCTTCAGATTCTTAGGCCAAACTGCCTAACATCGTATTCCCACTTAGTTATTGCATTATTCCAGGTTCTCCAGAGAAATAAGGACAACAAGAAGGGTTTGTGCGTGTGCGTGTGCGTGTGCGTGTGCATGTGCGTGTGCGTGTGCGTGTGTGTGAAAGAGAGATTTATTTAAAAGGATTGGCTCCCATGGTTATAGGAGGTGGCAGGGCTGAAATCAGAAGGGCAAGCTGGCTTGCTGAAGGTTTTGATGAGAATTATTGTTGCAGTCTTGAGTCTGAACGCTAGGGTCTCAGGTAGGAATTCTGTGTTGCAGTGAGGAAATATAATTCTTTCTTTTAGAAATTTGTAGTCTACTAATGATGAATAATAGCAACATTTAAAAAATACTTGTATAGTAAAAATCTAGATTGATATTTGACTAAACAACTGACCACCAGAGCCTAGCCAAATTGATAAATAAAAGTAATCATCCAGAAGCCAAAACAATACTGTGGTAGCACAGTATTTCCTATAATCTGTCGTTCAGAGGGGGAAAATGTTCAAGCCATTATATTTATTTCTTCAACTGAAAAAAAAAATTGATCAGAAAATGACGAAACTGTCTGTCCACTCTGTCCACTTCTATTCAATATAATGCTTGAGGTCTTAGCTAGCACAATAAAAGGATTAAATAAAAGAAATACAAATCCAAAAAGTAGTCCAAGTACAGATTGCAGATACTAAGTGGAAGAGGCGTGAACCCCTGGCCTACAAATCTCCGAAAGCTGTGAATAAGGTTCCGCAAAGTGGCGTATGCAACGTGAACAGACAAAAGTACAATGGGCTTCCTAATATCAATGACAAACATGCATTGAAACTGAAGAGTGAACCAGGCAAACAATCTCATTCAACATACACTCACGCACGTGCGCGCGCAAACACGCACACTCATACACACACATATGCACACACAAGCACACACACACCACAAAACACACAACTAAGACACCATATAAGGCCACCGTGGCACAGGAAGGAAGATCATCAATCAACAAATGAGATCTCCTGAAACTAAAATGCTCTGTACAGCCAAGGAAACTTTCCCACAGAATGGGAAAAAAATCTTTGACAGCTATCTATCTGGATATGGATGATTAGTGCCTAGAATATATAAAGTATAGAACTCAAAAAGCTGAACATTAAGAAAATAAACAACTCAATTTAAAAATAGGCTATAGAGCTAAACAGAAAATACTCAGAAGAAAATATATATATGACTAGGAAAACTTTTTGAAGTATTCAACATCCTTTCTATCAGGGAAAAGCAAATTAAAATTATTTTAAAATTCCATCTCACCTCTGTCAGAAAGGCCATTATCGGGAATACAAATCTCAACCAATGTGGGTGTGGATGGAGCAAAAGGGAACACTTTTGGTGGAGTGTAAACTAGTGTAATCAGTTTGAAGGTTTCTCAAAACCTGAAAATAGAACTTTCACATGGCCCAGCCGGGCATATATATACCTAACAGACTTTACATCCCACCACAGAGAAACTTCCCCAACTGTGTGCATTGCCCTGCCAAGCTCTGAAATCCTGGGTGGATACGTTTGTTAACTGAATTTCTCATTTTTATCTTGGGATGGTGAAGAGATACAGTGACTTCATTTTACTGGGGAGAGGTGGAGATCTAGGCTGGCAACTCCTCTCAACCAATCCTTTCCATCAAAGCCCACCTGCACTCTCCACAGGACCTGGTGTCCCCCAGAATTCTGTGGCAAGTCATCAAATTCCATTGCTGTTTCACAGAGTACACATATATTTGTCTCTCGGGATAATAATTATGGATATTAATTATGGATCTTTAAAAATACTTTTTTTCTGATCCTCGTATTCACTTTGGGTTTTTGCTTCTGGTGCGCACGTGTGTGTGTGTGTGTGTGTGTGTGTGTGTGTGTCTGTGTGTGCATGTGGAGGCAGAAGTCAGCTATGGTTATCTTCCTCAATTGCTATCTATCTTCTTTTTTAAGACAGTGTCTTTTACTGAACTGAGAATTTACCAGTTCAGCCAAGCTGAGTGACTGGCTTGTCCCTCCTCCCCTCCTGTCTGTGCCCCCACGCTGGGTTAAAGGTGCACACCACAGTGTGTGCTGAGACTCTGAATTCAGGGCCTCGCTCTTGCCTGGTAAGTTCTTTACTATTGAAGCTCTCTCCCCAGCCTGGTTTGGGCTGCTTTTTTTTTTTTTTTTTCAAAAACCTCTTAAAAATCTTTCTCTATGTTTATCTCTGCTCATTTTCTCTTTCCTTGTGGTTAAAAATGTTCATTAATACTGTACTGCTTGCTATACCAGATCTGTTGTGTAAAGAAAAAAAAATATCTAATAGTCCAGACAACTCATCCTCTTCTTCCCATTAAACCTTTCTGTATATTTACAGAACAATGGGAGGCTACCTGCTTCAATACCCAGATCCTGGATTTGGAGCTAAATAAACCTGTTTTAAATTCTAGTGTTGTTACTTTTCGAGTATGTGATTTTCTGCCTGTCACTCAACTGTCCTGCCAAGTCTAGCAGAGTCGCCTAAAAACACATTGACTGAAAAGCATACATTGAATTGGGTAATTAGAAGGTCACTGGTGACCTTCATCGGGTGGTTTCCATAGAGTGACGAGGGCAGAAGCCAGGCTTCACTGGGACTCATTCATTAATTATGTGTCTGCCACTGGATTGCTTGCATGTCTCCTCCAGCAGTTTCTAGCAGAGCTGGGAGTTACCTGAACCTTTTGGTCTCTGCTTATTTTGCCAGATGCTTTAGTATTTCAACATGCTGCCAGGTTGTAAGCATGCTTTTCCTTCAAGACTCATATAAGCCAGCTGTTGCAACAAGCTTCAAATGCTCCCTGCAAACAGGCAGGAGTCTGAAAGCCCCCAGAGCTCGGAAGGGACCAGGAGCAAGCAGCAAAGCAAAAGATTGCTTAGGGAAGGCAATGTGGGAGCATAGAAGAGGGTGGAGAACCTCTTGACGATAATACTGACAAAAGAAGGGAAATCTAAAGGGAAAAAATACGCCAGCCAGAAAAAAGAGGGAAAAGGCATTCTCCGTCTTCTCTGCCTGGCCGCCGCTAGGTTGACAAGTCCACTGTAGTTAGCTTGGATTGTCCAACATTACCCTTGGCCAAAGCAGAGAAGCTGATGGCTAAAGACGTGCCATGATGGAAGGCAGATGTGAATGGTTCACTTTATATCACTTGCACCTCTTCCTGGGCAGGATCTGCCTTGACCCTCACAGGAAAGCATCCTGCCGGGGCTCACTTGTGGAAGTCTTAGATCATGATTTGATGAAAGCTTCTTACAAGGTTCTAAGTTCTAGTCAGTGCTTTGTTATGTCAGTCATACAGGACTGTTTGTTTGTTTAGTACTTTTACCTCACAGTCCATTTTCATAAACTATTGGCCAGCTGCACACCTTGCTGGAAAACTAGCTGAAACAAAATGTCATTATTTATTCTGCTCAGAAACAATTTTAAACTCTCTAGATTTGGGAATAGTAAAATGAGAAGCTGAAAAAATACTTTTTAGTACAGAGATTCAATGCCAATTTTGGCATCTTTGTACCTAAGAAATAATTCTTATGAATCCCTTTTTTATAAAAAAAAAATAGATCAAGGACTCATATATAAATTGATATAACTGAAGTTTATTTTAGTACCTTCTAAAAACATTCATAATATTGCTTATAAAATTCTCCTAGAAAGTTCTCATCTTAATCATCAGTCAGCATTTTATTATATTATCATCCTTAATTGATTGACGTTTAATCACAGTCTTTGTATTTTACTATCCCTTGTCTCATAAGAGGCAATTTTCTCTTTACTGTAGTTTAACAGCTGATGAAAAAGATTTAAGGAAACCTATAAACTTAAGATTGGTTAATGGTCCCTTATAAAAGAATATTATACTTCCAGGATCCATTGCACAGATGTGATACTCAATTGTAGAAATGTGCATGGGGTTTATTAAATTACAGCACAAATCTTCAGTCTTCTGAGTTATTGTCCATGTTGGGATTGTTAGGCAAATGGGGAGACACATTATTGCTTCCAGTTGTTCGCATTACTGTGGTGTGATGCAGTCAGAGACAGCTGGCACATTGCTGTAGGCAAGTGTGGAGCTTCAGCAGCTGCTGAGAACTGGGCCCAAGTGAAGGTCCAGCTCCGCTGAGTCAGTGTTGGCCACCTCATCAAGGCTTTCCAGAACATGGGAAATAAATGAACCAAGCTGGCGGTCAGAGAGCGAGGGAGTAGAGATGAGGGAAAGAGCTGACGGCAGTGGGGAGGCTGTGGGGATCACCTTGGCTGCACAGAGCTCCTTGTCACCACGGCGTGACTGCCCGTGAGTCCTGCCTACCTGTGCAGAACTGATCATTTCAAAAGAGCCTTTAGACCTTGGTTGGTTGGTTGGTTTGGGTTTTGAGACAGGATCTCATTCTGTAGCTCTCTTTGGCTGGAACTCACCATGTAGCCCAAGTTACCTTCAAACTCGTGGAAAATCCCCCTCGGGAGGGAGGTCAGCCTCTTAGGTGGTAGGATTCTGGGAATGCTTTGCCATCGGACGTTCTCGTGAAGAAGCACTTTAACTCTGGGTGCTGATATTTTGTACTCGCGTCAAAAGGCTGTTGTCATGTTGTCCTTTGCTTTGCCTTTAACACTGTAGTACCACTGTGTCTGAAGATAGGGGAGGATAACAGGACATAAAGAAATGCTTTTGCCTTTGGAATCTGAATAACAGCAACAAAAGGCACTGGGTGAAATATCCCCACTGATGTTGGGTAATGGGCTGATTGTTCATAGAACCCCATTTTTCTCTCTTGCAGTTGAGCTCTGTACCCCGAAAGGGTGAGACGTCATCTAGATGTGAGTGCCTGACATGCAGCCTGCTATTCTGCGTGTGGACAGTGAGCACCAGTTCTTTGACTACTGTAGGCACTATCAGTTTATCTTTCTGTGTGTATGCGTGAGGGGTGTGTGTGTGTGTGTGTGTGTGTGTGTGTGTGTGTGCATGTGTTCATGTGTGTGTCCATAGCATGAGGGCTCAAGACTATGTGCCTGCACATCTGGAGGCCAGTAGACAACTCTGTGTGTCTTCATCAATTGCTCTCTACCTGATTTTTGAGACTGAACCTCTCACTGAACCCGGATCTATGGACTCATTTGACTGCCTGGACAGCGAGCCCCAGGAGTCCTGTTTCCAACCTTCTCAGTGTTGGGTTTGCAGATGTGTCCACCACACACCCTAGCATTTTATGTGGGTGCTGGGGACACAAGCTCCGGTCTTCATGCTTGTGTGCAAGCTCTTTACCCACTAAGCTGTACCCTCCCCTCATTATTGGCACTATAATTTTAGAGAATCAAACCAAATTTCCTAAAAGTTAGAGTGGGGACTTGGTTACACCCCCTGCTACATTATTAAGAGGTATTTTCCAAAGTCTCATTCAAGGTCAGAAAGATGCAGTAACAAATCAAGAGTACAATTTTTTTTTTTTTTTTCTGAGACAGGGTTTCTCTGTGTAGCTTTGCGCCTTTCCTGGAACTCACTTGGTAGCCCAGGCTGGCCTCGAACTCACAGAGATCCTCCTGGCTCTGCCTCCCAAGTGCTGGGATTAAAGGCATGTGCCACCACCGCCCAGCTCAAGAGTACAAGTCTTAATCCACACATAGGTCTCTACGTATATGGTGCCTGGAAAGTAATTCTCTATAGGCTTTAGTTGTCCTATTCCCCCACAGAATGAGAATAATAGTGTTACTTGCCTAAAATGATTGTTCTGGAAATTAAAGTTTGTGTATGTAGGCATACCATCAATCACGGTGTTAATCAAATAAAAGGCATCTAGCAAGTGGCAGCTGCAACTGTATTCTTTAGTTACAGTTTTCTTAGTGTATTATCCAAGGCTGAGTTATGTTTAAAATCCTCTTTCTACGTGCCCTTTGCTTAGGTTATTCCTAGTGTGACCAGAAATTTTAGGACAAAGGTAATTTAAGTATTATTGTCTGGCAAGTAGTCAGTCATCCATCCAATACTAACAGAAAGACTACTTACTATATTCACATGGAGTTTCAGGGGAATATAGGGAAGTGAAAACAGACCTGAGAAGAAGAAAAAGTAGAAGTCAGTGTGAATATAATCAAAATATGTTATGTGAAATTCACAAAGAATTAATAGTAATATTTTTTAAATATATAAATTTTTTTGAATACTACTATACTCCAGAAATGGTGTTGAGTTCTCAGGACACAAAAAAAATAAATATATGAGAACCCTTTTCTTTACGAAATGTTGGTAAAGTGAGGCTCAGTGATTGTACAGACAAATTTAACACTGAAAAATGCTGTTGCTATGAGAGATGCTAACACAGAACATGCCAGAGCCCCCAAAAATGAAGCTCAAATCCACAGCCAAGAGTTATTAAACTTCTATTGTGTGTTAGACAATAGAGGTTCGAAATAAACAAAGATGCATTTTCTTCACTCTCCCTCCTCTGGCCTGTACTCCCACTCTTCCGTGTGTGTGTGTGTGTGTGTGTGTGTGTGTGTGTGTGTGTGTGTGTGTGTGTGTGTGAGACTTCCCAAGGTCCAAAGCAAATCCAAAAGCAGCTCTCCTTTCTTCTTGCCATACATCTTTTCTAGAATGTTCTAACCTAATGGGCAACCTCCTTTAGTTTCCTCGGAAGCTGCTTCCACCTGGGCCCCACCTCTACATGACTAATTCAAGCACATGATAATGGATATTACTGGTTCCCTTGTTTGTTTGCCATTTCCTCCCTTTACCCCTGTGCCTAAAACACGGCTGAGCGTGCAGCTACTTAATAAATATGGGTCACATTGAGGAGGAGTCACTATTAGGAAGTCAGTTACAGCTATTACACATAATAATTGCGTAAAGCTACAAATCCTCAGGGAAGTGTTTGCTGAAGACCTGAAACCAGTGGGTGACTAGAAGCTTGAGTGCGTAGCTTTGAAAGAGTAGCCAGACAGACCTAGGCACACGAAGGAAACATAAACCAGGATGTCTCAGGAGGGCAAGCACAGGAAGGTGAGAGTTGTAGGCAAGTGAAACCCACCACTTCTTATTCCAAGTATTAATTTATTTTCCTAATATACCCACCCCCTGTATTTATCCCTGGTGATGTCCACTGATGCTACAAATGTCCACTGATGCCACGTCTCTGGTCAATAGGCCAATTTCTGGAGCACTCTGGATGAAGCGTGAACCTGTCCAGCCAGCCCAGTGTGGCAGTTCTTTATTTTCCCTTTGCGTCTTCCAGCCAGTGACGCTGCAAAAGAGGTTCCGAGGTTCTGCAAAGGCCTTAGGGGTGCCTAGCTCCTCCATTACGTTGCTCAGCCACCAACTCACCTTTAAACTACCATCTGTCTTTGGTTTTAGGAAAGGGAACTAAGATAAAAGAGGAGGGAAAAAAAAAACTTGGCCAATTGAGTCATTTTGTTTGAAAGATCAATCAGTTCCCTAGGAAAGATTTTTCTGGCAGGAGAATCAGAGTACCTGGGATCCAAAAGCAGCGTCTCCAGCACCGGCACTCCATTAGCTGTCAGCAGTAATCACACTTACATCCTCGTTCCCAGCCTCCAGCTAGGAGGGGATGCCTTTACACTCTCCCTGCCTGGTTGCAAAGCTCTCCCCGGCACATGCACACACAGACACAGCTGAGTGGAGCTGGGAACAAGTCCCTGGCACCAAGCACCCTCCAGCAGGTGTACACCAACTCACCCATTCTGTGCTTGGCATAGACCGTCAGGACCCAGAATGGGCTCTGGGGTGAGGAATTGGTATACAGCTGGATAAAAGTCGACTGCAAGTTCGGGACTAAAGGTCTCTGTTGGAACTTGAGAAGGCTCCACATTAACCAAGGACAGGGTATCGCTCACTTCTGTTTGCAGTGGGGTGGCCTGCGCCGTTACAGAACGCTGCCTTGACTTGGCCTTTTCCAGGAACACTCTAGTTTGGAAAACGCACAAACACACACATACAAGGTTACAGTCTGGTGCCTTTTGCCCCTCACCTTTAAATATTTCAGTGACCTAGCACAGTCTTCATTAATAATGAGTCCCCTCAGGGAAGCCAAGCAGAATTCAGAACATGTTGGGTTAACTTTTCTCCCTGGGCCTCTGCTTTATGGAATATAGCGGGGCTCTGCCTTTTCATAGGAGAGTGACTGTGGCTTTGCACTGAGCCCCGAGCAGGAGCTCCTTATTAAAAAGGACTTCTAGGTACCCTTGGGCTGGAGGAGAGCCTCAGGCCAGGGTAATTAAAATGTAGCCTTGAACAACATAGACATATGATGTGTGACCCTATGACGAGAGATTATCAAATGATTTTAATTGCAAGGAGAAAAAAAAGCATACACATTGAATATGATAAACTGCCACAATGGCCACATTTTGTCAGATGAATAACGGTTAGAGGTGAATTCTCACAGAGAAAAGCTTGTATTGACTCCTCAATGACCGTTTCCATTACTATTTAATGTTTGCTGAGTCACATCAAGTTTCGTCGCTTATTCATTTTTGTTCCTATTAAATTTTGTTTATAAGTTTTCTGTCATTATCAAATATAAGAATAGAAATATTCTCCCTGTCTCTTCATACACACTGTCCCATTTTTAAAAAAAAAAAAAAAAAAAAAAAGAAGAAGCTAATCCTCGGTCCTTTGCATTTTCTTGGATCTCGACATAAAATGAAGAACAGTTTCTTCCAGGAAAGGAGCAGTCTGGGTGGAGTGACCATTGCCGACATGAAGGGAATGGTGGGGACTGGGAAAAGCAATCCAAGCTGAACAAAAAGGACAGCAGCCGCCAGCATCAGGCCATCGCTGCTGTGTGCAGATGTGAATGACACCACCACAGTTTCAGCAAGAAAAACCAGAGACTGAAAAGCCAAAACAATGTTCTGAAACGTGTCTGAATTGTTCATCACTAATTACTGTGTGAACCAAATAAAGTCGGTCTTCATTCTCAATTTGACATCTTTGCTGCCTATATCTGACCTAACTTTCAAAGTGTATAAACCACACCTACTCTTCGTGTTCCCGTACTTCATCAGCGGCATTATGCAGCAGAGAGAGACAGAGACAGAGAGAGACCAAGACCTGGGGACAGCACCCTCCACTTCAGTCCCCACTGGGCACTATCCATCCTGTGACAGGTGCGACCTTCTCTCCCTTCCCCACTTTGCACAGAGAAGAACAGAGGAAATTTTATTTGACCTTCTACTTACGATGCAAGTTCTCAATGTCCAGGACACTTAAGCTTTTCTTCTTTGTTTCTGTTTATCGCTTGGTTTGGGTCTACGTTTTAGTCCATTGACCTGCTGAAAGCATTGATTCACATCAGTATCAAACGCCTCTTTACACCAGGGGCTCCTCGAGGACTCCTTCAAACAGACTTCTGCAATCTGCCCCTGACATTCCTGAATCAGTTGGCCTGAGGTGGCTCCAAAAAGTCGGTATCAAGCTGCCAGAGGTGTGTGGTCTAGAGACCACATGTGGAGGAAGTATGGCTTCTACTCAGGGCCGTGTCAGCTTATGAATAGATCTCCAGAGCTGGCATGGTGAGTACTCCCTTCATTTGCAATATTAATGGCATTCACTTTGGCTTCCTTATCAAACCAATGTATTTGCCATCTGTCCATGTCAGTTGGAAAGTAGTGGCCGATCCATGGATGCCCTTACTGAGAACTCTCATATCTCAAATACATGTAGAATCAAGGAGCTTGGAAGTTCCTCTATGGTCATGATCATATAATTCAATATAGGCATTTTATAAATGGAGAGACCAACACAGTCATTGCCCCCTTCACTTTCTGGTTATTCTCCATATTTTCAAGATTCTCTGTGTTCAAAGCAAGACCTGAAAGCTTACTTGACTTTTCTATTCATAGCATATAACTGTACTCAGCAAATACAATCAATGAGTAATTACCTGTTGGAGCAATTGAATCATCAGAATGAAAGGCAAGATCCTTCAGCATCTAAACTGCATTGTTTTCTTTTAAAGGGTCAAAACTATAACAATTAGCAACTTATTTTTGAATATATAAAGTAGATTAAAATGCTGGGAATGAAGTAAATGCATTCTTACAATATGCCGAACATTGAACAGAGCAGATATTCTGTGAGTTCATTCCTATGATTTGCATTTTTTTCTGCTGTCACTAATCCTACATGCCCAGGAACTATGACAAAGCAAAAATGCAAAATATACCTTCTTAGGATTTCTGTATCTGCTTTTGAATATCAGACCATTTTCTTTGCAGGACTGGGGAGGGTACATATAGTATTTGCAAACTTGATTAATGAGTTACATGAACTTTCAACTCTAGAATAGGTAAAATTCTTTAAATTGCAAAAAATTGTTAAAATATTATATCACAATCCTTTGCCCCAAACGGTCAAGTTTTTCTTTGTTCAGCTCATTAGGGGACATTGCCTGCTCACTCCCACTCCCTCCGTGATTCAAGAGGATTTCATCCTTCATGATGATAACTGGGCAGCTGAAATAAGGATTCCTCCAGGGTCTGTTATTAGCTGAGCCCTGTTTTCTGTGTTGTGAGTGTAGTAGTCCATCAAGGGAGTTTTAACATTTGACCTTGGGAAGTTTCTGGCTTGTGTGCACTACAGCAGATACAAACAAACAAACACTGCAGCTGTAGACCAAGACAAGCTCTGCAGAACAAAAACAAGCAACAGATGGTAAAAGCAATGATAGCAATGACGGGAGGGTCCGTTACATGGAGGGCCAAAGGGTGACATTTGATCTGCCTGAGATGGAGACATGCTGGGGTTCAGCCTCGGCTCAGGTTCAGGTCCTGAATGAGGAAGGAGTGTCATCACAAGGAAAAAATCTGACCACCGGATGGATTGCACTCAAGTGGCCCTGAATAGCTCAAGGTATCTTTACTTATACTTTAACAGAGTTTTTTCTATGAGACCTACGTGAACAGCTTTATTATTGGTTCCTATTTATTTATTTTTAAGAAATACATATTTTAAGAAATACATTGTAATCATTATAAAAAGTCCCTATTGTTCCCTTTTATGCTTCCCCAAATACACTTTCCTATCACCCATATATCCTTATTCTAAACACAGAGTTCAGCATTTTTCAGGCTTAACTAAATATTGAACCAGACACATCCTGCTCTCCCACCACTTATGACCCTGGCAGCTACTTGTGGTTACGCAGTTAAAAAGTAATAGGTATGGGGACATTGCTTTAAGGATGACAATATTCAAACCCAAACAACTCTTTCACATCTGCAAGATACGTTTTTATATAGTTCCCTTTCCTACAAGAGGGTCCCACGTCTCCATTTCTCTGTAAAAGGCAGACTTTGATGAGGCACTCTTTTCCCATCCCACTATTATACCATACTTCTTCTACCAATGTAAGCTTGTGTATATGGTAAAGACGCATCTATCCATCCTATATTTTACATTGTATTTTCCCCCATTGGATCATGCTAGATCCTATCATTGATTCTATATGCTTCATGTGCAGGGAACTTACTCTTAAAAGTTAGCACTGTTTATATTCCTGGGGCTTTTTCCCTATTCTGTGTATGGATGCCTTACCCTTTCCAGAACTGTGAGACATGGTTAATGTTCCAAGTGTTGTTTTCTCATATGTACCTAACTGTCACTAGGACAGGATTAATCTCTAGTTCCCAGGATTAGGAGTTGTAGTTAGTAATTCTAGGTAAGAAACTTGAGAAGCATTAGCCCTCTGCTGATTCTAAGGGGGAAACATTGGAGAAAGAGCAGAATTTCCAGGAAATTCTGTTGCATGTGTGACTGACAACGTAAAACTAAAAACCACCCAAAGATTCAACAATATAATGAGAGAAAATAGAGCCTGCAAGCTGCATGACTTCAGCACAGTCCTGTGCTACCCCACGGTCCACTGGCTCTTGCCAAGTAGAGAGCATCTTCCATGGGTCTTGCTTTATGGAGACCTGTTGGACAGGCATTCACACAATGATCCAAGGCTAGGCTGCACGGCTTCCGACAGAGATGGAAACCTGGGCACGGGACTGTGAGAACCAGGGGGTGGGAATGGCCATGTCAATTTTTAGACGATGGCGAGAAGGCCAGTGTGGATGTGGCAGGGAAGGAGGGGAGGTTTTTGTGTGTTGCTGTGATAAACACCACAATCAAAAGCAGATTAGGGGAGGAGCAGGTTTATGCTAATTTACACTTCCGTCACTGAAGGATGCCAGGGCAGGAACTGAAGCAGAAACCAAGGGGAGCAATAACAACAGTAACCACCATTTTCCTGAGGATGTTAGTACACACAACATAAGACTGAAACTATCCAGATTTCAATCACAGCCGTCCAGTCTTTAGGGAACTTGAAAAATGTGGCTACTTCTAAAGAGAAAGACTGTCAAAATACATCAGCCTTGAGGTCATTCAGATATTAGACATATCGGACAGAGGTTGTCAAACAGCTCTTCTAAGTATCTCCCATAAGCCAAAGCTAAGAGCTCCTTAAATAAGAATAAGTTCTTACCAATGATTATCAAGTATAAGTGAACTTTAAAAAATTTTTTGCATATAAATATACTACTAATTTTTAATGAAAAATAGTTTTAAATTAAAATTTAATACATCATTTCCCTGTTTCCCTTCCTCTTTCTGACCCTTCCCATGCATCTCCTTTCTCTATGTGGAATTACATACACATATACATACTCCCATGTATTTCTAAGTATATAAAGTTACTTGTACGGCTACGACTTCAGGTACTGTTTATTTGAACAATCCTTTCACTCTGTCTTCTACTGTGCAACTCTTTAACGCAGTTCAAACCTCACCAGCCTTTCTCTGTCTTAGTTACTGTTTTTACTTCCTCCTAGTCTTCACTTCTTTCCCTGTGTATCTCTCCACCTTTTTTTTTTTTTTTTTTTTTTTTGGAAATGCTCCATTTATCTACTGTTTGTATTTCTTTTGTTTCAGTCACTGTCCATTCTTTAGTTTATTGTTTTCAGGACTTTTTGAAAACTTTATGGAAACCAGTCCTACTTCAGTGGCTATGTGCTCTTCACATCTCTGTGGCTCCAAGTTTTCTCAGCTCCATTTGAGTATTTCCACCTTAGAAGCCTTGAAACTACAGCACCAAACCCCCCAAGTTGGAGTCTCCTCTTATATTCTAGACTGGTTGTAGCAATGGCAGTATTGTCCCTCTGCTGACCTAGGAATCACCCTCCTGTTAGCAGGACTCTATCCAACGACAATGACAGGCTTGCTCTTCTCCCTAAGTGTTTTAAGTTTGACTTCTCTAATCTATTGCTACCAGTTTTATTCCATTTCTGACCTTTTATAGTTTCATCCACAAAATTTCAGTGTACCTTTACTGAGTACTTCTCCACTATTTCTCCTCACAATTCCAAAAGCTTCTGGTAAGGATGTTCCATAAAAGAAATAAACCATCTCTACTTTCTTAAAACTCATAGATAGGGCTGGAGAGGTGGCTCTGTGGTCGAGTATTGCTGCTCTTGCGAAGGACCTGAGTTCAGTTCCGGCGCCTCTGTTGGATGGCTCACAACTGCAGACCACTCTAGCACTAAGGCATATGACTCCCACTTCCGGTCTCCACGGACACCTGCACTCATGTGCACATCACCACCTCCTAAGTGTGTGTGTGCACACGCACACACACATGCACACACACGTGCGTACATGCCTTTAACTAAAAATAAAATAAAATAAAACATGTATTTAAAAAAATCATAAGTATGCCGGGCGGTGGTGGCGCACGCCTTTAATCCCAGCACTCGGGAGGCAGAGGCAGGCGGATCTCTGTGAGTTCGAGGCCAGCCTGGTCTCCAAAGCGAGTTCCAGGAAAGGCGCAAAGCTACACAGAGAAACCCTGTCTCGAAAAAAAAAAAAAATCATAAGTAGTTAACCTTATGTGTGAAATAACACCCAAGGCTATGTTATTTCCCATCTGCCAGCTTTACCAGGCTTATTTATGGCCATTTCCTGCCTCACCATTTAAACTCTAGCCAAAGTATGTTACATATAATTTCCAAATAACCCTACTGATGTGACTTTATAAACATTCATGTTTTCTAAATCTTTTATCTGCAGTTTTCCCTCATCCAGTCTCTATAAATAACAACCCTCATAACTGATGCTTGTTGAGCATCTATATGTATCTCACTTGTCCCTTGTTCTCAATGTCTCATTGAAGTACCTTGGGCCAGATATTGTGGAGCTGCTATAATAGTCATTTTAATTATCAGGAGACAAAGAAACAGAAGGTTTAAGTGATGATTTGCATGAGAAAATGGTGGATGAAGAGTCTAAGTCCAGGAATTTTAACCCCCAAATGTTTGATTGTGGCCAAAGAATTTCTATCCAACTTTGCACCTTAGTTCAGACCTCACCTCTTAAACACCGAGTGCCATCATTTTCTAAGATTGCTTAGAAACCTCTGGGGGTCTCCCAACTCACTTATAATAGGGATGGTTTTGCCAGAGTAATTATATTGAGGTACAACCACAAATATAGCTCCTAGGTAGTATGGATTCTGTTTATAGAACTTGATATCTAAAGCACCTTCCAAAGTACTTACTTGCAGGAAATAAGCCAAGCTCCATATACCCTCTTGTTGGATTGTGTGTAGCATACCCACCTTATCACCACCTCCATTAAGTTTTCTTTGATTTCTTCAGACAAAACTACACCTACGTTAAAACACTTTGTTCGCCTTCCTGAGTAACGCTATCCTGTTTTGCTGACTTGCCCCTTTGAAGACCTTTCTTCTTCCTACACTAGACACAGAATTCCCTACAGATAGCAGTGTTTTATTTGTCTTTGTACCTCTGCTTGGTCAGAGCCTAACACATCACTTTCCGATTAGAATGCACTTGAGTTTCACTAAACACTATGGAACAGTATGAAATTCCATCACTTGTGTTTAACTTCACAGAAACTGAAAAGGTTTGCTTTGAAAATAATTGGTCACCAACTGTATGCCAAGAAGAGAATCCAAAATTCAAAGACTATCTATCCTTTATCTATGGGAGCCAGTTGGAGAGAAAGAAAACTTCCGAAGGTTTTCTAAAGCAGTCAAAGCTATATTCTGCAGGAAGGGAGAATTGTCGGATGTCAGCAGCCTTTACCACTCACTGGATGGCACTAGGGACTCTAATTCATGATTCATGTGTCAGGATAATAATTCTGTGCAATTCATGCACATTATTGAAACGTTTCCAAGGTGGACCACCTATTTTTGTCCATGTGTGAACTAGACTTCCATCCTCAGAGAATTTCTTTGGATCCATTTCTGACCCTTGAGACCAACATCACATAGAAACCTAGCCGGGTACCTGAAGTTCCAGTATGCCCCTGGGTAACAAGCAGGCTTGTGGCCATATGGTGTCCCCAGAGCCTGCTGTCCTCTGATCTATGCCAGAACAGGCATATGCTGGGATATTTCAGGACCCTGAGGGAAGAGTCAAAATGTCACTGAGTGAGTGTGAGACGACGCTCCCGTTTCTCTTGTTTATGGGAGGGGCAGAAATGAAAGAGGGGAAATAGAAGACACTGTTGTTGATTCTAAAGCACGCACAGGTCAGGTTAGGACATACAAGTCAGACCTGATGGGCTCCCTGAGGAATAGCCATTTTACTTATTTTAAATAACCTTAAAATGTTTTTTTGTTTTAATGAAAGAAGAATCCTGTATCTTTGAATTTTAGCTACTGGGCTTCTCTCAGGTTTGATTTTTACATACTATGAACAAGTAAATATCTAGAATGTAGTTTATTGGTGATGCCTTTTTTTGTTTGCTTAAGTTGGGAGAAGGGATGCCTGAAGGATTGAGTCATTACTTCAGGAGTCTGCTGCAGTTGAAAAAGCACAGACTTTCTTTTTTGAACAAGTTCCATATGAACAAGTGACTGTTCCATTCAGTTGCTTTGAGGTGCTAAGGGGCTTGTATAGGAGCTAAAAAAAGCCCTGTCTGGGAGGTTGTCCTTCCCAACAAGCATTCTGACAGACTCAAAGAAGGTGGAGGAAACCAAGGATCAGGAAGGTAACACCCCAAGGCTGAGTGTCAGGAACAGCTTAGAGCGAAACCTATTTCTTGAGAAAATATAAACATGGACAGATAGAGAATCACTGGGTATGGGAGCTACACAGAGGGGCATCAAAAAGCTGGATCTGTGTTTTCACCTGAATGAGAAACAAATACAAGAAAGTACAGCACAGCGTCGGTTTTCTTCCTAGTTGAAGGTTGCCTAATTCTAGAAATCTCCTTTAGCTGCTTCAAATGGAATGGTCCCATTTGCTAATGTTCACAAGTTGTGATTAAACATTGATAATTTGTTTAAACATTGTTCAGTTTGACTAACAAAGCCCATGATGCATCTTAAACCCAATTTCATAAAGTGCAATGGTAGGATTTCCTTTCTCTGAATTAAAAAAAAAAAACTACTTTTAGACTCATGCTCTTTTCATTTTTGTATAGTGAAACTTCATATAAATCCAGTGTTTGCCACATCTGAAATGTTGGCCGTCATTTTAAAATGAAACACATGTACATTTTGTTAATTGATCAAAAAAACTAAATTCTTCTAGTGAATGGATATAAAAATATGGTCTTCCTCATATGACGGTTACCAATCAGGCAAAGCAAAATTCGGATCACAAGGCTCTGTGTAGGTTTCATCAGCCAACTGTTCCTTGCAGGAAGATAATTAGGGCCTCACTCAAATCTTTCAAAAGCATAACGCAAATCGAGGTTTAAGGGTACAGTTATATGGTAGAGGACTTACCTAACATGTACAGGATCCTTGGTTATATCCATAACTCCACAAGAAAGTTTTAAAATAGTAGAATTTCATTTTACCCAGACATAATGGCTCATGCCCGTGATTCTAGCATTCAGGAAGGGTAGCATTAGGATTACCATGACATGGAGGCCAGTCTGATTTACAGAATTAGTTACTGGACAAGACCATCTAGGCTGCAGAGTGATAACTTGTCTCAAAAAAAATCCCAAATCAAATATGAGTGTGGCATGTGTGTTTGTGTGTGTTCAAAAAAGAGAGAGAGAGTAAAAAATTAAAACAAGCAGTTTTCTATTTCTAGATATGGAAAAGAGATTGTGTGTATGTAGCTGTGAACAGATACAAAAACATAAATTAATATACACAGTCCAAGTAGCAGTTATCTTTATAAATAAATCTGCTCACATTCAACATTGACGCTGACAGTCCTTGGTCAATGTTAAGACCGCGCCACCTTCTGGTCGCCACGTGTATGACAGGTGCGCGGGTTTACAAACTAGTATTTCTGCTTTATGTAAAACTTATATTGACTTATATTGAAGGAAAACAACAAACACTCGTCTTGTGTGGTTCCTTCTCCCCCGGGGATGCAGTGGAATAGGAACACAACTCCTAAATGTACTCCTGTGGCTGCTGTACTTGAAAATCCGAGCTTGCTTCCCTCTTACTCCACTGTAGTGGTTCACAACAGACCACACACAGCCGACAGGGCTGCGATTTCAAGAGCAAGGGGGTTTGGTTGCCTGTCTTTTCTCTGGTTGTCACTCTCTGAACTTCTCAGAGCCTGAGAAATGGTACTTCCATACGGAAAGCTGAGCCTCTGCCAGTCATGCAAGGCAGATGGGGATGATGCCGTGTCTCTCCAAAGCTAAACAATAAAAAACATGTAGGCTAATTTCTGAACAACTGTTAGGACATAATTGCGGACAAACGATGACTTCGGGAATTCTACTCTGCTTAAATTCCTCCATAGTTACAGTTAGATCAGTGATGTTGCCACGGCCTTCGATATCTTAGCTATAAAAGCAAGGAGGGAATGGCATGCCTTCGCTACCAAGCTGGACACCCCAGCTACGGGAGGTTTAGAGGGCCTATGAACTGCAATTTTGTACATGCTTCTCCCAAAGTTTGCATATGAAACTAGCGTTTGAAAAGATGATCACAAAGCAAGGTACGTTCCCCATGTGCACTGCTTTGGGATGTGTATATCTTAGTATCTTAATCAAAAATAGTGTCAAAAACCTTGAAGTCTTACATTCATGAGTATGTATGGAGAGGCAGTAAACTTAATTCATTGTTTTTCAACTTTCTCATCATAGATTGCTTAAGATTTCTTCAGTAAGCAGCCCTGTCTGTCGTTCTGTCTGCTGCCCACCTTTCAGTGTGTCACCAAGGCCCCTCACTCATACATCTTAACACCTAAAAGCAAAACAGAAAGTGGATACTCTTGCACAGAGAACACTGCAATTTTGCTGTAATCATCAGGATCTTTTCCTTGACTTTCTATTTCACATTAACTCTGTTGGCCAAGATTCATTTTTTTTCCTAAATTAAACCCACTTCTGAATCTACAAGTAAAAGAATATGGGAGGGGTTGGTGCAAAGAAGGGTCCAGGCTTAATTAGAAATGCAAAGTCATCTGCTGCTAAATCATTGGCTTTCATTGGTGTTGGAATTTGCTTTATATAAAATTTAACTAGAAGAATAAATATTTCAAAGGGAAATTTCAAAAGAACACTCCAGGGCCACCAAGATAGCTCAGCGTGTGAAGGTATCTGCCCCTAACCTGGCAACCCTGGAATTACATGGTGGAAGGAGACAACTGAGGCCTTCAAGGTCTCCTTTGACCTCCATATACTCATACACTAAACAAATTTAAAAATGTAAAAACAGTACCCCAATTTTTAATTATTTATTTGATGATATTCTTTGCTGAAGGACACACAAGAGTGCCTTATACCACAGAACTAAATGAGCAAGACCCAAATGTGAGACTGACAGGGATGTGAATATATGAGGTAAATACAACTGCTTAAAAACATGTCAAAACCAGGTACAATCCAGAGGCCAAATGAAGGATCTCCCACCTTTTGAGAATCAAGGTTACTAAGGACAGGAAAGTCTTTGTTAGTCTTCAATAAAACTCTGCAAGTTTGTGACAATGTGACTAGATCAACACACAAGGGACAAGAAAATTCTTCCTGAAGGTAGAAAGACAACTGGTAAATGTGAAAGAAATTAGGACATTACCATTTGGAAACCTTCATAAGAACTGGTTCAGTGATGAATCATTGCCAGGCCAAGGTTTGCCCCTGTGCCACATAGGAAGGCGAAGTGAGGAAACATAAATCTCCCTCTAGCAATCTCCAACACCTTAGCAGCAGGTTGTCTTCACATCTCTTGTGCTTCATAAATATCAATAGGACTTTCTAAATCCATAGACTATATGAGGTACAGTCTTTAAAGTAGTTGGCTTATGCTAAAAACTACAAAGTCATTATTGTCAGGAATCAGTGTTGGGGTTCAGCCCCAACCTATTACTCTGCTTTATATCTACATTTTACTCCCTAAAAGAAATCACCACACCCACTTCAACCAGTGATATTCCTTCACTTTATCCCCTATATTCAAGGTTGTCTGAGGTGCCCTTTACCAGGGGACCTCCATATTCAATGCCCCACATTGGGTGCCAGAATGTTGCAGATAATCCACAGATACTGACAATGGAACAATTAATTTAAAAATTATATTGGGGAGAACAACTCACTAAACAGGATAGGAAAAATCGTCACAGAGTCCTAGAAGGCTAATGTCCTGTCCCAAGCTGCTCCTGCCACCAGAGTCAGTCTGCACCATCCAAGCCCTTGAAGGAGCGAAGAGATCCAGCATAACATGCCCTTCAGTCTTAAGCTAGCCCCAAAATCACACCCTAGGGGCTGATACCTCAAAGTCATAGGTGGAACAGGTACCCACTACATGGCATCACAAAGATCAAATGAAAACCTAAAATCTGTCCCAGATTTAAAAAGACTGCAGAAACTTAACAGTCAAGTGTAGCTCAAGACCATTGGATTTCTTCCTTACGACGTTAAGTTAATTGCCAAAGTCTATCCCCGTTTTAGTCCCTGGCTTTGTTAGCTATGTTATGTTTGCATAAAAATTGCCATTTTTATAAAATACAAGCTAAAGTATTTAGAAGTAAATGGGCTTCATCTTTGTACACACACACACACACACACACACACACACACACACACACACACACAAAGCCCAAGCAAATGTTGATATTAGTGGAATTATGTTTAAGAGAATTCTTCAGGCAAATGGATAGAACTAGAAAAAAAAATCATCCTGAGTGATGTAACCCAGACCCAGAAAGACAAACATAGACAAACATGGTATATACTCATTTATAAGTAGATATTAACTATAAGGTGAAGGATAACCATGCTACAACCCACAGCCTCAAGAGAGGCTAGGTAACAAAGAGGGCTCAGGGTGGATACTTGAGTCTCCCTGGGAAAGAGAAATAGAAGAGCTTTCATGGGTGGTCTAGGGGCAGATGGGAATGGGAACATGAGAGAGCAGGTGGGAGTGAGTTTGGGGATGAAAGTACATAAAAAGCCAACTGGAAAAGGGAATCATTTCAGAGTCAGGTAGAAACCTGGTGCAAGAGAAACTCCCAGGAATCTACAAGGATGACCCCGGCTAAGGCTCCTAGCATTTGCAGATAATGTAGCCTGAATTGGTCACCTCCTGTGACCAGGCAACAACACTTCCAGTGGGATTGGGACACCACCACAACCACATAAACTTCAACTTACAGTCTGTCCTACCTATGGGATATACTGAGTTAAGGGTGACACAGAGATTGTGGAAGTAGCCAACCAATGACTGGTCCAGCCTCAGACCCATGCCATGAGAGTGAGCCCACCCTTGATGCTGCCTGGAGCACCAGGACCCAGAGACTGTATGGCCCAGAGACCTAAGATAGAACTAAACAACTGGAGGGGAAAAAATGTCAATGTAATGATGCCTAACAATACTCCACTATACTCATAGATTGGAGCCTAGTCCAATAGTCATCAGAGAGGCTTCATTCAGCAACTGATGGAAACAGATGCAGAGACCCACAACCAAACATTAGACCAAACCCAGGAATCCTGCTGAAGAGAGGGAGGAAGGATTGTAGGAGCCAGAGTGGGTCAAGGACATACATCACAAGAAAGTCCACAGAATCAACTCATCTGGGCTCATAGGCGCTCACAGAGACTGAACCAATAACCAGGGAGCCTGCATGGGCCTGACCTAGGTCCTCTGTATAAATGTTACTGTTGTGTAGCTTGGTCTTCTTGTGGGACTCCTAACAATGGGAGCAGGGACTGTCTCTGATTCTTTTGATGGCTTTTGGGGCCCTATTCCTCATACTGGGTTGCCTTGCCCAGCCTTAACACAAGGTGCTTAGTCTTACTACAACTGGATATGCCATGTTTTTTTATATCCATGGGAGGCCTGCCATTTTCTGAATAGAAATGAGGAGGACTGAATTGAGGGGCAGAGGGAAGGTTGGGGGAAGGAGCTGGGAGGAGAGGAGGGAGGGAAAACTGTGGCCAGGATGTAAAATAAATAAATTAATTAAAAACAAATAAATAAAGCTATACTGATAATATCTTTCCATAAACAGAGAATTCTTTAGATTTTTGTAGCAATATTTCTATTTCCACAAGTCTAAGACTTTCAAAGGAAATGTTAAGTAAAAAGGTGGTTAAATTACCTTATTTTTTATTTATTACAGATAATTATTACTGTGACAATCAGAAACCCATCTTGAATTCAAAAGACACATTATTTTAGCCACACATAGACTGAATTTCAGTTAAGTGAAGTTTGAAAGCATGTCTGAGTCTTTACAGACCCAGCTGCCGCAGCTTCTCTCCCTTGGCTTCATTCACACTATCATCCTTCCAGTGCGTCATCTCTTACTTCCTCCAAAAGACCTCTTATGTCCCATCTGCAACCGGACAGCATGTCAGACTTGATTCCCAGCCTAAGACACACAGCTAAATCTAGCAAAATGTCACCAAAAAGGAAAAACCAATGGGAACAAATAGTAGTCGATGGTGTTGGAGCCTGGAGGAAGGTTCCAAGAGAGACAGGATGGTTTCAGGCGTGTATATCAGGGTACTTAATGCCCAACCTTCCATCTTGGTTCTTTTACTCATGTATTAACTATTTCCTTATCAAATGACCATTAAAGATGAGCTGCCACGATAGTGCGGCACACAGGACAAAAAAGTGATTTCTATTCTAACATTATGTTTCCATCCTAGGATCTCTATGCATGTTTTTCTGTTGTTTCTAGAGCACAAATCTCTTTTAATCCCCTTGTACATTGTACTTTATCTACATTTGATATGTGTGTCTATATGTGTGTGAGTGAGTCTGTGTGTGTATGTATGCATGTGTGTATCAGTGTGTTCACATGCATCTCTGTGTGTGTGTCAGTATGCATATGCGTGTGCATGTGAATCTGTATGTGTGTGTGTATGTGTGTACACATATGTGTATGTCTGTCTGTATTGTGTCTACATGCATGTGTGTCTGTGTGTCTACGTGTGTGTTAACCTCTTTTTGAAACTCTGAACTTTCTGTCTTTATTAAGCTGATAGAAGGAGGAAGGACTTGAAGGAAACCATAGGGCATGTAAAACAAAATGTACTTTCCCTAGCCAGCCTTGAGGCAGCCAGTTTAAATTTTACTAAGTACTTATACTCAATGTCAGCAGGTAATGTTGGAAGTATAGGATTTCCTTAAAGCGTCTTTTTAGTTCATTGACTTAACAACATTGCTGTCACTTACACATATAACATAAAGTAATTGTTTCATTTATGTAACATTGAGATATGATTAGCCATTATTTTAATTATTTCTCACAATGTAGTACAATCATTTATATTTCCTTCTTAGTGCACTAATTATGTTAACAGCCTCTAAGTTCTAAGTACTGTAGCATTCTGTTTTATGGTGTTTGAAAGCTAGCAATAAGCAGAACATAATTTTCACTACATGAATTCACATATTGTCATTATTTTCAAAGTGAAATTTTATTGCAAGGGTCCACAGAAGGGAAATTATTCAGTTAAGTTTAGATTTTTCAATCAAAGATTCCATTGTATATAAAAATATTTGCATGGAAAGAACAGCAGATGTGAAGAGGTAAGATGTGAAAAGGTGAGATGTAAAGAGATGGCCCTGTAGGGAAGGGCTGGGTGATCAGAAAAGGAACACAGGTTTCTCTAGCCAATAGCATACAGAAATGATGTTTGTTTGTTTGCTTGTTTGTTTTGAAGCAGAGCTGGAGACTTATTAAAGACAGAAAGTTACTTTAGAAAAGCATAGAAGTGTATGCATTCAAGAAAATAGACGTTGGGGTCTCAGAAATTCTAGTGCATTGGAAGCCGTTTTCCTATCCAGACAATTTGACTTTATATTTAAATCTTTGTTCTATTTCTAGCGACACAGTCCAGGAAGCTGCTCAGCCACCTGTGACTCAGTTTCCCTGTACAAAAAATGCAAAGCAGAATGGCCCATCCCTGGCTCTCTTCTTGTCTGTTGATGCCTATCTTGGAAAACAATGGGGATTGAAAGGCCTCAGAGGGGAATGCACGGTACTTTCTGCAACTGACAGTCTGGACTTCTTCGTCCTTTAATTCACTGGCCAGAATCTTCCAGTCTTGAAATTTCATTCCAAATTTTAGGTATTCTAGCTCACTTTCAAATAACTTTTGGTAGCTTCAAGTTTCTGCCTTATATTGCAGGCAAATAAAATAATGATAATAGTTGTGACTAGTATTTCATGAAATTGCCAAATAGGCCATGATTTTTAAAGTGTGTGGTTTTTGGCTCTGTCAAAAAAAACTTCCATCAGGTGATTTGCTAGCAAAAGGAGATGTTTAGATGTTTTCAGTTGGCCCTATCTAAAGTTTTCTTCCTTACGCAGTATTTGTTCTCTTGTGAAAGGAGGAAACAAATGGATTGACTAAAGATTAATCATCAGGAGAAAGTATGGGAAGGAATGACCATCCTCATGTGCTCTCTCCGTAGTGGCAGATGGCAGGTACAGAACTCATATCTCCCTTGCTATGGTTGCAGGTTATCACCCAGGCTCTGAGGGAAGGGTCTCCTTGAATTTCATGCAGTGCACAGAAGGTCTTGGCATTTTGCCCATGCCAATTTAATATGTATGAGATCCTGGTAGTCTATTTGGCATTTTACTATGCTATTGGTAAGTTGGTGTAAGCCAGTTTGGGACTCCCCATTCCAGTTAACTTGCCATGGTCACTAACTTCTAGTGAATTTAGGTCTCTACATCAGACATGTCATAGCATAATTCAGTTTTGGGTACTTTCAAGCACACAAAAGAAATTGTTATCCATGGTCCAAGCTGAAAGTTTGACAGCCAATATCTAGTGGAGGGAGCATCAAGACCCAGACCCCTCTCTGTTCCTCTCTTTCCCTGGTGTTACCTGGCCTCTCTGAACTGTGATAGATATTATTCATCATTTGTCACTTGAGGATGGCAAAAACAACTTGAATGTCACTGTGAGAGTTTTCATAATCATCTTTTCTTGGCAACCTGGCAAAGCTATGTCTTCAATAAATTTCTGTTACTAATGTTCAGTTGCTTTAATGTCTTGTCAGGTAGAACTCTCCTAGCTGTGCACTTAGTGATCTACTTTGAAACAAGACGAGGTTGAGTATCTTTGCTTAATCTTAAAAATAGGTGACATGCTTATATACCACTACATACTAGAAAATTGACTTTTCAAGGTATTCTTTCCCTGGGATAATAGGAATGGAGTGGAAATTGCTACCTGTTCAACTATAAAGGGTAATCTCAGAGGACTGTGAAATATCAAACTGAGAGGAAAACATTTTGTTTCCCCATCAAAAATCTTTTCTCCCTAATAGATACATTTTGCATATTTAAGGCTTTTGTTTTTCCAGTACAGATATTGAGGGTCTCAGATATTAGTATCTCAGGTATGAGGATGTCAGAGCCTCAGCTCACACCTGGGACAGGTTCTCAACCTGTTGGGTAAAGCACTTCTTATTATATGGTATCACATCCTGTCATATCACAACATGTCATATCATATCAGGCCATGCCCATTAATATTATATTTCAATATGAGTTTCTGCAGAGTGAGGCCCTACCTGAGGGCAGAGGATGAATTTAATGATCTCTTGATGTCTATTCCAATTGAATGATTCTATAGTAAGTAGCGAAACTGTCACGATACTGTGAATTTTGGAGGCCATTCCCAGGTCCATGTGCTAACAGGGAAAAGATAACTAGATAAAACAATTGTTATCCACTATTTGTTCAAGTGGTTGCTGAAGCTAAGATTTTTCTTTCTTTTAAAAGATAGTTACTCCTTAATGATAAGGAGAATGCCATGCTCTCCGTAGGCTATATTTTTCTCTACTTGAAACCAGGACCATTAATTCCTATCCATTTACATAAAAGAAACACAGACATAGTACCTAAAAAAAAGAGTCTCTCTGATATTTGTATATTTGTATGCCCTCCCTGTTGGAAACAGGAGTTCGGGCCGGGATGCAGGCTGAGTCTCAGGAACCTGAAGCCACTGCCGCCACCACAGGCAGGCTCTGAAGCCGGGACGTGAGGCTTCTCGGCGCCTGCCAAAGCTGGAGCCCTTTCCAAGCTGTTTAACTTGCGATTATTTCTCTTGTTGCCTTTTCTTTGAAAATTAATTTCAGATGTGAAATGGCCATGTTTAAATAATTCATTAAAAAAATAAATCCAGAGGAACGTGGCAAAGGTAGAGAGAAACCCGAGGAAGCACAAAGCAGGGGTCGAGCCGGATGTGTCTGTCTGAGAGATTTTCTTACTCCACAGCGCTTAATTAGGCCTGCCTCTCTGTTTGGCCCTGGGTTGGTTTTGTTCTTTCAAGAGAGCTGTTGACCTAATACTGCAGTAAAACACACGGAGAGGTAGCTTCTCACGGTTCATGAAAACATTTGTAAATGCTCTTATTTTGGCATCGAAGGAAAAAGAGAAAGAAAGAAAGGAAAGTGTGCCTCTAACCCAGGGAAATTCATCCATTTATAATTGCATTTTTTAATAGTATAGGGCAGCTTTTCGGCTTCGCCCATTATGCAAACCAGTCAGACAACACTGTTAAATGTAAGCAACTAAATGCCCAGAAGAATCTTAACGATAAAACCAAGCACTTCTGCGACTTTTCCAGAATCTTCCAGCCAGACAATTAATTGAACTAATGCAGTGGAGTTTATGGCTTCTGGCACTGCTGCCATGCTTACAGAAGCATTTTAAACGTTACATTCTTAAACCTTCTAGATCAATTAGTTTGTGATAGAAGCCGATCTCCAGGTCTAACATTACTTTTTTGTGCTGATGTATCATTTTCCGTAATAAGCATTTTTTTAAAAGAACTAATTAGTACCTTCTGGCCCTAGAGAAAGCGCCATATTGATTAGCCTTCCGCGCCCACACTGTGAGGAAACTCCTACCACCTTCCTCACGACCTCTTGCATGTTTGGGTGGGCATCTAGAATAGTAGAAATGGGGGCAGGGGTGCTCCACCACGTTGTTGGGAAAGAAATCAGGGGGTTGTTTTCTGATAAACTAGCTACACACTCTACCATTTTACAACCGAAGCTGCCCAAACATGCACACCTCAATTACTCAATAAGTCCATTTTAATTTCCCTTCCAGGAGAACACCACGGTGTTCCTCCTTTTGCATAATACAAAGATGTTTCCATCGAATGCTCTGTTATTGAAAATACAGTCTTCCAAGTTACTGTTCAAAATATCCATCTGGCTGGGTAAACGCTCTGCTGTCTTGTTTTGTTTTCCCAAGTCTCTGATGAGGAGATGTTTGTCGTTTAATTGCTGCTAAGGATCACAGATGATGGTTTATAGGTTTAGGCAAATTTGTGGACAGCACTTTGTTCACAAACACGAGAGTATGCCGGTACTTCATAATTATCCTACAGAACTCAATTGGCCCTTAACAGCACCACCCCCACCCCCAAACTGGCTTCAGGGAGACTTGTTTTAGCACAAAGGCTCTTTCTTGTTAATTAACCTGTGTGCGCTCATTACGAACAAAACCTATTTGTTTCCAGTTAATATATTTGCTGCTACTTGATATATTCATTTATTCTTATCCTTGTTAAGTGAAGGGTGGAGGAGGAGAATCATTTGGGTGACTTCCGTCCCAGTCACTGGGCTTTATGAGAACAGCATATAGACTAACACATCAGTTGGATTGCTGTGTGCTCAGTGGGCCTCCAAATCTGCTTAAGAATGATGGGTATCTGTCTCTCAACCATGAAAACAGAACAGGGGCAATTGAGAAGCCAGGCATCCATGACAGATATCAGAGACTTTTCATTAGGGGAGATTGTTCTGAGCAACCCCGTGTGATGCCTGGCTTCACTTCTCAGTCTGCCTCCTGATCACTACATATGCACGTGCAGAAAAGTCTGGATGTGGCCAGATTGCTTGGATTCTCCTTACAGCCTGTCTCAGTCAAATGAAGTCATGTGTTTGCTGTTGGTGACGTAATAAGCAAACATACTTCAGGATAATTAGGGACTCGGGATATTGTATGTAAGGATGTAGCAATTGAAAATAGAATAGAGATACTAACTATGCCTTTCTTAGCAAATTTTATATAAAACCCAAATGTAAAGTAGCTAATTATCATTCAAAATTTTACACTCTTAGAATCAGATTTTTTTCCATTACTCTTTTTTTTTTTAACATTCTTTTATTCTTAAGTTTTTGGCAATTTGAAATTGTTCTTACATGTTGGTTACTGTTCTTCTGAATTTATATTGGGAATTTTCTTGCAATCCATTATTTTTCAAGGTAAAGAAACAAATGATTTTGCAAATCATCTTAAAGGAAAATGACTTTTTGCAAATGGAAAGAAGAGCCTTCTATTCCTATTAATATGAAGCACTAGAGATATGCAGCTTTGAGCATTGCCGTTCAGAATATTTTTTATGTTTTGTTGCATCAAAAAGTTGTGCTTATGTGACTTCAAGTAGGTGTGCTTAACTGCATACAGAGTGTTCAAAATACACTTAAATATTGATGGACGAACATTCCCACAGCCACCAATCAATTACTTTGATTCTTGTGTTTTAAAATTGGTCTGATAATGCATTTTAGAATAGGTCAATACTGCCTTCTACATAGAGTAATATGTCTAATTTGTTTCTATTCATCATGATCATGCAGTTAGGAACAATATGCTTTAAAACCCTAATTTGTCACTGAGAAGAAGAATATGGAAAATTGATAAAAAGTTATGGGCATCATTTTGGTAAAAGACAGCACATTTTCATGGATATGTAATATTTGGGGTTTTTATTTCATTTATATTTTTAAAAGAATCTATTTATTTATTTATATTTGTTTGTATGTGAGTATGTGTATCTCTGTGTGTGCCTGTGTGTGTGTGTGTGCCTGTGTATGTATGCCTGTGTCTATGTATACCTGTGTGTATGTGTACCTGTGTGTGTATGCCTGAGTAACTATATTCCTGTTACTGGTCTAGGCTTAACTGAATACTCGTAACTGCTATTTTTTTTTAGATAAATGCACATATACCCCCCCAACACACACACACACACACCTCAAGAAGCATGTATCAGGACATGCAGAGCATATTACATCATCTAAGTAGAAAACACCAAGGGATGGTCTAGAAAACAACCACAAGGGGAGCTCAACTTGGCCAAACTCCTGAAGAAGTTCGGATCTTAGCAGGATGGAGTGTGGTGAGGCATTCTAAGCAGGGAGCTAACCAAACCTCAGAGATGGAAATGCCTGGGGCAAGCGCTCATGGTCTTGGAATTGCACTTTTCTTTACTCACACCATCAAAGTTTGAACAACATTTTGAACATAAGGAACATTATCATCAAATTATCGGTGTCTTAGCAGCCATACCACCACAATTAATCTATTCTAATAGGCCACTCAGGCATGAAGATTGGAGGTTTTCTATTTTTATAGGCAATTTGATTTTCAGCTAGAATATTTTATGGCCTATTTCCTACAGTAGGAAGTGCTGGGAGAACACTGCCCTCATGCTGCTGCTATTTGAATACCAAGGTTACAATACTCTCCTCCCACATAGCCATTCACTAATTCGTGCATACATTCAGTCAGCAACCCAGATTAAACACCTACTATGTATCATGTCTGTCCTAAGCCAGAAGCAGTTTGGACAGCTCAGAGGAGCACTTCTCATCATCCCTGTCACCAGTGGCTACCATGGTACTGATGGGCTTAGGCAATTGTCCAAATGACCAGCCCAAAGAACAGCAGACCATGAGGGTAATAATAAGAGATGGCAGAGGGCAGTCACTAACCAGGAAATACTCCTGACTGAGCCCTTCCTGCTGTGAAAGTTGACATGGTTTCCTGTTGGGAACTGGGGACATTAAAACTGCTTTGTATCCTATCCATACTGACAACTTCTAAGAAGTAGGATTGTTTAGGAATATCACACTGATTTCAAAACAGGGTTGTGTGTTTAGAGTAAAGGCCCATTGTTATCTATCCTCATATACTATTGATTCTCATCTTGCAGGGTTATTGGTACAGTCAGGAAGGTTCACCAGCTCCTTTGTCCTCACCAGCAGAAAGCTGAGCTTCCAGGCTTTGAGGTAATTTACTAAAATCCTAAATGCCCAGGTTTTCCAGGTGTGTGGTTATTAATAATAACATCTAATTTTCTTCTCTTACATATAAAAATCACACAGTCACCTTAACACTCACTGAATTCTGTTAGGTTGATCAGCAAAAGTAAACAACTGATGTGTCAGAGAAAAGAATCACCATGGTCTGGTGGTCCAAAGCAAACGCTAGAGCCCAGCCTTCAGGTTTACCTCCTTCATCTGTAAAGTATGTGGCAAGAACACAGGGCTCACACCCTCCCTAAGGCTGCAATGAGGATTTATAAATTATCATATGTGAAATGCCTAGAATGGTGATCATCACATTGTCCTTGTATCATGAGGAGGGTCACTGCTGTGTCAACCAACAAAGTAGAAGACATGGATTAAATGTACCCTTAATTGAGCAATGTCAAACACCCTGCCGTAAGGATATAGGAGATTTGGTAGTCTATAAAACAAATTGTACATTGCTATTTAACTAAAATTTTAATATATATTATAATAAAAATGTGGTGACAATAACACTGATGTGTATTAAACCTGTTTGTTTGTATGCTGTATATTTGTTTGTTTAACACATCAACCACAAAAGAACTGTTTCCACACTTCCATCTTTATGACTGTCAAGGAATAAAAGATTCTGATATATTATAAGGGAAAGTATCTTAATTTTTTACTTATCTTTTTATACTATACTATTCTAAACCCTCTTTGAATATAAATCCACTTTGTGCCTCTCTAACTCTGTATAAAAAATATCAAAAAATATTATATTTGGTTGTAACACAGAACTGGATAAAATTCCTTATTCACAATAGTGACAATAGATATTTAACTTGAAAAATTGCTGCTGAATAACAGGACACATTAATTTGATAAGATTTGACTGTTGGCACTTGTGCTGGGCATTGAGGTATCAAGAAGCTCCCAGAAGTAAATACCTTGATAGAAGGATCACCATGGACTTTAGAAATTAAATACAAAAGATTATGTTAATTCAGCATAAGTGGGAACATGAGAAAATATCAAAGTTGAAGTTTTAGTTGGAAAATGAATTTAAAATGATCTCTTATGCATATGCAACTTTTAATTCATACTCTCTGAGGTACATTTACACTCACATTTAGAAGTCTAATTAGTAATAAAAAGGGAAACGTTCCTAATGATGGCACCCTGCTCTTAGGGTCCCCATTATAGATTCTGAAAACAAATTCATTAATATCTTAATCTACACAGATGCCATTTTCTGTACTTAAATACTTCAGCCTAGAAGATGTAAGCTTTACTTATTTATTTGCATTTAATCTCAAAGTCAGAGGCCCAGGGATTCTATGTCTTTCAAAACCAAACTTTTGACATATTTTTCCTGCAAAATAAAACATTCAAAAAGAGAAGTAGCTACAGTGCTTTGGAATGTGTGTCTTTTTCTAATGTGTGTTTTTTTTCTTGAGAAAGCTAACAGGCATTTGGATGGGGAGTCATCAGAAATATCACTTCTAAGGCTTTCCTTGCAGTCTGTTGCTGGTAGACTGCCCCTCACCCTTGAGGCAGCTCAACAATTGTTAAGGAGATATTCATGTATCTGTTCTGCCTGTCTTATGGTTGGCTTAACTTCAGGATATATTTTGCTGCTGAAGGTTCATTTCCTTCAATTTGTTAAGTAGTTAATTATAAAGGTTCACAAAAGAATTGACACAAGAGAGAGGGGGGCTGTCTTCTATCAACTGCCCCAAGAGACAAGTGTCATCTGTAAGATCAGGACACAAATTAAACAATGGCTGTAAGAGGCTGCCTGTAGTGAAGGGTATAATGAAAGTGGAGTTTTTGCAGGAATACAAAGCTAGCTGTAAATGTGGCTTTTCTTTCTTTCTCTCTTTTTATTTACATTGACAACTGGATCCTATAGAAGGTCATGCCTTTAAGTTTCCATTGGAAAATCCATTTTAAACCCAAATGGGCTGTAATAATGAGTAAAAACATAATTTGTACCTATGCTGGGATTTAAAATTTCATTTTTACTTTCTGTGATCAATTAAAAATACCTGTAAAGTTTTAAAAAACTGGAATTGTTTTCTGAATAATAATATATTCTAAATAAAGTGATTAAAAACAATGACCAAAATAAGAGAGATAACATGTAAACTGAGAGTCCGCGCTTTCTTCAGATAACAGTTGGGTGGCCTGTCTTGAGCAGTGCCATGAATTCTGAGCACCATCCTTTCTAACATTTGAAAAGCACAAACAACAAAGAGAACTTCTCTTCCCAGGGTCTGAGGGAGCTGATGGAACAGACTGAAAATGGCTGCATTGTTTCTACCACTCATCAAAACATCCCTGTGCATAGGATTCACATCATTATGTAAGACATTTGCAAATATGTATAATGCTTTTGCCTGTGGGAAAACTGTACTGCTCTAATGTATTCCTGAAAGATGAATGAACATTTCTTTAGGTATGATATAAAGATTCAGAGGGCTGGATGCAGCCGTGGTATTAAAACCACAAGCTCATCATTTAATTTTTTTTTTTTTTTTAATGTCAACTGCTCACATCGCAGGTCTATGTTTTACTTTAACTTTTTTTTTCTCTCCAAATCCCCCACTTCTCTTCCAATTCCCATTCTGATTCAAGTTCAGCGCTGTCCTATTTGCTTGAGGCTGCCTGCTTTGATACTTCAGCAGGGATCCCTGTGAAGTCAGAAGTATTCTTCGGCTTCAGATCTCTGATCAGGGTTTCTGCTTGATCTCTGGATTTTTCGTTGCCTCCAAAACAGTTGCTAAATTTGGCCATGAGCACATACCCACCCCACTGTGTTGTTTACCTGTTGAACTTAGTATTGGGGCAAGAGCTGTGTTTTTTAGGACAAATGTTCTCCTGAAAAATTGTGAAATAGTGCGAAGTTTTCATCTGATTTCTGAAAGCAATGGAAGGGGGTGGGAGGCTAGCTCAGCTATGCAAACAGGAGGACTTGAATTTCATCCTCAGAACGCATGTAAAACTAAAAAAAAAAAAAAAAAAAAAAAAAAAAAACTGAGTGTCACGACACACCCTTAAAAATCTCAGCGATAGAAAGGTAGAAATATGCAGATCCTTGGGACACGCAGTGAGCACCATGCTAGTGAGAATATCTCACAAACAAAGTGGATGACTCCTGAGGACCAATGCCTGGAGCTGATCTCTGACTTCTCCACACACTTGGGTGTTCACAAACATGGATAAAACTTGTAGAAGGGTGGTAATGGGTTTATTGAAGGGGTAGGAACAGATTTAGCACAGTGATAGAAATTGAGATATAAATGTTGGCCGAGATATGGTTAAAACACAGGTAAACTGAATTGTCCCATAATTCACAGAGAAGTTTGAGGAAACAAGTATCTGATGGATACAAAGCAAAATAGATATGTTGGAGCTAAAAAGATATCAACAGTCATTGAATATATTATCTTCCATGGATTTGATTTGGTTTGGGGTGTGCATTGTGCATGTGTATATGTGTGTGTGTTTGTGTATGTGTGTGTGTATATATATATATATATATATATATATATATATATATGCATGCATGTGTGTATGTGTGTGTTTCTGTATGTGTGTGTTATGAGTGTATATGTGTGTATATTTGTGTGTGTGTTTGAGTATGTTTGTGTACAAGTGTGTGTGTGTGTGTGTGTGTGTGTGTGTGTGTGTGCTTGGGGGCTTATTTTGTTTCATTTTGATTTGGAAAAAAAGTAAGCAGAGTCTGCTCCTCACAGCCTCATCTGTAGCAATCACCAATAGCATGGAATCACCAGGCATTTGTGAAAATGCTATACTATGTAAAGTATAAAATAATCACATAAACAAATGAATCCAGACTAGACAGACAAAACAGAAACGTATAAGAAACTCAAAAACCATAATATGCTTGGAGAGTTAGGAGACTGCACCTAGGAAACACAAATGGGATGCTGTAGAAAGGAACAGAGAACAATAATAACCTGTGAGTGAACAGGGACGTTGAGACCGGCTACTGTTTAGAAAGTGCTTTATTAGGAGAGGGAGCCTCAGTACTACAGTCAGCCATGATCAGAACTTGAAGTGAGAAAACAGTTAGAAACCTTATGAGGAGGAGGAGCAAGACGAGAAGGAGAAAGAGGAAGAGGAGCAAGAGGAGGAGGAAGGGGAGGGGGAGGAGGGGAATAGGGGAGAATGAGGAGGGGGGGAGGAAGAGGAGGAGGAAAATGAGGAGGAAGTGGGGGAGGAGACAAGCCTTCAGAGAATTCTCCTGAACAGAGGATAGACTGACTTTTATAGGTTTGGTGAAACTGGGCTTGCTTTCCAGGACCTTGTCCCCTGAAGGATCTGTGTGCTCTCAGTTTTCGGTTCTTTGTGTGGTGGGCAAACTGCAGAGGGTCAACAACCTGATTTCAGGGCTACAGGATCTGTAACATAACAATTATAAAACTAAGATAAAACAATAAGAAGGTAGATAAAACATATAAAATTTCCAAAATGTATCAGAAAGACAAAACAGAAGATGAGTGGAAAAGAAATTATTAAAGAGAGTACGCATTTGGGTTTTTCTTCTGTGCTTTGAGTTCCGTGCAGTGTGTTTTGATCGTGTTCACCGCCCTCCTTAAATCCGCCCCAGGCCCACCTTCCTTCCCTACTCACCCAGTTCTGAGGCTTTTTTAAATCCTCCAAGACTGATTTGTGCTGCACAAATGTTCCTGGGTGTGTGGTCTTGCACTGGAGAAGGGGCTACCAGGGGTTGCACTCCTAAAGAAAGCTGTCTTTCCTTCTCTCAGCAGCGAATCACTGCCAATAACTCCACCCCGGGGGGTGGGCTTTGGGTGCCCAACTCCCCTCTCCATGCTGGGATTTGGTCTGAGGCTTGCTCAGGTTTTGTCGATGCTGTCCCAACTACTGTGTGTTCATACGTGCAGCAGCCCTGCTGTGTCCAGAAGATGTTTCTTGTAGTCATCCATTTCAATCATTTCTTCCACAATGATTCTGTAGTCTTGGGAAGGGGTTGTGGTGTATACACTCCCTTTAAGGCTGTTCTGTAGTCTCTAATCCTCCTCACCTTGGCCAGGTGTGGGCCACTGCGTCAATCACCATCTTCTGCCAAGAGAAGTTTCTCAGATGTGAATTGAGAGATTCACTGATATATTGTGAAGCAGGAGTTAAATCCAATCAGAGAGTGGTTGGTTGGGGTTGGAGAGATGGCTCAGTAATTTAGAGCACTGGCTGCTCTTCCAAAGAGCCGAGACTCAATTCCAGTACTCACATGGCAGGTCACAAGTGTCTGTAACTCCAGTTCCAGGGGATCCAACACCCTTATACAGACATACATGCAGGCAAAACAACAATGTACATGAAATAAAATAAAAACAAAGAAAGTATTTGGTTACTGTAATAATGTGCATACCAGTGTACACCGGTGGGCACATTTTACCAGGAAAGTCATCACTGTAGCGTGTGTAGTTCATATGGGGGTACGATTTATCATTTATTTTCTCCTCCGGTAGTGTACATTGTACCTTCTGGCACTGTGAGAGGTAGTCAGGGGATAGGAAGCCTCAGTTTCCTATGAGCTTGATTTCTTTCAAGTATGTGGCATCTTTAGCCATTGGGTCTTACCGCCTAGTTCTGGATGGTAACCAAGAGCAACGGCAGTAGCCTGCAATGTTTGGGGATGATCTATGAGACATCACTCTTCATCAAATCTTTGAAAAGTAAACCATTCCTGGCACTGAGCTTTTTATTAGTTATCCTCTGATGTATAGTAGGGCATAATGTATAATTATTGTCCTGTTACAAGGTAACTCCAATTTAATCCCTTTTATGGAGCTGTGTGTATAATATACACATATATTTCATATATACATGAAGTCTTCTACAGTAGTAGGTTCCCATATGTCTTTTCCCAAAGGTATCTAATGCTATTTATCTTCCCCATACTCCGTCCTCTACCCCAACCTCACTCAATGCATCCTTTAGTCTTTCCTCCTCTATAATTCCCTTTTAACCATTCCTTAAAGCCATTGCCTATAGCTCCTTAGTAATTTCCTGGTCTCTATGGGCATTCCAAATGAATGCATACACACACACACACACACACACACACACACACACACACACACACCTAGAGATTCAAAGCTAACATTCCCTGATGAGAGAAAACATATGGCATTTGTCTTAAGGAGATAATCTAAGAAACAGCAAAAGAAAAGCCTTTACAACTGATGGATATTTGTGTCCCAATTATAATGATAGTGTAGTATCCTACCTAAAGACCAAACCAAAGAACAATCACCTTATTATAAATCTTTAGAACATCAAGGAAACTCTTAAATATTTCAACAAACATAGTAAAAAAAAAAAAAAAAAAAAAAAAAAAAAGACATTAAGAGAGAGATGCTAAAGACAGGGCATTGCCTGTCAAAAAACCAAAGACCTGAACATTTCTGTTCTTCTCAAAAACAGCACTGGGAAAAAACTGTTTTCAAAATTCTGAAAA
This sequence comes from Peromyscus leucopus, assembly GCF_004664715.2. NCBI lineage: Eukaryota > Metazoa > Chordata > Mammalia > Rodentia > Cricetidae > Peromyscus > Peromyscus leucopus. The sequence continues at coordinate 19,511,434 of NC_051070.1, read as the reverse complement.
ACTGTTTTCAAAATTCTAAAGCAAAATGACTGCACAAGCCTAAATTTTATGTTATTGACATTTTCAACTGGAACTGAGCACAGAATAATATTTATTTAAATATAACAGGACTCCAAAAATGCTATTACATTGGTTTTTGTGGGCATTGGAAGTTATAATTCAGAAAATGTGAGGGGTAAACCACTTACAGAAATATAAGACATGAAGATACCATTAAAGTGAAAAAGAGTCTGTGTTTGTTTTTTTTTTTTTTTTTTTTTTTTTTTTTTTTTTTCCGGGACGGGCAGTATTTTGGTTTAGCTTTGTTGATTTTAAAACAGCTGTTAGTAGCATCTCTTTTATTCTCAAAAACCATTCAAGGTTTAAAAGATAGATATCCAGTTTCATATTTTATGATATTCAAGACTCTTAAAATTTCTCTATGTTTGGTTCTGTGCTAAAAAAAAAAAAAAATGTAATGAAACTAGTAAATCAAAGTCTATATGTTCTAGAATGTACCAGAACATACACACAATTGTCTTGAGGCTATGAAGTAATTATGTTGTGATAAACCTCTCATTAACAAGTGCAATTTTCCTCAAGCAAAGACAGTAACTAAATGAAATAAGAACAGAAACTATGTTTTCAGCACTCAGACTATATGCTGATGTTTCCCTTGTTTTACCACCCACAGAGGCCAATAGAAAATGTTTATCCCGAGATCACTCCCAGAACAGAAGATGTAAAAGAAGTGTACTATGAAATTAATCCCAATAATGTACTTGTCAAGTTCTTTAGTTTGGGTGTTAGTTACCTCTGCACAGGTAAAAAGATTCACTTCTGAAAAGAAAATATTGTACTGCATACCCCTTTTTCAAAGATAGTCTGGGGGATGGGGAGATATCTCAGTGGTGATGCTCTTACATAGGACTTGAGTTCAGTTTCCAGTACCCACATGAGATGATTCACATCCACCTATAACTCCAGCTCCAGGGTACCTGATACCTCTGTACTCACATGCACATTCTCACATATAGACACCATATACAGATAATTAAAAAGAAAAGAAATCTTTTAAAAAAAGTGATAACCTACACAGAGCCTTGCTAGTTCACAGATTCGATGCATACAAACACCCTAGGCACCGGACTTAGTGTTTTCCATTCAAACAGGGGGATTGTTGTACTTATCAGCTCCACAGATTCTAGTTGACAGTGATTCAATACATGGTTCTACCTCTTATTAGCTGTGAGATCAAGAAACTTATAAAATCCCTCTATATCTACAAACATTTTCACTAATTTTATTTTTGTTATATGGCTGCTTCTCCAATATGGGGCATAACTAGGCAATTTCTGGAATTATCCTCATAATATTAGGGGGTTAGCCTTCTTTTTTCCCAAATATTACTGTCCATTATAACATTATATCCAACAGAAATTGATTAGAAAAAAAGATAATGCCTCTGTCCCCGTTGGGGTTTGAATCTTCAATGACACAGATGCTAAGGGCTCAGTCACCAGCTCCTGAGAAGTAAGAACCTTTTGAGAGTGGGGCTGGTGGAGGAAAGTAGAGTCCTTGGGAGCATGTCCTTGAAGAGAATTTTGGGACCTCTGGCCATGTCTCTCTGCTTCCTGAGGACTTCCAGAGCTTTGCTCACCATGTGTGCTGTCATGCTGTCCTGAGCTTCCAAAGTCCTGAACAACCATGGGCTGGAACCCCTGAAACCATACGCCCAGATAAATATCTTCTCCTTTTCATTGGTTGTCTCGGGGACGTTACAACACTAAAAATAGACTAACATTAACTGCAAACGATTTGTTGAAGACTTCCCAGGGTTGCTAGAAGAAGCCTTGAATGTGAGAACATTTTTTACCTTTGCAAATTAAGTATAGCCACCAAGAAGCTAGAAAATGAGAGAGAAAAAAAAAACTACCCTGGCTGGTACAATACGATTCTAGCTGATATCCCTTGTTTGGGGGGACCTATTGCAAGAGGTTCCATGTTCATGTCTTATAACCAAATAGGAGGATTATGCCGGCAAGTTCCTATATAAAGATGAAACAATCGCTGACTAGGTACTTATCAGCATCTGCAAAATGCCCAGCCACTCTTTTGTCATTTCCTTTAAGATCTTAGAGTCTAAAATATATAGTTTGTTTTCCGTTGTATTCATCTTCCTGTTTTTCTCCTTTTATTTATTATTTATTTATTTATTTATTTTTGTTCATGAAACAAGAGATGATTAAAGAATTGAAGTTTTCTGGTGAATGAAACAGCCAGACCACTTTTCATGACAAAGTTGGTAATTAGAAGGCCAATTTAATGGTGAATCAGGCAGAAATATTCAAACCATGACAAATGACTTTAATAATGCAGCTTGCAATTCTTGAGCAGAAATAAATTTCACTTCCTCAAACTCTCGCCTTTTGCTGCCTGCCTGGAAGATAGAACTGTCCAGGAGGTATTTTGTACCCTTTATTCAGTAAAGCTTTTACTAGGTTTTAAGCGACCAAATAGCTTGCAAATGCAGAACATCACTCAACTTCTTATGATTTTTTTTCCTGAAGGTATACCGTGTTCAGAATTCTGAGGAGTCAGGATTTATTTTTCTCCTGTTCTGCTTAGCCCTGCAACCGCGTTTTATTGTTGCCACTTTGACTTGAGGTATTAAGGAGAGCCACATTGGCCTCAAAATTGAAAGCTAATTTTGGTGTTTGTCATAAGTTTGTTAAGACCACATGCATTCCACAGTTTGAAAAATTTCATTATTCTGTCCATGCTGGGGCTTCGTAATTGGATAGTAAGGATGTTCAAAGACTAATTTAGTGAATTGCACAATATTTTAAATGGAATTATGCAGGTTTATGGGTCCTTGGGGGATTCGACTAGGAGCCTCTCGAGAAAATCTGTTTATCAGTAAATGATATTAGCAGCTTTCACCTAGCTTTTGTCTTCATTAAATTGCTGCTCTCCCAATTGAGGGTCACATCTGAGTCCTGCTTTGATAATTTGTCATTATTGTCTTGTTTATTGGAGCATAAAGTTGATACGGGCTGGGCTGTGCTGTTTCTACATGATGTGCAAAGAAGTTTTTATTAACAATTCTACCAATGCTAAATCAAGGTGGAATTTTCCAGGGTTTAAGGAAAAGCATCATTTGTAGCCTTCTCATTTCCTCCAAAATTCCCTTAGTGCATGCCAAGCCCATTTGCTATATAGCCACCTCTCTACAGATAATTCTAAGTGCAGCCTTATCAGTAAAAATACGGTGGAAATTTGAACTTCTGTCTATAGTATTGACCTATGAGATAAGAACAAATTCATTCTTCCTTAAGCATAACATGTCCCCATAATTACCATTAATGATTCATCTTAAGGTCCTTAGGATTGTAGTTGAGATATAAAAGTTATGACAAAGAGTATTAATTGTTGCAACCCAGTCAAGGGCACTTTACACGGCACTCGTGACCTCTCCATGGACAGGGAGGAATTCCTTAAGAGCTGGTGAAGAGCATTGCTGAAAGTAACATTGAGGATGGTTAAGTCTGTTTCTGACTGTTTTTTATAATAACTGCCATGGTTCTTTGTCTCTCGAGAATGATGTGGGGTCTCAAACAAGGAAACAGGATAGCTAGACTGTCTTCCATCAAACCTGTAGTTCTTGCACATCTCAGGTAACCCCACATTCGGGGACTGCGCACCTCCATAGAGAACTATCTGATGACTGTAGCCTTCTCACTGCATGTAAGTTGGTGTTCCTCTACTCACATTTAAGTTCAGATGTGTCTCCTTTTCACTTCTATCTTCCACGCCTCCACCCTCCATCCTCATTCCTTATTGTCCCCTGGGGGGAAATTTTGTACTCTTCTCAATGAGACTTGACCCAGGGATAGAGAGACTAGAATGTCAGCAGCAGATGTATGCTATGCCCTTGTGGATAGTTAGAAGAACGGCAGCAAGGATTCTGTAGTACCACCAGGCGGGATTCAAGTTCACCTTTGGAGTCCACCTAAGATGACATGTTTAGCCACATCAGCATGCTCAGCTCTTAAACTACCCTTGGCCAGTCTTTTCCTGGAATGGAGGTTAAGATGGGCAGAGGTCATTTGAGGACCTCACTGGGGCGGTGTACATAGGCTTGGTCAAGATGCCAGAAAGGAAAATGCCGGTCCTTCAAGTGTCGTGACAAATAGAGACAGTTAACTGCACTCTCTCAGGGGCTCGGGATGGTGGCTAGGCATTCCTTATGAAAGTTCTCAGGCCAGGAACTGAGCCAACTCATTTTTATACACTATTACCTAGCACATTCACAGCATTCAAAGATTTATGATTATTATTGCCATCTACTTACCCACATAATCACCAGCCTTTCACTTTAAAATGGTTAAAAATTGTTTCATAGATTGCAGGTCATTAATGTAAATTAGACTATTTCTATATTTGATTTCTTAATTTTTAAAAGGAAAAGAATAGCTCTCATACACACATACTCCCTCTCCCTTTTTCACTTGAAATTTTTAAATGGCCCTCTAGACACCTCTTTCAATAATTCTTACCCTCCAAAGCTGGGCTGCCTTTTAATTTCACTTTAAAATAGCTACATTGGGACCATAATATGATTAGAACTAATGAATATTGTGGAGAGAAGCAAAAAAATTTTATTTAAAATCTTTAAAAAGTATAAATACTTCATGTGCATAAGGACCTGTGGTTTATCGCAGCCCAGTCAAGAGCTCAGCTTTGATTCCGGGAATAAAACATCAGAGCCCATCAGGCCTCACCTTCCACTTCTACACAAAGAGGTCATGACTCCTGAGGCTCCTGTACAGAACAATAGGAAGCAACGATATGAAAATAACTTTCCGTTCCAATAAGAGTAACATTAACAACAGTAATATTGAAAATTGTCACTGTCCTAAGACACATAAAACTACTTGTATTTTGAATTGAATACAGCCTTCCTTCTCTTCATCTTAGGGAGATATGGACACAGGAAACCTGATCACAGTGGAATCAGGTAGAAATTGTACAAATAACCTTAGTTGGACTTTTTTTTTGGACTGTCAGCTCACAAATAACAACATGGGGACTTCTTATTAATTAGGAAAGCTTGCCCTTAGCTTAGGCTTTTCCCCAACTAGCTCTTATAATGTAAATTAACCTGTTTTTTTCTGCCATGTGGCTTAGTTACTTCTCCTATGTGCCATGTGTCCAACTTCTTCAAAGTCTCCCTGGCATTCCACTCAAGCCTAGATTCATCCCGAGTTCCTCTCTTTGCCTGGAAGTCCCACCTATTCTCTCCTGCCTCGCTATTGGCTATTCAGCTCTTCATTAAAACAGTCACAGTGTCACACCTTCATACAGTGTAAACAAATACTCCGCAACAAATAACCAACTTATTAATGAATATTCTACACTTTTTTAAGAAAGCTCTCAGAAAATTTATTTATTCTTAACTGGTTCTTTTTGGGCTAATAAATCAAATTTATTTTTAGCTGTCTAGAATTTTCTAATGAATGATGTTTACTCCCAACCATCTGCAATTGATCAACTACTCTGACACTTAAGATAGTTATATCAGAAGGAGCTGGAGGTAAAGAATGTGGCCTTCTTTAGGAAACTTCTTTTGGAATTAACCGTCAATCCTAAAACTAGTTCCACAATTCTAAGGCCTTTGTACATAGCAACTACTCTTCCATCCAATTTTTGCTGGAGATGTCTTGCTATTACATCTTGGGCCCAGCTCCAAGGTCCTAAATTATGAGAAAAGAGTGAATTCTGCTTTCCTTCCACTACCCATGTCCCAACCATCTCAAGGCTAATTTTACCACAAAACATTTTAATCCTTGAATCGAGTATTCTGCGTGGAGAAAACAGGAATCTTCTGAGAATCATGCTTTTATATTACATTTTACAGGTTTTTGAGAGCTATGCCCATGAAGATACTGAAACATGCCTTTTACCCTAGATGTCAGGAACTGGAAGGTGATTTTGGTTGTGTAATGATGAGCAAGTGTGTTTGCCACCAATCCCACTTCCTCTACCATGGAATGATAGAGCACTGGCGTTTACCGTGTGCCAAAGAGCACCTCAGATGTTCAGAGAGAAAAGGAGCCAGGATTTGCCTCATTGCTCACATGTGAAGGGTGCTTCCCAACAGTGTAGCAGTAGAGGACAGAGCTGCTACCACCGCAGGAGAAGAAGTTCGCAATTAGCCAACGTAAGAGGAGCTTCTTCCCATTTCTTCTAGTGTTAATATTCTTATTTTCTCCTTAGAAGTGAGTGTCCTTAATTCTGCTATGGAATTTCAACAGCTGGGCACTTCTATGTCAGTTCTACAATTTACTAAGAATTGATGAACACACAAAATACTTCTGGCTTTAAACATTACATATTCTGAAAAAGCGATACATAGATAAATAGAACCCTGAGTTTGCTACAAAAGTAAGTCTAAAAATTCTATTTCTTAACCTGTAAAACTTGGAAAGAGATATTCTCTTTTTTAAAAGATGTATTTATAATTTTCTTCTATAGAAATGTCTCTGTGGGACATTCAGAACTTTAATATAATCCTTTTGTTAAATTCAGCTTTTTAAAGTTTTTTGAGAATTTCATATATTTGTAGCGTATTTACATCATTTCCACTCCTCTCCCTACCCCTCTCACTTCCCCATTACCTCTCAAATTCATGACCTCATCTTATTATTGCATATATATGAATATATATCTATATTGTGTATATACATGAATATGCCCTGTATATATAGCATATATACAATAATGTATTGTCATTTATGTGTGCAGATATATAAATAAAGAAATATATTGTATATATCATGTATATATTTTATACATAATATATTGTATATTATATACTATATACTATATGCTTTGTATATGTGTGTATATATGTGCGTGTGCATATATATATACATATATAT